>NW_027397079.1:2070345-2239400 GCF_003265705.2 Callorhinus ursinus
GGTATTGAGGAGGGCACGTTCTGCATGGAGCACTGGGTGTTATGAACAAACAATGAATCATGGAACACTGCACCAAAAACTAATGATGTAATATATGGTGATTAACATAACAATAAAAAATTAAAAAAAAACACAAAGGAAAAAAATGTGCCTCTCACTACAAAATATTTTAAAAAAATAAATAAAATAAGTATTTTTTTAGGAAGATCTTTTCCTTTTCAACTCTTGGTAAACTTCTTCAAATGTTGATGGTTCAAGACCGTGAAGTATTTCTCGTTCGTCCTTTTGGGGGAGGGCTGGATTGTTTAGAGATTCTTGGACCTTCTCCATTGGCCATGGAGCAGGAAAGTGTCATCTGGGATTTCAGGAGTTAACTCAGAGCTCCGTTACTTACTCACTGTGTAACTTTGGGGAAGAAAAGACTATTAAAACTTACTTTACTTTTCCATAAGATTGGGATAATAATGGAACTTGCCCATAGGATGATTGTAAGGATTTCACAGTTGAATCTCCTACAGGGCTTAGCAGAGCACAAGCGTTCAATAAGTGTGAGCTTCCATTTCTGTTATCAGTCTGTGCATTCCAGTGCAGAAAACGAGGAGCCAAAAACAACACTGGGTCATTATTCCTGAATAGCATGACCCCAAAGCATAGGATGCAAACATCTCAGAACGCTTGATCTGAGCCCAGATGTCCAAACCTCCTGTGGTCAGAGATTTCCTTGGCACATACGTGTTTCACCATTTCTCAGATAACAGACTTGCAATTTCTAACGGGATTGGAGTTCATCAACGGTGTCAACCTGCGTTTCTGAGCAAGTCTGTGGTTTCGTTAAATTTTATGTTGATTGACAGGTGAAGCTGCCAGTTCCTTTGTATTAGAGGGAATATCTTAAATTCTATAAGGGGTAATGTTGATTGACAGAGACACCAATTCAATTTTCTTCCTCTGCTCTAAGCCATAGAGGAACTTCTCCCGGGTGCATGGCTTCACCAAGGTCTCCAAAATTATGTGTACCTACTTTGCAGTTATTTCTACCAACAACTTTGAAGGGTGCTATGAGGTATAGATTTGGGGAGGAAGCAAATACAGATTTGGGTGAATTTACTGCCTTTGCAAACTAACATTTTTTTCTTCTCCAAAGAAAGCCTAATGGGTCTGAAGTAAGGAGCACATGCTCTGTGTTGGCTTCACATTTCCAGTGGTAAGAATTTTGTTACCTGTGATGCTCTAAGACTGTGATGTCATACTCTTCATGATAGTGAGATCTAGGAATATATTCTTGGTGTTGTAAATGTCACTCTCAGGCTTTCCTGCTCTTGCATACTTTGGTTTCTGAAAATGCAAACACATGAAAAAATATAACTGATGCATTTGTCACCTGCAGAATAAAACCCTATTCTGTTTGTAAAAAAGTAGTGGTGACATGTGAGAAGTAGAGAGGAGAATAAATCAGTAGTGCAACAGGGCTAGGGGAGTCCATTAGGAAACCCAATGACCTTAGAAAACTGTTCTTCCCTGACACTCTGTGTCTCACCGCAAAACTCCACTGAAATGGGAGTTTTGCCTTTTTTTATCTGATTTCCTGTAATGAGTTCCCCATCATCAAGGTCTTCTGTTGAGTCCAAGTACCTGCCCTTTCCCCCAATTTCATTCCAGTTTAAGATGACATTGCCTCCCACTGCACAGACCTCCTCCTGCTCTTTCCTGTGTCTGTCCCACTCCACTGGTGGAGACATGTGTCCTCCACTTTTCCCCAATTCTTGCTCTGTGATGCCTTCTCTAACCAGCTGAACTGGTTAGTAGAGTTTATTCCTCTTGCTCAGTGAGTGGGCCAGCGTGGAGAGCATTTCTGGGTTTAAGCTTTTACCTACACAAAACCGTTTTCCCTTCATGTAGCCTCCAATGTGCCTAACAATTACAATTAACCTTGAAATAGTAAAGAATAAGAATTTAAAGTATTTCATGGATATCTGAAGGAGGTAGCACAGTGTAGTAGAAATAATATGGGCTTTGGCGTTTAGATAGTTTTGGTCCAGGTCATTCCTTGTACTGCTTAAATATTACCTGTAACGTTTGGTGGGGAACATACCAACTTTCAGGAGTGCTTTGAAGATTAATGTAATGGGAGACAATGTAAGTGATATTTATCAAATCTCTGTATTTATACATGTACTTCTGTACATACAGTTTGCTTTTGAACAGCTCAGATGTGAACTGCGTGGGTCCACCTATATGTGGGTTTTTTGATAAACATGGTAATACTGTAAATGTATTTTCCCTTCCTTATGATTTGCTTAATAACCTTTTTTTCCAGCTTACTTTATTGTAAGAATATGACATATAATACATAGGACATAAAATATGTGTCCATCCATTATTTGTGTTACTGGTAAGTCTTCTGGTCAACAGTATGCTATTAGTAGTTAAGGTTTGGGTAGACAAAAGTTATATGTGGATTTTTGGCTCTCTAGGGCGAAGGGGTTTGGTGCCTGTAACCCCTGTGTTGTCCAGGGTCAACTGTGCATGTATTTGCATGCACACAGATGTATGTATATGCACAGGTGTATACATGTACCTAAGTGGATAAGTCTCTGCGCATGTGTATATACATGCATTTATATGTGTGTGTGTGTGTGTGTGTGTGTGTGTGTGTGTGTGTGTGTATAAACGATTTGAAGATTAAATGAGAACAAATATGGAGATAAAACACACAAGTGTCAGCAACATGCCTGCATGCAGTGGTCACTCCAGAAGTGGTATTTGTTGTGTGCCCAGGTGCTGAATGCAGATGGACGTTTCGGGTCTGCATTCCCGTGTTCTCTGGTTCTGCCTTGATTTTTCTTTCTTTTCCCTCACTCCTTTCCCTTCAAACCATTTTGTGTGATTGTGAGGACTAAACAATTATGTGTAAGTTGGCTTAAAGGGAGGAACAAACACATTCGGACTTCAACTTGTCTTAGATAAACCGGGAGGAAAGTTGCTCCATCCCCATGTCCTTCTGATGTCCCCTCCGTTGTCAGATGCAGTGAAATTCTGGAAAAAATACAGATTAAGAAAATGTGTCTACAGTATTTCCACGTAGTTATAAAAACAGATAAAGCATATGTGTGTCCCTGTCACATGGGCTGACATCTTTGATAGCGTGGTTTTGGGGTTTGACGTTTGTTTGCCAGAAAACTAGCAAAAGGTCTTTTAGAGCTTTTGACTTTCCATGTGTGGGCTTCCAACCTGGGAATTACGTCCCTTCAAACTGATGAAACATTCGAGTCAGCTCACACATCTTATCCATTTGGTTAACAGACATTCTCAAAAGGTGTTGACAATTTCTCTGTTTTCCTAATGGGAAAACAATCACAAATTTGACTCATTCAAAAAAAGGTCACCTCTGTGGAAGAAGAGAATGAACTGTTCTTCCTCTGTTTCCAAAGACCTAACAGTTATATTTAAAATTGCTCTTGTCACTAAAGACAAAATAAATATATTTTTCTAAAACTTGTATCAAATCACATCAGTGAAAAGTCACTGAGGATGCACAGCAATGCTGTAGATTGTGACTTTTAGCATGCATTTTGATCACCTGGAGAGCTATCCCCTGTCCAGGGGACTTTCCCTAGAGTTCCTAATTCAGAGGCCTGGGTGGGGCCATTTGTTTCTATTTCTGAGAAGCTAGTAGGTCTTGAGGGTGCCCTGGTGGGAAGATCTAACTTTGGGAACCACTACTATAGATGCTTTTGGTCTATAGGGACCATTTCGAGATTACGATTAAATATCTAGACACTCCAACCAAAAACAATCCACACATGAATCTGTGATATTGTGATTAATAATAAGAAATATGTATCTGTTTTTTTGTCCCTGTTTCTAGCTGTGTGCTAGAAATTCCCTTGGAATTTCCTAAACAATGAGAATGGAAAAGGTGTCTTTTGTGAGGTTAATTAGCTGACCTTTGGATGCAGCTGGTTACTAGGGGAACCAACCTGTTGGGGGGGGGTGGGCAGGGCTGTTGGTGGGTTGGAGCTTTTGGTCCACCTGGGGTAGGGAGAGGGGCTGGAGGTTAAGTCAATCACTGATGGCCAGTGATTTAATCAATCATGTCTATGTGATGAAGCCTCCATAAAAACCCCAAAAGAACAAGGTTTGGAGAGCTTCTGTGTTAGTGAACACATGGAGATTCAGACAGAGTGATGCGCCCAGACAGGGTGCAGAAGCTCCATGTCCTTTCCCCATTCCCTGCCCTATGCGTATCTTCCATGGGGCTGTTTCTGGCTTCCATCACCTCATAATAAACTGGTAATCCAGTCAGTAAAATGTTCCTGAGTTCTCTGAGCTGCTCTAGCATATTAATCAAACCCAAGGAGAGAGTTGTGGGCACCTCTGATCTATAGCAAGTCAGTCAGAAGCACACATGACAACCTGGATTTGCAATGGCCGTCTGAGAGGGGGTGGACAGTCTTGTCGATGGATGGAGCTGCTAACCTGTGGGATTTCATGCGTCTCCAGGTAGACAGCGTCAGAATTGAGTTGAGTTGTAGGACACCTAGCTGGTGTTATAGAGTTGCTTGTTGGTGTGGCTGAAGCAGGAGAGTGAGGTTCTTGTCTCATGGAGTCAAAGAATGAATTTTGCGGACAAAGGAGAGTGAGCAAAGCGATAAGAGTTTTATTAAGCAAGGATACAAAAAAAGCTCTCAGGGGTGAGACAGGTCTAGACAGGGCTGCCAACATGGGCCTCCCCTGACAGTCTTTTATTTAGAACTGACCAAGGAGCTTGTGGCCTTATCATTCTTGTAATGTCTTCGTTTGAGTAAGGACTGGTGATAACAACTTTAATGGCTTACTTCCTTTTTGGGTCTGGTCATTCTTTGTTGGTCACAAGGTGACTGCCATAAATAGACCCCATCTCTGACACTCAGGGCAGGGTCGTCTGGTTTCTTCCTTTATCTCTGTTTTCCTTTATCTCTGCAGTCCAGAGACTGCATTTTTGGGATTTCTGTGAGCCTGATCCCTTAGCTCCCTACCTATCTCTCCCTAACTAGCCCAGTTTGTCCCTTACTCAATGAGACCTTTCAGATATATATCGGTGAGTCAGTCATATACTTGGGGGATGATTGCCAATATGTATCTTGGGGTGTTGGGGGGGATAGAGCTAGAAGTTTCCAAAGGAATTTGTATATGTTAAAGTAGACTTACAGGATCCTGGGGGTCAGGCTAAAATTGCCTCTTGCCCTTAGCAAAGTGTCAGAATCTAGTTAAGTCCCTAGGGGAATGTCACTCTGCCTCTTTGAAGGACTTGTCAATGGGTTATAAGTTAAAAGGATATTTTATTTTATTTACAGTCCCCTCTACCTTTGCTTCCCAAATCACTATGGATGGGTGGGTGATACTAAGGCTCTAGGAAATTGAGTCTATCGGTCTCTGGAAGTTAGGCTCTTGATAAGAATGTTTTTTTTCTTGTAATACACTAAGACATTTGTAAACTGAGGTAGACTCCTGTCCTACAGGACTGTAACCATTTGTTTTTCCTTCCCTTAGTTTTAGCGCAACCAGGAGTGCCTGAGGAATGTCACACACATCCCCACCTGCGGGGTGTCAGCTTGTGCTTTGTCCTCAGCTTGCCTTCTGCTCCCTCATCAGGGTGGGGACCCACCCTACTGGAATTGTACCAGAATCAAGCATCTTTTCCATAACATCCCATACATGTTCAAAGGATCTCCTGGTAAAAAGGAGTGAACTCTTCCAAAGCATTGTGCTTGTGCCACAGATATAGCTGCGCCCATGCGCAAAGGGAGACCAACTAGATTATCCAATCAATGCGAAGGATCATGTCTTGCAGGGAAAATGGAGAACATTTGTCATGCTAACTTCTGTTTAAATTTTAACATTGTTTATTTAGACCTAGATCTGTTGGCCATTTTGTACTTGATTCAATGTTAAGCTTCCTAGGGCAATGGCATAAAAACCCCTATTTCCAAAGCTTATGAATGCAGTATTTCTGCTGATACTCACTTGAACTTTATAAGCAACTTTTCCTGTGGAGATCTCTCTCCTTCTTTTCCCTGCATTCTGCTCCAGACCTCCTCAGGTTACAGTTCCATGCAGCGTTGATGTGGGAAACAAAGGCAAAAGAAAAAATTAAATTTCCTTACTGCCTACAGCCCATTGACAAGACCTTGAAACAGGCAAAGCAAACTTCCTCTGGGAGCTCAGCTGCCTGGATTCTGATACTTTGCTAAGGGCAAGAGGCAATCTTAGCCTGACCCCCAGGATCTACTTTAACATATACAAATTCCTTTATTTCTACCCCCCAGGATACACATTGGCCGTCATCCCCCAAGCATATGGCCCACCGATATACATCTGAACAATCTCATGACTGATTTACAAGGTAGTAGTAAATGACCTTTTCTAACAATAGCCAGCCCCTCAAGGTCCTGGAAACCTTATTTCCAAATTCCTTAGAGGCTTTCGCTGTCCCTAACCCCCTCCCAACTAGAAAGTGTATAATCAGTCACTTGTCACAACCCCATTGCCGCTCTTTCTGCCCACAGGTCCTATCCTCATGCTTTAATAAAACCACTTCTTGCACCAAAGACACCTCAAGAATTCTTTCTTAGCCATCGGCTTTGAACCCCAACATTTCCCTACATCAGCGTGACCTTATATTAGAATGTGTTAAGTACCACTAATGCTCCGGCTACTCATTGTCAGCACTAAATAATCTCCTAGTTAACATGTCCTCAGGAGTTGTCAACCACTGTGTCTGCTGGCCTCATCTGGCTGGAGGTGTGTGTTTGCCCAGGGAGGTGTCTCATGGCTGAATAATATTTCATTGTATATATACTGATTTTTCTTAAACTACCTAATATTTTTCTAGAATATTTAACCATTCAAATAATATAATTTAAATCATTAAATATTTAAATAATCAAATGATTTAATTTAAATACTACATAGTGAGTGCCACTCTGCCCCACGAGCAAGCCATATTCTATCTACTCTTCTGTACCATAGCATGAAGGGTGTTACCCCTGCTATAAGATAAGGGAACTGAAGTAGTAGTCTTGAAGAATTTTCAGATGAAGCATCAGGTGGATGGATTATCAGGTAGAAGGTATATGGTAACAAGGAGTTCAGAGTAGAGGAACAGTGTGAGCTGAAGCCCAGAATACAGGGCTGCATGGTCTCCTCTGTGAAAAGCAAGTATCACCAGCAAGTAGAGGAAGGACAGGTGGGCAGAGCAAGGGTGCATGGGATGGAGGTGCAATACTGTGGAGTTAGGGTGCTTGGACCAGACTGTTGGTGGGAGCCTGGATTCAGGGTCTTGCTCCCAGTGAGAGCACAGGTCTGTCATTGACTGAGGTAGGGGGTGACTCACCTGGTATGTCCACAGATTGGACATCATAAGCTTATTTATTCCTTAGAATTACTGTGAGGATTTAAATAAGACAGTACACACGGCACTTACTACTTTGTCCCCAGCATATTAAGTGCTTAGTGAGAGCCAGGGACTGTTGCGATTATCTTGTCAGATATTTTAAAATAAGATAAAGGGTCTAATGTCAAAGTGCTAAGTGTGATCAATCATAATTCAAGTCCAGATATTCTGGACACAGGAACTTTTCCAAATAGTCAACAAAACTATATAGAGTTTAAAAAAACTTAACAGGGTGCCTGGGTGGCTCAGATGGTTAAGCGTCTGCCTTCGGCTCAGGTCGTGGTCCCGGAGTCCTGGGATCGAGTTCTGCATCAGGCTCCCTGCTCCTTGGGAGCCTGCTTCTCCCTCTGCCTCTCTCTCTCTCTCCCTCCCTCTCTCTGTCTCTCATGAATAAATAAATAAAATCTTTAAAAAAATTAAAAAAGTTAATAAGGAATTATTACTGCTGTAAGTTACATTCTAAATGTTATGTGTATTGTTATTTGTGACAGTTTAATTATCTTAGACATTTTAAGTGAACTATCCTAAACTTACATTCTTTCTGGCCTTCTCATATTTTTCTCAGCATCTAGACTTATTTAATTGTCATGAATGTTTTCAAAATGAATAGATCTCTTTCCTTTGACCTAGAGTGACCTCTTTTTGTTCATTGGCTTTAATGCATGAGTATCTAAAAGAGCAGGCAGAAAATCCTACTTCTTTATTGACTACTTTGATTCAATATAAGAAAACAAAAGTAAAATACTCACTTCTCACTCCATTAGGATATTCCTTCATAAAATTTCACCAGTGTTTAGGCTTTTTAAATATAGTAAGAGTCACAAGCCCAAAATAGCTTTAGAGTATATCAAGAGAAATCTGCATTCTTCCAAAAAGCACTCACCGAATCTGGCACTGGGACAGGAGGCCAGTGCCTGGTCCAACATGAGTGCACACATCCTTGTGACAGTTGGACCTTTTATGTGGTATGGGCCATGACTGAGATATGGACAGAGGAAGGAAGTTCAAGCTCAGATAAAGCAGGTGAGCCCTGCCCCCTTTCAGTTCTGCCCCAGCTGCTTTTATGACTCAGGCCAAGTGAGCCCTGGGCCAGTGTGGGGTGGCTCGTCCTGCTTCCTGACCCTCCCACAGTGGGTGACACAGCCATGGCTGTGGGAGGGACCTCAAAGTGTGGGCTTGTCCCTCTGGGGAGGACAGGATAATGAAACATGGGCAGTGCATATGACAGTATTAACATTTTATATGTCCTGGTGAAATGACTAATACTCCAACCTGAGTAGGTACAAGAGGTACAAAACACAAACAACTTACAGAAGAAATAAATTGTAAGATGGCTATAAAAAATGTCCAATTTTATTTATAATTAAAGAAATAAAGATTAAATCACCATTTGTAATTATTTTAAATTTATTATTTTTATGGGGCACCTGGGTGGCTCAGTTGGTTAAGCGACTGCCTTTGGCTCAGGTCATGATCCTGGAGTCCCGGGATCGAGTCCCGCATCGGGCTCCCTGTTCAGCAGGGAGTCTGCTTCTCCCTCTGACCCTCTTCCCTCTAGTGCTTTCTGTCTCTCATTCTCTCTCTCAAATAAATAAATAAAATCTTTAAAAGAATTTATTATTTTTATGATCTGATACTATAAATCAAAATCCTAAAGTGTATGTCTGTGTGGGGGTATGTGGGGGCATATATGAGTATGTATATATATGTTTATTAGTTGGAATATTATATATATGTATATATATGTATATATATATATATATATATATATATATATCCCTTAATTCCTCTCCAAAGAATTTGTTGAAGGAATTAGGTTCACAAGGGTGTTAGGATGTATATTCAGGAGTTCTGGTCCAAGATGGCACTGTAGGAAGACCCTGAACTCATCTCCTCCACAGAACACACCAAATTACACCTATTAATAAAACAATTTCTCCTGAAGAAGAACTGAGGGTTGACTGAACAGCTTCTCAACAATGAAAGATATGGAGAACAGCAAAATAAAACAGCAGGAGAGATAGAGACATAGCAATGAAGGGGATGTCCATCCCCTGAATTGCAGTGGGGAGGGACAGTACTGAGGGCTGGCACCAGATCCCTCTTTCTTGGGCACAGGAAAGAAAAAGCTGACTTTTAAAAAAGCAACCAGCATAGAAAAGAGCCAGTCCTAGAACTCCACCAAATGGCAGAAGAGCTTCTGAAATTCACTCTCAGTCAGAGGGACTAGAGAGCAAGATGGTTTACATTCCCACACCCCATTGAAAGTGCAGATCAGAGCAAGGTCCAAATGCCACAACCTGATCATCACAGCAAGTTTGTAACCAAGAGTGAGCCTGTGACCTTAGGGAGCCCAGGGTCCACAAGCTCACACCAGCTCCAGTCATACTGGTGAACAGAAAAAAAGCTGCAGTTGAAAAGGACCAAGGGGCTGTGGGGATACTCTCTCCCCCTCCACCTTAAAAGATTGGAACAAGGTCCAGATGCCATAGCTGGCAGGTCCAGTCATCACAGTGAGCATGCGACCTCCCTGAACCCAGGGTCCACAAGTCCATACCAGCTCCTGTTGTGCTGGAGCACAGAAGATAAGCTGCTTTTTTTTTTTTAAATTTTTGTTCTTTTTTATTTTGTTTTGTTTCTTTTTTCTTTTTGTTCTTTTTTCTTCTTTCTTCTTTCTCTACCTCTCTTTTTATAAAATAATTATTTATTTATTTGACACAGAGAGAGAGCACAAGTGGGGGAGAGTGGCAGAGGGAGAAGGGGAAGCAGACTCCCCACTGAGCAGGGACTCTAAGGCAGGGCTCGATCCCAGGACCCTGAGATCATGATCAGAGCTGAAGGCAGAGGCTTAACCAAATGAGCCACCCAGGTGCCCCTCTTCTTTCTCTTTTATATTTTATTACTTTATTTATTATTATTATTCTTTTCTTTCTGTAAAAAGCTGTAGCTTAAAAGAACAACTAAAAAATAGAGCTACAGCTCTAGCCAGCCAGCAAAAGTCACCAAGCACCCACAGTCTAACAGGGGATGACCATATACAAGACCATTCTTTCAAGTGTAGAATAGCTGTTTTGCCTAATCCATAGAAAGAAACACAGAAAGCCAAGCAAAATGGGGAGAGAGAGGAATATTCTCCAAAAGAAAGAAAGAAAATCCTCAGAAAAGAACTATATAAAGTGGAGATAAGCAATATGCCTGATAAAGAATTTAAATAATGATCATAGATACCCACTGGGCTGAGTGGAAAAACTCAGTGAGACCTTCAATAAAGAGATAGGAAACATAAAACAGAACAAACAAGAGTTGAATACAGTAACTGAAATAAAAACATGCTAGAGGGAATCAGCAGTAGATGAGAGGATGCAGGAAAACAGATCAGTGATCTAGAAGATGGAGTAATGGAAGGCACACAAACTGAATGGCAAAAAGAGAAAACAATTTAAAAAATAATAGATTAAGAGAACTCTTAAAATTCATGAAGTGAATAAACATTCACATTATAGGAATCCCAGGAGAAGGAGAGAGAGAGAGAGTGAAAGTTGTAGAAAACTTATTTGAAGAAATAATAACTGAAAACATCCCTAACCTAGGGAGGGAAATACACATCTAAGTCCGAGAAGCACAGAGTTCTATACAAGATGAACCCAAAGAGGTCCACATCATGGCACATGATAATTAAAACATCAAAGTTGAAAGACAAGGAAAGAATCTTAAAAACAGTAAGAAAAAAAACATAAAAGTACCTACAAGGGAAAAATCTATAAAGCTATCAGCTGATTTCTCAGCAGAAACTTTGAAGGCCAGAAGAGAGTGGCACAATGTATTCAGAGTCCTGAAAGGGAAAAAACCTACAACCAAGACCCTACCTAGCAAGGTTATTATTCAAATTTGAAGGAGAGATAAAGACTTTCCAAGACAAAAGATAAGGGGGTTTATCACCACTAAACCAACCTTACAAGAAATGTTAAAGGGATTTCTTTAATGGAAAAGAAATGACCATAAGTAGACATGAGAAAATTATGAACAAAAAGAGGTAAAATATGACAACATATACATAAAAAGTGGAAGAGGGGGAAAAAAGGAAAAAGAAGAGAAGGGGGATAAGAAAAGGATAGAATTTTTTTTAAGGAATGTGTTTGAACTTAAATAACCAGCAAATTAATATAGACTGCTATTTACTTAGGATGCTATATATGAACCTCATATATATATATCCCTGAGAAACCCTCTGAGAGATACATACACACAAAAAAGAAAGCCAAACATAATGCTATAGAAACTCATAAATCACAAGGAAAGAGAGAGAAGAAGAAAGTAAGGTAGAACTATGAAAACTAGAAAATAACAAAACTGCAATAAGTACATACGAATCAATAATTATTTTAAGTGTGAATGTCCTAAAAGCGTCAAACAAAGACACAAACAGAAGCCAGAATGGAGGCAGAGACAAGACCCATAAATATGCTACCTACAAGAAAATCAACTCAAACCTAAGGACACATACAAACTGAAAGTGAAGGGACGCACCCCAGTGTTTACAGCAGCACTATCTACCATAGCTAAATTATGGAAACAGCCCAAATGTCCATTGACCGATGAATAGATAAAGAAAAAGTGGTGTATATATAGTGGAATATTACTCACCTATAAAAATGAATGAAATCTTGCCATTTACAATAACATGGATGGAGCTAGGGAGTATAATGTTAAGTGAAATAAGTCACTCAAAGAAAGACAAAAACCATATGACTTCACTTATATGTGGAATTTAAGAAACAAAACAAGCATAGGGAAATAAAAAGAGAGAGCAGCAAACCAAGAAACAGACTCTTCACTACAGAGAACAAACTGATGGTTATCAGAAGACATGTGGGTGGGGGGACGGGTTAAATAAGTGATGGAGATGAAGGAGTGCACTTGTGATGAGCACTAATCCAGAAAAAAAGAGAAAAGACGCTAGTAAATAAAATCAGAAATGAGAGAAAGTAACAACAGACACCACAGAAATACACTGGATTATGAGACTGCTGCAGAAGATATATACCAACAAATATGTACAAATGTACATATCTAGAAGAAATGTATAAATTCCTAGAAACATACAATCTTCCAAAACTGAACCAGAAAGAATAAAAAATCTGAGCAGACTAATTACAATTAACAAAATGAATCATAATCAAAGGACAACCAAAAAATAAAATTCCACATCAGATGGATTCACAGGTGACTTCTACCCAGCATTTAAGGAAGTATCAATACCTACTCTCAAACAATTCCAAAAAACAGAAGAGGGAGGAAAGCTACCAGATACATTCTATGAGGCCATCTATTACCCTGATACCAAAACTAGATAAGGATACCACAAGGAAAGAAAGAAAAAAAAAATGAAAAAAACCACAGATCAATATCCCTGATTAAAACAGATGCAAAATCCTCAATAAAATATTACAAAAATGCCTATAAAAACACATTAAAAAGACTATTCACTCTCATCAAATGGGATTTATTCTGGGGATGCATGGATGGGTCAATATTTGCAAATCAAACAATGTCATATACCACATCAACAAAACAAAGGATAAAAATCGTATGATCATTTCAATAGATGTAAAAAAACATTTGACAAAATTCAACATCCATTCATCATAAAAACTCTTACACGGTCAAGTAATCTTCAGCAAAAGAGACAAGACTATATGATGGGGGAAAAGACAGTTTCTTCAATAAATGATGCTGGGAAAACTGCACAGCGATGTTTAAAAGAATGAAAGTGGACTACTGTCTTAACCATGAGCAAAAACAAATTCTGAATGGATTAAAGACCTAAATGTGAGACCTGAAACCATAAAAATCATAGAAGAAAACAAAGGCAATGATTTCTCTGACATTAGCCATAGTGACATTCTTCTAGATCTGTCTGTTAAGGCAAAGGAAACAAAAGCAAAAATAAACTATTGGGACTACATCGAAATATAAAGTATTTGCATAGCAAGGGAAATGATCAACAAAACAAAAAGACAGCCTACTGAATGGGGGGAGATATTTCCAAATGACATATCTAATGAGGGGTTAATATCTAAAATATATAAAGAGCTTATACAACTCAACACCAAACCAAATAAACAAACAATCAAATTAAAAAAAATGGGCAGAGGACCTGAATAGGCATTTTTTCAAAGAAGAGATACAAAAAAGATGTTCAACGTCATTCATTATCAGGGAAAAGCAAATCAAAACCACAACAACATATCACTTTATACCTGCTAGAATGGCTAAAATAAAAAAAGACAAGAAATAACAAGTGTTGATGATGATATGGAGAAAAAGAAACCTTTGTACACTGTTGGTGGGAATATAAATTAATATAGACACTGTGGAAATAAGTATGGAGTTTCCTCAAAAAGTTAAAAACAGAAATACCAGGGGAGCCTGGTTAGCTCAGTTGGAGGAGCATGCGATTTTATCTCAGGGTTGTAATTTTGAGCTACATGTTGGGTGCAGAGATTTCTTAAGAAAATAAAATCTTAAAAAAAATAGAGATAACAAATGATCCAATAATTCTTTTGGGTGTTTACTGAAAGAAAATGAAAACACTGATTTGAAGATACTTTCACCCTGATGTTTACTGCAGCATTATTTACAATAAACAAGGCACGGAAGCAACCTAAGTGTTAATCAATAGATGAACGGATAAGGAAGATATTCCACACAATGGAATATTGTGCAGCCATAAAAAGGATGAGATTGTGCCATTTGAGGCGGCACGGATGGACCTGGAGGGTGTTAGTCAGACCAGGAAAGACGAATACCGTATGATTCCACTCATTAGTGGAATGTATGAAAAAAAACACAAATAAACAAAAAGCATAGTCAGACCTATAAATATAGATAACAAATTGACGGTTGCTAAAGGGGAGGGAACGGGGGGGGTGGGAAAAATGGGAGAAGGGGAGTGGGAGGTACAGGTTTCCAGTTATGGAAGGAATGAGTCATGAGAATAAAAGGCACGGCATGAGGAATATAGTGAATGATATCGTAGTAGTGGTGCCTGGGACAGACGGCAGCTATTCTTGTGGTGGGCATACAGTGATGCATTGTCCCATCAGTATGTTGTGTACCTGAAACTAACATAACATTGTGTGTCTGCTATGTCCAAGGGAAAAAAAAAAGAAAGGAAAAACCAGGGCGCCTGGGTGGCTCAGATGGTTAGGCGTCTGCCTTCGGCTCAGGTCATGATCCCGGGGTCCTGGGATCGAGTCCCGCATCGGGCTCCCCGCTCCGCGGGAAGCCTGCTTCTCCCTCTGCTTCTCTCTCTCTCTCTCTCTCCCTCTCCCTCTGTCTCTCATGAATAAATAAATAAAAAATCTTTAAAAAAAAAAAGAAAGGAAAAACCAAATCAGGGCAGTGTTGCTTATAATATTGAAACAGAGGGATTTATTAAATCTATTACTATACATCTATATAGTGGAAACCTATGCAAGAATCTAAAAAGAATGTTGTGAATCCTTACACATTAAAGTGCATATATGTTTAACACAATGCCAAAGTAAGGGAAGTAGGTAAAATATACATGGTACAGTCATATTAGAACCTGAAAAAATGAATATCTAGAGGATGGTTATAAATGATTATTATCATTTAATATTTTTTGCTTATTTGTTCATTTTTATTTTTTCTGCAATGAACTTTGTAGGAAAACACCATTTTCATATTTCCTGTAGATATTTGGAAAATACAAACAATGACAATCCCACACTACAATTGTACTTCATCTCCAAACTGAGATGTTAACCTCTGTCAACATATTGGTGTGGAACCTTTGTTTTATGTATATGTGTGTGTTTGTGTATATGTTGAATGGCTGATTGGATAACAGGAGTTACTCTTTACATCTTCCTAGGGAAAATATTTTCTGAACTTAAATATTAAAAAAAAGTTGTACTTCAAACAATACTACTTCATTCGAAATACAAAGCATGTTTCCAGTAAGAACGACCCAAAACAAAGCAAATTATTGGCACAGTAATAATTTTAACCAAGTAAAAGTAAGCAAACACATTTAGCATAGGAATTCCCACAAAACATGGGGGTGGCAGCCCTGCAGTTGCTCAGAGCAGCCTTTAGGGAGCCCATGGCTCTGCAGGCTTGGGGGCAGGCTATGACACTGGGACGGTAATTAACTACCCGCCCAATGCAGTTGGACAAGCTTTCCGACAGCTCATGTGATGAGAACTGGCATCCAGGAGACACAGGCTTGCTGCTTTGCGATGGCAATGCCCTGTTCCTTTAGCTTGGTTTAGCTGATTGAACTCTTTGTCACGGGGAACAGAAGAAATGGATTTTAGGTCAGTGCAATCATCCAGACCACAAGGAAGTGACTTGAGGACATGAACCTGAACCTCTGTGATGAGTGCTCGCTGTGTTCACAGGGGACCACCACAAACAATAAGCTCCATGGGTGAGCTTCCTGCCTCTCCAAAAAAGGCTCCCAAGTTCCAGTGACTAATCTGCTGCCACAAGAGGCAACTTGGGTTGCTTCCAATACTTGGCCATTGTAAATGATGCTGCCATAAACATAGGGGTACATATATCTTTTTTAATTACTGTTTTTGTATTCTTTGGGTAAATACCCAGTAATGGAATTACTAGATCATATAGTAATTCTATTTTTAATTTTTTGAGGAACATCCATACTATTTCCCACATTGGCTGTACCAGTCTGCATTCCCACCAACAGTACATGTGGATTCGTTTTTATCCACATCCTCGCCAACACTTGTTTTTTTTGTGTTTTTGATTTAGCCATTCTGACTGGAGTGAGATGATATCTCACTGTGGTTTTGATTTGTATTTCCTTGATGATGAGTGATGTTGAGAATTTTTTCATGTGTCTGTTAGTCATCTTAATGTCTTCTTTGGAGAAATGTCTGTTCATGTCTTCTGCCCATTTTTAATTGGATTATTTATTATTATTGTGTGTGTGTGTCGTGTGTGTGTGTGTGTGTGTGTGTGTGTGTGTGTTGACTTCTGTAAGTTCTTTATATATTTTGGATATTAACCCTTTATCAGATATTTCATTTGCAAGTATCCTCTCCTATTCAGTAGGTTGTCCTTAGTTTTATTGATTGTTTCCTTTGCTCTGCAGAAGCTTTTTATTTTGATGCAATCCCAATAGTTTATTTTTGCTTTAGTTTCCCTTGCCTCAGGAGACATATCTGTTATGACTGATGTCAGAGAAATTTCTGCTTCTGTTTTCTTCTAGCATTTTAATGGTTTCAGATCTCACATTTTGGCCCTTAATCTACTTGGGATTTATTTTTGTGTGTGGTGTAAGAAAGTGATCCAGTTTCATTCTTTTTATATTGTTGTCCAGTTTTCCCAACACCATTTGTTGAAGAGATTATCTTTTACCCATTGCATATTTTTGTCTCCTTGTTGAAGATTAATTGACCGTATAATTGTGAGTTTATTTCTGGATTTGTATTTTCTTCCTTTGTTCTGTGTGTCTATTTTTGTGCCAGTACAATAGTGTTGTGATTACTACAGATCTAGTAATAACTTGAAATCTGGGATTGTGATATTTCTAGCTTTGTTCTTTTTTCTCAAGATTGCTTTGGCTATTCAGGGTCTTTTGTGGTTCCATACAAATTTTATGATTATTTGCTCCAGTTTTTTGAAAAATGCTGTTGATATTTGATGAGGATTGAATTAAATGTATAAATTTCTTTGACTAGTATAGATATTTTAACAATATTTGTTCTTCCAATCTATGAGCATGGAATGTTTTTCCATTTCTTTGTGTCATCTTCAATTTCTTTCATCAGTGTTTTATAGTTCTCAGAGTACAGGTTTTTATCCTTGGTTAAGTTTATTTCTAGATATTTTATACTTTATGGTGTGATGGTAAATGGGATTGTTCTTAATTTCTCTTTCTGCTACTTCATTATTGGTATATAGAAATGCAATGGATTTTGTATCCTGCAACTTTACTGAATTCATTTATCAGTTATAACAGTTTTTTCGATGGAGTCATTCAGGTTTTCTATATACAGTATCACATCATCTGCAAATAGTGAGAGTTTGACTTCTTCCTCTCCAATTTTGATGCTTTTTATTTCTTTTTCTTGTTTGATTGCTGTGGCTAGGACTTCCATTTCTATGTTGATTAAAAATGGTAAGAGTAGACATCCCTGTCTTCTTCCTGACCTTAGTGGAAAAGCTCTCAGGTTTTTAACATTGAGGGTGTTAGCTGTGGGTTTTTCATAGATGGCCTTATTATGTGGAGGTTTGGTCCCTCTACACATATTCTGTTGAGGGTTTTTATCATGAATGGTTGTTTTACTTTGTCAAATGCTTTTTTTCTGCATCTATTGAAATGATTATGGTTTTTATCTTTTCTTCTGTTGAGGTGCTGTATCATACTGACTTATTTGTAAATATTGACCGCTCTTTTATCCCAGGAATAAATCCCATTGGATCATAACAAATTATTTTTTTTAATGTATTGTTGGATTTGGTTTGCCAATATTTGGTTGAGGGTTTTTTCATCTATGTTTATCAGAGATATTGGCCTTTAGGTTTTCTTTTCTTTCTTTCTTTTTTTTTTTAAGAGTGTCTTTGTCTAGTTTTTGTATCAGGGTAATGCTGTCCCCATAGAATAAATTGGTAAGTTTCTTTCCTCCTCCTATTTTTTGGAATAGTTAGAGAAGAATAGGTATTAATTTTTCTTTAAATGTTTGGCAGCATTCACCTGTGAAGCCATGTGGTCCTGGACTTCTGTTTGCTGGGAGTTTTTTCATTAGCTATTCACTTTCATTGCTGATAATCAGTCTGTTTAAATTTTGCATGTCTTCTTAATTCAGTACTGGGACATTTTATGTTTCTAGGAATGTATTCATTTCTTTTGGGTTATCCAGTTGAGTTGGCATATAATTTTTCATAATATTCTCCTACAATCCTTTGTGTTTCTGTGGTGTCATTTGTCAATTGTTATTTCTCTTCTTTCATTTCTGATTTTGTTTGAGTACCCCTGCCTTTTTTTTTTTTTTTTTTGATGACACTGGCTAAAGGTTTACCGATTTTGTTAATCTTTTCAAAGAACCAGATCTTGGTTTCATTGATCTATTCTTTTTTGTTTGTTTGTTTTGTTTTGTTTGTTTGTTTCTATTGTAATCTTTGCAATTTCCTTCCTTCTACTGGTTTTGGGTTTTTGTTGTTGTTATATTTTTTTCTAGCTCTTTTAGTTGTAAGGTTAGGTTATTTATTTGAGATTTTTCTTGTTTCTGAGGTAGGCCTGTATTGCTATAAGCTTCCCTCTTAGAACTGCTCTGTTGCATCCCAAAGGTTTTGGACCTTTTGTTTTCATTTTCATTTGTCTTCATTTATTTTTTGATTTCCTCTGATTTCTTAGTTGATTCATGCTTTGTTTTGTAGCACATTATTTAACCTCCATGTGTTTGTGCTCTTTCCAGATCTTTTCTTGTGTTTGATTTCTAGTTTCATAGCACTGTGGTTCAGAAAAGATGCATGGTATGACTTCCATCCTTTGGATTTTTTGCGACCTATTTTGTGGTCTAACATATGATCTGCTCTGGGGAATGTTCCATGTGCACTTGAAAAGAATGTGTATTTTGTTCGTTTTGGATGGAATGTTCTGAATATATCTGTTAAATCCATTTGGTTCAGTGTGTCATTCAAAGCCATTGTTTCCTTGTTGATTTTCTGTTTAGTTGATCTGTCCATTGATGTAAGTGGGGTGTTAAAGTTCCCTACTATTATTGTATTACTATCAATTAAATCCTTTGTTCATTATTAGTTGCTTTATGTATTTAGGTACTTCTGTGTTGAATGCATAAATATTTAAATTTTTACATCTTGTTTGATTGTTCCCTTTATGATTATATAGTGTTCTTCTTTGTCTCTTGTTAAAGTCTTTGTTTTAAAGTCTATTTGGTCTGATATAAGTATTATTATCCAGCTATCTTTTCCCTTACATTTGCATGATAAATGCTTTTCCATCCCTTCACTTTCAATCTGCTGGTGTCTTTAGGTCTGAAATGAATCTCTTGTAGGCAGCATGTAGTGGGTCTTGCTTTTTCATTTTTTTAATTTTATTTTATTATGTTATATAATATAATATAATAATATATAATATATATAATATTATAATATAATATAATATATAAAATAATAATATAATAAATATTATGTTATAATATATATTATATTATATTATATTATATTATATTATATTATATTATTTTCATGGTTTTCTGGCTTTCTTTAGTGATATCCTTGGATTTTTTTGTCTTTATTTTTTCATATGTATTACGGATTTTTCATTTGTGGTTACCATTAGGTTTATATACAACACCTGCATATAGCAGTCTGTATTGATCGTCGCTTAAGTTTGAACCCATTCTTTACCCTTCTCCACCCCACGTTTTAGGTATATGGTGTCATATTCTACATCCTTTTATTTTGTGAATCCTTTGACTGATTTTTATAGATATACTTAATTTAACTGCTTTTCTGCTTTCTACTTTTCTTCCTCCTAGTTATATTCTCTCCTTTCCATTCAAAATGTCCCCTTCAATATTTCTTGCAGGGCTGATTTAGTTGTCATGAACTCCTATAGTTTCTGTTTGTCTGGGATACTTTTTATCTCTCCTATTCTG
This sequence comes from Callorhinus ursinus, assembly GCF_003265705.2. Classification (NCBI taxonomy): domain Eukaryota; kingdom Metazoa; phylum Chordata; class Mammalia; order Carnivora; family Otariidae; genus Callorhinus; species Callorhinus ursinus. The sequence continues at coordinate 2,090,458 of NW_027397079.1, forward strand.
AATGGTAGCCTTGCTGGATAGAGTATTCTTGGCTGTAGACTTTTTTCTTTCAACACTTTAAAAATATCATGCCACTCTTTTCTGTCTTGGAGGGTTTCTGTTGAAAAATATGCTGATAGCCTTACAGGTTTTTCCTTGTATGTAACTGCTTTCTTTTTCTCTTGCTGCTTTAAAAATTCTCTTTATCACTACTCTTTACCAGTTTAATTACCATGTGTCTTGCTGTGGACCTCCTTGAGTTGATCTTTTTGGTTGCTCTCTGTGCCTCCTGGGTCTGGATTTCTGTTTCATTCCTGCATTTGGGATGTTTTCAGTTTATTATTTCTTCGGATAAATTTTCTGTCCCCTTTTCTCTCTCTTCTCCTTCTTACATCCCTATAATGCAAATGTTATTATGTTTTATGGTGTCACAGATTTCCCTTCATTATTTTATTATTCTTTTGTCTTTCCTATTCAGCTTGATTGCTTTCCATTACTCTGTCCTCTGGGTCAGTTATTTGTTCTTCTGCTTCCTCTAGTCTACTATTTTTTCACCTTTAGTATATTTTTTAATTTCAGTTATTGAGTTCTTCATCTCTGATTCGTTTTTTCTTATGTTTTCTGTCTGTTTATTGAGGGTCTCACTGAGGTCCTCCACTCTTTTCTCCAGTCCAGTGAGTATCTTTATGACCATTACCTTAAATTCTCTATCAGGCATATTACTTATCTCCATTTTGTTTAGCTCTATTGCTGCAATTTTGTCCTCTTCTTTAATTTGTGACATATTCCTCTGTCTCCTCATTTTGTCTAACTCTCAGTGTCTGTTTCTCTGTGTTAGGAAAGTCAGCTACATTTCCTGTTCTAGATAGTAGTGGCCTTATGAAGAAGAGTCCTGGGGTGCCCTGCAGTGCAATCTCCTGTTCACCAGGACCTGGTGCTTCACGGGTATCTTCTATGCAAGTTACTTTTGCCTTATTTTTGTGTCCAAGCCATTTTTGCTTTCAGTCCAGTGTCTACAGTGGCCTCTTTGCCTGTGGTGGACAGATTTGGTCCCTGTGGTGTTAGTGGCCACTCTGGGGCTGCCTTGGGCTTACACTGAGTCAGATCAGGCTTTTGCAGAGATGCAGTAGCTCCAAATCACAGCACACATTCCCTGTGTTGACTCCTGTATAGCTTTCATGGGTGGGTGGGGCCTTCAGTCGAACCAGACATCTGCCCCAGCCCACTAATAGTGGGGCCACAGTTGGAAGGTGTGTGTGGTCATCTTCCCCTCACCCTAGGGCAGGAGTCGCTTTGAAGTGGTGCTGGCCCATGTTGGGGCTGCTTGTACCCTGCCAGGCTTGTGGCACTGAGTTGGATGGGCTCTGGCCAAGGGTGCATTGGAGGAGGCACGTCTACAGGAGATCTTGGGGTGGGGTCGGCTCATGGTGTTCCTAGGTTTGTGTGCGTTTGCTGCAGGAGAAGACCTAGAGCTGAGGCCGGTCTGGAGGGGGCATGTTCTGCAGGAGAATACAGCAGTGGAACACATGGTTAGCAAGTTAAGTATGGATTCTGGCAGGTGTCTGTGCATCGAGGCTGTGAGTCAGGGGAAGAACATGGTGCAAGGCAGTGCCTTTGTTCCTGGAGAAGTCTCCTAAAGATACCTGGCTTTCCAGCACACACTCTGAGTTTAGCAAATAAATCTCCTTCCAGTATCCCCTGGATGTTTTACAAACTACAGCTTCTATGCTGTTTGGCTCCTCCTGGCTGTCCCAGAACTGAGCCTGTTGAATTTTAAAGTTCCAGTTGTTAAGCCCCACTGACTGTAAGAATTTACAAAATTAGGCCCCTATGGTTTTCAAAGCCAAATATTATGGGTAATCATCTATCCCATGCAGGTTCCCTGTGCCTGGGGTGCTTGGTATGAGGGTCTGTTTCTCCCTTCTCTGGGCCTGCAGTGTCTCTCCTGCAGGCAGTCCCATTGGTCCGTTTGGTTTCTGACTACATCTCTGCCCTTCCTACCTTCTTTGATGTGCCTCTTTTCTACATTTAGCTGTAGAGAGTCTGTTCTGCCAGTCATTTTCCAGATTACTTACATTAATGTGGGCTATCTAGTTGTATCTGTGGGATGTGGTAAGCTTAGTGTCCTTCTATACTGCCATCCTCCCTGGAAGTCAATCAGTTATCTGCTTCCAATATTACTATTGGCAAATAATTAATATTGCCTAATGTTTGAGGTAGAATGCCAGGAATGAAATGATAGGCATGTTACTAACTGGGTCTGTGACCTTGGACTTGACCTTTCTGGGGTACCTATAGAACAGTCACATTGAATTCCTCCTCAGAATGTTGTAAGGAGAATTTGGTGTCATCAGATGTGGAAAAGTGCTTAACACAAGGCCTGATAGCTACTGATTGAATGTTTGTTTTAAATGTATTTTTGACTAACTAAATTCTATGGGGAAAAATGCTCCCAAGTATGTTTCCATTTCTCAGGCTTCAATCAATTCTTCTTTCCCCTTCCCCACTCCTTCACTTTCCTCTCCTTCATTCCCTTAGGTAGGAGTTACTCCAATTGTGAAACTTCCCTTTGTATCCCCCTAAGGAATGAGCCGAGGAACATCCCGAGGACATATCCCCTTTCTTTCCTGACCTCTTCTTGCTCATGGGCCCTCACACCAGCCTTTACATCAAGAACTTAGGCCAACACACTTTCATTAAGCATTTCTAAAAGACTCTTTGTCCAGAAATTTTAGAGGAAATATTTGGTGGTTTCCAATCCTTGCAGACATTGTTACCTATTAAGACAACTTTGTTGAGAAATTTGATGAAGAAGATAGTGCAAAGCCAGACTCCTTCTGGGTCATTTCCCAAATCAAATAGTAAAGGTGCAGGTATCTTATACTAATGATGTGATTTAGCCTGTCCTCTGGTGATTACAATAAAAATCAAGCTCTTAGCGCTTGACCCTTTGTCTCATTTGATAGGGAGGCTAGTCTGGCCCCTGGGGAAGGACACAGCCACCAACCCCAGTCAGGCAAGTCTGCTTGTCTCAGCATTCTTCAAACTTTTCATTCTTCTGGACTTCATGCAGTTTGAAAAAGAACTGATTATTTAGAAATGTGCTCCTCCTTTTGTAAAATATTGCCAAAAAGAGTAAAGTGCCCTTAATTCATAGCCATGCATCAGTGGGGCTGCTCACAGTCAAGTTCGGGGCATGAAGAGCTGAGGGACCCTGCAGAGTGGAGGCCATCCTTGATTTGATCTTTTCCCGTATCTCCTGGGATAGCCTGGGTAGGAAATGTCTCACACTTGCTTATCTTTAGAGGGAAATTATTTATCTGCAGCTCAGCAAACACCTGCTACTCACAGCCTCTTGGATGGCATTGAATTCTAGGTCAGCAACTTTAGTTTAATTCAGTGTGCTTTCATCTGTATATCAGGAACTAAGATAAACTTTGGAATAATATGGTTGAGCTAATTAGGCCTAGAGCCTAGCCCTTTGGGATTCATACCCAGAGCAGCTTACCCAGCTGTGTGGGTAACATCTCTGAGACAGTCCCTATGTATCTGTCCTTGTACAATTTAAGCCCCACACACTATGTTGCATAAAGTCAGAGTGAATACAGTCCCCTTTCTGTAATGATAGCGCTCGTCAGGCACCACCGGTAAGTGGTATGGTAATTAGGCACATCTTCTTCTTCTTCTTCTTATGTTATGTTAGTCACAATACAGTACATCAACAGTTTTTGATGGAGTGTTCCATGATTCATACATCGCTGTCTTCTGAGCTGGTTTACTCTTTCTTCCACACTTATCTGTATGTAAACAACTCTCAAAAGAATGTGGTGTATTTCTAAGTTTTTAGAAAAGCCAATAATTCAGTTTATAAAAAATTGTTCAAGGCCAAAATATTGTGAAGTCAATTAGCATTTCTAAAGTAGTTAGGGAGCTAGTATTTTGCTTAATCATTCCTATGATTCATCCTAAATAAAGGGCAGTCTATGTATTAATTGTGGTCATAGGTGAGAGTCAGTTTGAAATTTCTAATCATCCTCTCTTCTTTTATGACACCAACCAGCACATCAGCTGGCTATATAAGTGGACCTTCAGCATTCTCCTTCCCAGAGATGACCTCTGCTGGCAAACCTCCACCTCCCTGCTGGTTTTCTCCATGACAAACCCCTGTGATGGCTTGTGTTTCTACATGGACAAAGTAGGGAGGCTGTGCATGGTTATTGATGACTTCTGGATCCAACAGGGAAGATTTCAGTGAACAAAAACCACACACACACACACACACACACACACACACTTTTCAGACTTTAATAAGAAAAGTATTTTGTAATTAAATGAGTGACTTTTGCTTGTACCCAATTGCTACAAAATTCACAGCAGGTGTGATAGCATTTTATGCAGTACTGACATCCAGCCTAAAGCTAAACTTTAGGATATATCCAGATTAAAGGGCTGTGCCTTGTTCTGGCTTCTTTGTTTGTAGTATGGACAACATGTGCTTCTGGGGTCTGTCTGCAGATCATTTGATGCAGGCACAAATCTGTCTAGCAACTACCTCTGGCATCCTTTGTCAGGGTTCTAGGGGTTGCATGGGGTTCTATGCATGAGTTCAGTAATGGAATCCAGATCTGTGATCTTTTTGCCCTAGTCTCCAGAAACTAATGCAACAAATCTGGCTCAGTCTGGATCTGTTATTATCATTGGTACCTTACGTGCCTCAGCTCGATGTTGAATGTGTAGGAAGGCAGAAAGAGCATGGATATCCATCAGGAAATCAGATGACAACACTGGTTGAATATTGTTTTCTCTGCCTTATAAAGTTTCCCTCTTATAGATAACACAAGCATCAGATAATATTTATTAAGCCTCTCACGGGCCTGGTGCCAGGCAGGGTAATATTTCTTTACAGTTACCTCGCTGTGCTCGTTTTCCAAATGTACCCAACCGACTTTGTTGTGAAATTGATTTCTTTCTTGTTAACAAAATAGGTTATTTTTTGCACTCATTAAAATCACAAAGTAATTGAATTTGTAATTTCAGTGAAAGTGGTTCGAGAGCCGTCAGAGGCCCTGGTGCCTCTGCTTCACTGTGGTGAAGAGAAACGCACCAGGCACTTCTTGGTCATGAGCTGTCTTTCTGTGCGGGATGGCCGCGAGGCTGCAGATGGGCATTCACAGCAGATGCCACTGGCTATGCATTTTCAGGACATAAATAAGCACTATGAATATGCATGGTACTTAGAAACAGGCATTTAATTTCCACAAAGCTATTCAATTATCCTCGGTATTCGTGAGCTGCCCTTTGCAGTTGTTCATGGTACATTATTATTATTTTTTCCTAAAGTTTCCCCAGATGGGTGGGTAAAAGAAAAAAAACCAAAAATTCTTAATCCAGATAAAAAACAAATTGTAAATTCTGGAAAAATCTGAGTTTTTGAGTTTAGGACCTTAGCGGATTTCCCCCCAATTCCCACGTGGTGGGAAAACAGTTGAATGTGAGGATGTATTAACTATTTTCACCCTGTGAGTATATTCAGATGATCCTAAGTATTAGTGTGGACCTCTAGTCTTTTTGCCATTAGCCAGAAAATAGGCAATAAAGTAAAAATAAATAAATCAGTGCCGTCACTTTTTCATCATTATGAATTGCCTGATATTCTGTTAACTGTTCATGTACGTTACTTTCTTTACTCATTGCACAACCTCATGAGGTAGATATGTTCAGCACCCTGGGCTTAGGGACGTTGGAAAAGTCACCCAAGGTCACACTGCCTCTGAGCCCAGAGCCGGCTCAGTGAAGCCTCACACACTTGTCCATTCCATACTTTCTTTGATGCTTGAGGTTCTTAGGTCGTTATCTTCCAAAGCCCTCCCAGTGTGGCTGTCAGATTTCATATTTAGGCAGAGTTTATTTTTGAACGAACTGAGGATACCCGGACTTAGGGGAGTCAGTCTGATGGACAGGGAGCTGAGCAGGCCCCCATCTCGGGCAGAGTGGGGGGCACCAGCTTCAGGGAGGTCGAAGGGACACCCAGGCTGCCAGCCAAGCAGCACCCAAGAATACTGCTCATTTGCAAACACAAAGAATTTGGACTCCAGTGTTCAAAGGAGAGCAGCCGGAAGAATCAATGGTTCTCCTCAAGGCACAATCTGGTTGTGAAGGGCGACAGGAACAAAGGTGGGCTGGCTGTGCATGTGACTGGATCCCTTCAGGAGAGCGGCCCAAGTGCAAGGCCCGTGACAGTGTCTGGATCTCCCCGAGAAAGTTGAAAGGCACAGCCCTGATGGGCGGCGCATGTGAGAGTTTAAGCCAGGAGACATGGTCCGGCGCTGGCTCTTCCTGCGTCATCTGGTCACAGCACCATACGATGGCCATTCCAAATGTGTGCCAAATCCTGGGATGGTCTCATGAAAGGTGGGAAAGTCGAGCCATGTGTTGTTCCCTTTCCTTATGTAGTCAGCCCTCTGGTGCACAGGAGGGGCTTCATAAATACTGACTCCAGAGCGAGGGATTGATTAAATCTCCAGCAGAGACTCTTCACGCCTGGGCAGCTAATATGGATTTCAAATATACATATTATACAGTTTGTTTTTAATAGAGTTTGCTTAAGGTGTAAGTTATCACGTTATATTTTCCATATAAGAGTTATAGATATATAAGGTATATGATATTATGTAGGATGTATTAATAGAATTGCTGAAGATATAAGCAACTCTATTAATAATTTATCCTGAAGGAGCTCCTAACAAATTTTGTAATTCAAAACTGCACTCCACAGATCTGTAACAGTTGCTACAATACTCACCTATCTCTCTATTCAAAAGAAAAAATCCTAAACTGTATGGTGACAAAACCTCATTTCTCTTTTTTTCTTTAAGATTTTATTTATTTATTTGACAGAGAGAGAGTGAGCACAAGCGGGAGAAGGGGCAGAGGAAGAAGCAGACTTCCCGCTGAGCAGGGAGCCCGATGCAGGACTCGATCCCAGGACCTGGAGATCATGACCCGAGCTGAAGGCAGATGCTTAACCGACTGAGCCACGGAGGTGCCCTTAAAACCTCATTTCTTAAACAAAGTGTGAATCCAGATATATTTCCAAAGCAACTAGGAGAAAGTGTTTAATTTTTTATATGCCCCATGGATTTTTATCTTATCACGATTTATCTAAACCCATAGACCTCAAGACTGGTTTAAACCCTGTGTCCCAAGACTGTGCTCAATTTTGATAAAGTAACTCTCACAGTCTCCTGAAAGAAAAAAGAGAGCATGTGGTCTGTATATTTAAACATAATACAAAATAGTTATGTATGTAATTACACACACACGCATAGGTAATCTTACAGTATTTCTGTTGTATGTTAATAAACCAGCCAGAGGGGCTCTGCTTTGTGATTTCTTTCCCTAGAAATGCAGCTCACTGGTACCCACTGGGGGAAGGCTCAAATATTTTCTTAGGATACATGAAATAAAGGTAGACTGCAGAAGGTTTATAAAACAAAACACAAATATCTAGGAAAATCAGGTACATTTAATTACCTTCAGTGGAGATTGTACAAGCAGATGATTTATTTTGGATAGGAGGAATGTATTAGCACTATTAATTGTAGAGTAAAACTTGCTTGCTTGTTTTAAAAGATTAATTAAGCATCAGTCTGTAGGTGGAAGAATAATTTGGGGCCCTGAAGAGGAAGACATGCCCCAGCTTCCCAACTGTTAACTCTCACTGCTGGTGGTCTTGCACCTTCCTTTCTACCTGATGCACCACACCTGAGTGCAATCAGGGACACGTGCACTGCTCCACACAGATGTGACAGATTTGGTTGCTAAATTTATGTCAAGTAAAGTAGAATATGAATCTACAACCTACAACAGAAAACAGCTTCCTTGCAAGGAATGAAATGACTACATGAATGTCAACCAGTGCATTTTAGGCAATGATCTAGACCTTGGTTATTGTAGCAGAGAGAAGTCAGAAAGAACCCAATCTGTGACAGGTTGGCCATCCTCACTGTCATCCCCTGTCTCCGCCAGACCTGTGCAGGCTCCCTTGACCATTTGCTCATGTCACTTCAAGTGACACTTACAAGGACCTTCTCTCAGTTCTGGAAGTGTCTAGACTTCTTTCTCCAGCACCCCCCCTTCTCTTCCCCAGTTAGGACTTGGGGGACCCACCCTTTCCTCAGTGTTGCTCCCTCTGGCCTGGATAGGACTCCAACCATGGGTTTGGAGGTCCAGCTTATGACCCAGGCCCAAGATAGCAAACTCTAGGATGGGTTCAGCTAGAGATGAGTCTGCTGCCCATCCCCTCAGAGTGACCCTTGAGACTTCGGTGGGGACTCCAGAAAGGAAGGCAGGGTTTCTGTTGATCAGGAACTTTGGGAATTGGAGGCTCACTAGGTTTTCCACATGGTGATCTTGGAGGTGAGCATGCTGCTGATGGAGAACCCAGAGGTAGGAGGTGAGAACCAGCCCTGGGGACTTCCTTTAAGCCTGATGTCTGCCTGCAGCTTGCTGAGCTGCCCAGCCCTTCCAGAATGTGACCCAGTTCCCTTTGCCCTAAGCCACCTTTTAGCAAACAAAACTGTCCTAACTGGTGCGCACACTGAGCTCTTTTCATCATCCGTGTTTTCACCTACGCCATTCCTTTTACCTGGAACAGTGACCCTGCAGCATCCCCGTCTTCATTGGACCTTCCCTTCCAAACTTCCTCCAGGAGGATGTCCTGCCTGCACCCATACACACTTTCCTCTTGCTTTGTTTTCTTCAGCATCTTGCTTTTTTTTAATAGCAATTCTCACAATTTTAGTTAATTATACAAACTACCCATCAAAGCTGAATATATTGCCTAGCAGGGAAGAAAGCGCTGCCTTGCTCCAGCCTGAGCTTCCGGGGCGACCTTGAGAGGGATTAATATAAGACAAAGGAGGAGAGAAAACACACCAAGGGCAAGGCTGAGTTCCAGGGTCTGGGGCTCTGATCTCTTGTGTGCAATGTGTGGGTCTCACGTTCAGGGCCCCCCTCCCCGTGCCGGAGAGCCTGGTGTCAAGGAGGGTCCAGAGGGCTCCATTTCTGCTGGAGGGCAGGTGACAGTCACCTGTACCCTCCTGGACCTGAGGATTCGATCGATATAAGACAGAACACCAGGAGCAAAGCACATGGATTTATTTAACAGAAGGAACCTCATAAAGAAGTGAAGACTCAAAGAAGTGGTCAAACCTCAGTGCTTGAGTGGACAAGGAGGGGACTGTGGACAAGCCCTAAGCGCGGGCTGGAGGAGGGCAAGTGCCCCTCTGACCAGGTCTGTCTGTGCCCCACTGTAGGCCCCTCCCCATCCTTCCTTCTCGGATATGGAGGACATCTTCCACCTCGGGTTGTATCTCTGCTTCTGGGAAGAAAAAAGAGAGGGTCATAGCAACTCTCAGTACCTGCTGCTTTTTCAAGTGCCTTTAGCTCAAAATAAATTTATGTCAAGACACATATTCTGAGGTGAGATGTTCAGTTTCCTTCCCTGCAGAGGCGCTGCCCTGCGTGTGCACCTCTCACCGGGGCTTGCTGTTACAGGACGTTCACGGCTGTGAGCTCCCTCTGCTTTGTCTCTCCCTTCCATCTCTCTGTCCATCCCTCCCTCCCCCCAGGAAAGTCATGGGAAGCCAGCAGCGCCTCAGCCCAGCTTGTGCAGACACACTCAGGGAGAGCAACCGCCTTCCTTGTTCCTCACGCTGAGCGCTGACCACTCTGGAACGCAAGCTCATGTTCCCCACCACGAAGTGAGCGAACAGGACAAAGCACCCAGACATCTACACGGCTTTGTGCGGATGTCAGCTGTTCTGTAGAAGTGGACAGACCCCATGGGGTATGGACCTCTAGGTTGAAGCCAGAGGTAAGACCAGGAGCTCAGAGGCTGGAGCAGCCTTCCTGGCAGAAGACGGAAAAATCACAATGGTCAATTCATCTTCAAAGCCTGGCTTCAGACTGACTCTAGGACACTTATGGGTAGCACCCCATGAACGGGTTCAGTGACCCATTTCAAATTCATCTGGGTGGGGGCGCCGGGGTGGCTCAGTTGGTTAAGAGGCTGACTCTTGGTTTTGGCTCAGGTCTTGACCTCAGGGTGAGGAGATCAAGCCCCACTTCGGGCTGTGCGCTCAGCAGAGAGTCTGCTTGAGATTCTCTCTTTCTACCCCTCCCCCCACTTATGTACTGTCTCTCTCTCTCTCTCAAATAAATAAAGAAAATCTTTAAAAAAAGTTCATATGGGCATCTCTCCCAGGTGGTTCTGCTACTTCTGTCACCTCCTGTGCTTGTTCTCTGTGGAAAGGGAATCATCAGAAGTTAAAAGGAAGAGATGTTGAAGACCATCATCTTCCCCAGGAAACTTTCCTCCTGATATAATTCCTGGACGGAAGAGTATTTGCCAGGGTGCTTTGGAGGAGATCAAAATAGGTTCTTCTCTCCAGCATTTTGTGTGTTGACATATGTATCACAATTCCTTATGTGGTGAGATCTCAAACGTTTAGGACCGCAGATGAGAAGGCCGATTTTGCCTTTACTCATAGAATGCAATGGATTTATCTTCTCTTCCAGAACTATAACATCTTTAAGGCAGGAGGTCCCTTAAACAGAAGTCCCCTCATGGTCAGAGAATGTGTGAAGGGGCAACGAGGGGGCCACTCTTGTGGGCTTGCCTGTGATCACCCCTGCATGCCATCCAGGCACTGGCCTCTCCTGCAAGATCCATGCACACATGACAGCATGAAGCTTATGAAACAAAATCACCTACTGAAAGAAGCTTGCACAGTGGAGCCTCAGGTTGATTAGCATGTGTGTGGTCCTGTGCTGGGCACCAGCTCCTTGAGGTGGGAGCAGTTCTGTTGCTTCCTGCAGCTTGGAGGTGACCTCCCATTTTACTGGTTTTATTGCATGACGTTAATGAGGACTCATGTAACCGCATTTAAATCACAAATGAATAGGTTCTGACAGTGTTTGCTCTACTAGATCAGCACGTTCACCCCGAATTATTGCCTCTTGTGCTGACTTGTCAATGGCTTTGCAGTTTGATTAGCCCTGCCTGGTCCAGCTTGGCGTTCCTTCAGGCTCGATGACAGAGGGTTCGGTTTTTAGCTTCCCAGCCCAGGTTCCCAGATCATCTTACCCGGAATGGTGTTATCAAAGCTTTTGGCATCTTTTACAGAATGCTTGATCCAGACGTCACGGGAATGTCAGATTTCTCTTCTTCTTTTACACACGTGTTTGTTGGGAAGATCACTGTTATTTTTCAGGTACGTTTTAACCAGAACTTTCATGCAATGACTGGGAGTATGACCATCTTTCAGTAGGTTGCCAGAGTTCACATATTTGTACTTCAGGGTTTCTTGCCCTCACTGAAGTGTGTCCCTCACATGCGACCCTGCCTCAGGTCGTACACACTATGTCCTGGGTTCACCGAGAAGAGAAATGTTGTTCCCTGTCTCTTCAAAGCTACAGAAGCAGCAGAACATGGGGCCCCTGACCCTGCCCTCAGATGTGGGCTCAGGGAGGTGAGCCCTCAGCATCAGAGGGCACCACAGGGCAGCAAAGGTGTCAAGCAGTGAAGCAAGGGAACTGGGATGGCTTAGTGCCTTTGGCATCCTGTGTGAGCAACTCAGACTTCAGGCACAGGCAGCATACCCTGTCTAAGAAAACGAACCTGGGGAGCAACTAATCATTAGGAGCCAATGAGCCTTTCCCAAATAAGGTAACTTGGAAGCTCTAGCCAATTAACTGATTGCTTTGCTTTGCTTCTGTGTCTTCTCTATAAAAACCTTTGCCCCAGACCCCACCTGGAGAGCATCCCCAACCACCTTCAGTTTTGGCATTTAAACTCTTCCAAGCTTAATGTGCCTCATTTTACCTTTTACAGAGGCAATAGCAAGCGTCCAGAGAGAATCCACACCGTGTTTGCGCATGGGAAAGGGTTATTCTTCTGGCATCTTCTGGCTGCCCACATGTAATTTAGAGACTCAGGGCCAGTGTCCACACTTGTTCCATGGAGTGTATCACATGACTTCAGTGGAACGAGCTCTCTCAGTCTCTCTTCATGAATCAGGTCCGTGCTAGGAGCCTCGGATCCAGTTTTGGCTTCCCTGAGCCTCTGGTCCTCATTTCCCGCTGGGGACACACTTGCAGAACTGACTTTTGAGTATGTGTAGACCGCCCCTTTGTAGAACGTGTTCTTTTGAGCCCTGGGGATCCCTGGAAGGTCCCAGTCACACACCAAGATTCCTCTGAAGATGAAGAACAAATCCTTAAGCATATTGAACGCCTGGCACCATGAGGCGTGTGCTCAACACACACCTCCTGACAGATTAACGTCCCTCTTTGAAAATCCTATTTGAAAAACTCTAGATTTATGATGGTAAACATGTTTGATTGAGTAAAATAAATCTGTGTGTCCAGAGTTGTTGAATTCTCAAAACTTTTTATATATGATGATAAACATGTATGATAGGAAAAAATAAATACCCGTGTCCAGATTTGGTTGCTTATACCCATGTTAATGGCATCCGTCTTTCAGGCCCTATGACTCTGATTTTGGTTCATTTCTACCTGCCTCTCTAGGGTTAACCTTCAGACCCCTTTCTGTGGTTTTCTTCCTCTGCCCACTCACCAAGTTTGTGTGCCTGCCAATCCTCCCCCGATCTTCGTCCCGGCACAGTGAATACCACAGGCCAATTCTATCCCCACCCGTAGCTTGAATTCCTACCTCTGTGCTGAAGAGCTCTTCCCCGACATCATCACCTGTTGCATCAGGCGCCTAGAAATTGTCCTAAGAATCCTTCTGTCTGCATGTGGGCGTGTCAGTTTTAACCTGCTCTCTGTTTTGTAACCAGAGCAATATTTCTAAATTCAGATTTCAGCACGTCTCTTCTTGGCTTCACAGCCTGGTGGAGATCCATACTGTTGTCAGCATAAAACCCAAATCACAGAGCATGGATTACCTGGCCCTTCTGACCCACGTCTAGGTCCCTCTCTCGACTCAGCCCTCTCAGCCACCATTGGCAATCTATGCTCTATTCATTCTATTGTTTTTATTTCTTTCCCTGGAATCCTCATGCTCTCTTTTACTATTGCACTTGGAATATTCCACCTTTTTTTTAGGAACAATCTTTTCCTTTTAGACGACCTCTGGCTAGGTTAGGTTCAAACTAGACCTCACCACCTCCAGGGAGCCTTCCAAGACCACCTATTTCTCCATCTCTCCAGTCTGGATTGGAGGGCCCTCTTATGTCCTGATGAAACAACAGGGGATTGTATTGACCTATTTATTTGTATGAACACCCCCCCAGCCCCATTTAACTTCTAAGGTTTTCAGACAAAGGACCACTGATACTTGTCCATTTTTTCTATCTTCTGGAATGATCCTAAAGCCTGGATCTCAATAAATGTTTTGTTAAGATTGCAACACTAGAGATTGTGATTCAGGCTGCAATGGGGTCAAGTATATATATTTTATTTTAAACAATGTTTAAAGATAAATCTGCTTCCCAGCCAGATTTGGGAGACATTAACATAGCTGATAAAGGAGGATAGTCTATACATAATACACAAATAATTGAGGGCACAGAGAAGGTGTGTCCTCGATGGGTCTGTGTAACATTCCCTGTACTTTCAAAGCAATACTAAAGCACTTGCTTCCTTAGATGATAAATCCAATAATTCAGACATGGTGAAGAAGTACTGTTTCTATTAAGTCCAAAATTTATTTATTAAACACTTAGTTTCAAGCACTGTGCCAGGAGGCAGAGTGTATTCTGCTCTTTCAGGAAGCTTGGAAATTTGGTGGAATCAAGTCATTAGCACTTCCAATGACATGGGACATGATCAGGTTTTGCTTTGAATGATCTCTTCTGTTCTCTCTGTATGTCAGATGCCTTTCTCCACTGGTTAAAAGAGTAATTCAAACTCATTTTGCTGGGAATTCAAAGGAGATGCTTCTTGTAGAGTTTGCAATTGCCCTTGCAAGATAAGCTGTGGATATGTCCAAAGTAAAAGCAAACCCACCTTGCCTTGTCTTAGGTAAGTTCTCTGGAGGGGTGGGGGAGAAGTTCTGGAGAAGCTCATAGAAGGGGAGAACTTGGCTCTCAGGGAGAGACTTGGAGGGGGTGATAGGACTGGAGCTAACTTTTTTTATTATGTTCAATTAGCTAACATATAATACATCATTAGTTTTTGATGTAGTGTTCAACGATTCATTAGTTGCGTATAACACCCAGTGCTCATCACAACACATGCCCTCCCTAATACTACTTCTTATCCCATCCCCCACCCCCCTCCCTTCTGTAACCCTCAGTTTGTTTCCCAGAGTCCAGAGTCTCTCATGGTTTGTCTCCCTCTCTGATTTCTCCCCATTCAGCTTTCTCTCCCTTCTCCTATGGTCCTCTGCCACTATTCCTTATGTTCCACATATGAGTGAAGCCAAATGATAATTGTCTGTCTCTGATTGACTTATTTCACTTAGCATAATCCCCTCCAGTTCCATCCACGTCGATACAAATGGTGGGTATTCATCCTTTCTGATGGCTGAGTAATAGTCCATTGTATATATGGACCACATCTTCTTTATCCATTTGTCTGTTGAAGGGCATCTCAGCTCTTTCCACAGTTTGGCTATTGTGGACATTGTTGCTATGAACATTGAGGTGCATGTGCCCCTTCTTCTCACTACATCTATATCTTTGGGGTAAATACCTAGTATATTTGCTGGGTCATAGGGTAGCTCTATTTTTAATGTCTTGAGGAACCACCATACTGTTTTCCAGAGTGGCTGCACCGGCTTGCATTCCCACCAGTAGTGTAAGAGGGTTCCCCTTTCTCCATATCCTCGCCAACATTTGTTGTTTCCTGACTTGTTTAATTTTTGCCATTCTAACTGGCATAAGGTGGTATCTCAGTGTGGTTTTGCTTTGAATTTCCCTGTTGGCTAATGATGATGAACATTTTTTTCATGTGTCTGTTAGCTGTTTGTATGTCTTCTTTGGAGAAGTGCCTGTTCATGTCTTCTGCCCATTTATTGACTGGATTATTTGTTTTTTGGGTGTTGAGTTTGAGAAGTTCTTTATAGGTTTTGGATACCAGCCTTTTATCCATAATGTCATTTGCGAATATCTTCTCCCATTCCATGGGTTGCCTCTTAGTTTTGTTGACTGTTTCTTTTGAATGAGGTTTGAGATTCACTTATCTAGGGAGGGATGAGAAAGTACAGAGAGACACAGGGCGTCGTAGGAGGGGCAGCATGGATGTTTTTAGGCAACTGTATGCACATTAGGCCTGCGGCAGAGGAAGGGAAGGCGGGGTCTCAGTATGGACACATAGTGTGGTTACAGGCATGGGGGGCCCAGAGGGTGGTAAAAGGCTCTGAGCAGGCTCTTTCAAAGAGAATGAGAAAGAGAACATCAAAGGGATTTAAACAAGTGAACAAATGTAAAGTTTCACTACATTATTGCAACTTTATTTATTTGCTTCAAATTTCTTAGCAAAATATTGACTCTATCTTAAATTTCAATAAAAAAGTCACATACTAGAGCAGCAACTTTCAAACTTCACTAGATGATAGAAATAGGCATTTTTGGAACATGTGGCTATTCAGCTGCTCACCTAGAAATTTGAGTTCAATTGGTTTGATGTGGAGCCCACCAAATGTAGATATTAAGTTTCTTGAGGTTGAGAATGCCCGCAACAGTGAATACCCAAGGAAATTTTATGACTGGCATTGCCAAAATTAAGTACAAGCTTTCATTAGATCAAGAAAACATTTCTCTTTCAAGATAAGAAAGTTAGTCATCCTTAACCTTAATGGAGGGTGATTTGCTATGAAGTTTAGTTTTAAAGCTAGGCAGACATCATCCATAGGGACATGAATTGGTATAAGTATTTGCAACAGGTGTTGGCCATTTGTGTGACTTCAGTACAAACATGAAGATCTGAAGATTGAGCTACAAGTTATACTAGCAAAAGAGCAAATATAACCATTGAGGCTGGTTTTGAATTATAACTGGACCAAAAAACATTTCAAAGCACTAAGTCCTTTTTCTCTTCTTCTCTAACTTAAAACTGGGCCCTATCTTTTCACATTTGGTAAAAAGTATGCTTTGGATCTTCAACTCAGAGCGCCAAGCTGTGGCCGAGAGTGCATTTTTAGAACTGATTTATGGGCCCCAGAAGGCCACCTGAAGAAAGATCTCTGTGGTTTGTGATGTCGTATTTTTTTTCCCCTGAATTACTTTGTATCTGATTGAGACAGTTAAAATTTTCAGCATGGGATTTTTGCATACAGATTGGGCACTGCTTTGAAACCTCTTCTCCAATACATATTTCATGGACTAGTATCCTCAAACACCAAAACCTCTCTGGAAAAAAATGTATTTTGTACCTTTGTGGTTTGTTTAATAAACTGGAGGTAGACAAATTAAAGGATCTGCCCCTTAACTTAATAAGAAATACTTTTAAAAACAATGCTTGGAATAATTGAAAATGGCATTGGACAACAACAACAAAACTACTAGAGGGGAAAAAGATTTAATTTTTAACTATGGACTTTTTAATGAGAACATTTTAGAAATAATGACTTTAAAAGCTATAATGAGAAAAGTCAGCTCATTTTGGAGGTCGTGGTCGGCCAACAGCTTTTTTCCTCTGGATGTCATGGATTGAAAAAATAGATGTAAAGTGAGTTTAGATGCCATCAGGTAATACCTTCACCTTAATTTCTGATGGAGGGACCAAGTGCCAATGGAGGAACCAAGCACCAAGGGAGGAATCAAGCCCTGATGGTAGAACCAAGTCCTGAGGGAAGAATCAAGCACTGATGGAAGAACCAAGTCCTAAGAGAGGAATCAAGCACTGATGGAAGAACCAAGCTCGGATGGAGGAACCAAGCTCTGACTGGAGGAACCAAGTACCAATGGAGGAGCCAAGCACTGATGGAGGAACCAAACGCTGATGGAAGCACCAAGCACTGGTGGAGGAACCAGGCAGTGGTGGAAGCACCAAGCACTGATAGAAGAACCAAACATTGATGGAGGAACCAAGCACTGATGGAGGAACCCAGCACTAATGGAGGAACCAAGCACTGATGGAAGCACCAAGCACTGATGGAAGAACCAAACATTGATGGAGGAACCAAGCAGTGATGGAAGAACCAAGCATTGATGGAAGCACCAAGCACTGATGGAGGAACCAAGCACTGATGGAAGAACATGGGTGTGAGGACCCATCTCCACAGGTCAGGAATGGAAGAATTTCTAGTGTTGAGACATGAAAGCTCTTTTCTCAAACACAGATTCTCTGTTTCCTTGGTAGATAACTGACCCTTGTCTAGTAAATTTGAGGATCTCCAATCCCAGTGAATCCTCTCCCATAGGACTTGTTGTCTACCTACCTACCTTCAAGGACATGCAGATGGAAAAGTCTTGCTGTGGGTGTCATCTTTCCATCTTCTGTTCTCTGAGTGACATCACCAGTTCCTCTCTCCAGACCCAAAGAATCCTTGAAGCATCTCTCCCTCACTTTGCCATATTAACTCAACCACCAGTACCTGGACCCTCATGAGGTTCCCGGATGCACAATATTTTTTCTCCACTGCCAGTGTGGCCTCTGTTGTCACTGACCTCCTCCCATCCCTGGTCTCCTAAGCACTGTTCTGCTCATAATTTTGCAAACCTGAAGTGATTCTCTTCATTGTAGACAGAATGGCATTTCTAAATTTCAAGTTCAATGTAACCCTTCTGTGCTTAAAACCCTCCAGGGCCCTTCACCCAGCAGATGGGAGGCAGGTCTCCTGCTCACGGCTCACCGTACCCTGCAGCATCTCCCCACTCCACTTTCTTTTTCAAGGTCATCTTTCTCCACCTTTCATGTTCTGCATTAGCTGCATTTAACTGGTGGTTTCTTCAATTTACTTTGCTCTGTTTTATGGTAGGATCTTTGCATCTTCCATTTTTGTGTCATATGAGATTTACCTTTCTTTTCCTCTGGGCTAGTCCTCCTCATCCTTCAGAGTTCAACTCAAACACAGCACCTCCAGGAAATCTTTCTCACTCGGGTTCGGCATCCCCCTAGCAGCTTGCATGCTGTTACTGTAACCAGCATGATCTGCACAGATTGTTCACTCTTGAGGTGAGAGATACACATTCATCTCACATCCTCATTGCAACCAGGGTTCATCCAACAAGGCTATGGGAAATTTACCCTTCCAGCTTCCCCTTTTCACACCTTGCTGGTATGGAGCCAGGTGCCTCTCATGTAAGATTCTGAATGAGGATACTTGTAAGTAGGTTAATTGCTCCTGTAGCTTTACTCTGTTACTATGTTTTGAGTATATCTTCTTTTACTTTTTTCCTTTTGGAATCCATAGGACATTGTGAGTTTGATTAAAAACATTTCTGGGATATATTTATATGTGTATGAATTCATGCTTTCAGGTTCACACAGTGATTGCTTAGTATGCAGACATGGACCAAATATCAACCATCTTAAAAACCTTGGCTTATTCATAGCAATAGTATTCACAGTAGCTAACATGGGAAGCAACCCAGGTGTCCATCAACAAATGAATGAATAGATCAGCAAAATGTAGTAAAACTTATATAGCAGAACATTATTCAGTCCTAAAAAGGAGGGACATTTTGACACCTGCTACCTCTGGGAGATTTCTTACAGATGAACTTTGAAGACATCATGCTGAATGAAAAAAGCCAGTCACCAAAGGGTAAATACTGCTTTATTCCATTTATGTGAGGTCCATGGTTTAGTCAAATTCATAGAGGCAGAAAGTAGAATTGCTAGAGCTGAGGAAGGAGAATTGGGGTTAGTGTTTAATGGGTATAGAGTGTCAGGTTTGCAAGATGAAAAGGTGTGTGACAGGTGGTGGTGATGGTCGCACAACACAGCGAACAGGCTTAATGCCCCTGAACGGGACACTTAGAAATGGTTAAGATGTAAATTTTATGTTATGCATATTTTACTACAATAAACAAACAAACCCTGATGTGAGCTCTTCTGGATCTGCCTGGCGCATTCATCTGTGGCCAGGTCATAAGGAGCATCTCCACTGGAGGGTGGAGAGGACAAGTTTTATTAAGAAGAGTGCAAATGCTCTGGTTTCCACAGAACTTTTGCAACATACCCGATTATTGATTTGAGAGTTGGCCATTGTTGGGAAGGCTTTCTCTGCTTTAATTTACTGGACAATTTTTAAAAAAGATTTATTTATTTGTTTTAGAGAGAGAAATCTAGCACACAAGCAGGGGGAGAGGCAGAGGAAGAGGGAGAGAGAGAGAGAATCTCAAGCAGACTCTCTGCTGAGCACAGAGCCCGATGTGGGGCTTGATCTCACGACCCTGAGATGATGACCTGAGCCGAAACCAACACTTGGCTACTTAACTGACTGAGCCACCCAGGCGTCCCTGTCTTTGGATAATTCTGAAAGGGGCATTGCCTTCAGTGTCTTCTAATCCAGTGTTCTGTTTTCTGGGAGATTTCTTACGTTAGGAGATAGGAGAACTTGACATTTCTCTTAGCCAGAAGCTGCCTTTCCAGGTTGGGCAATGCAAACATGACATGTGATTGCTTTCCCTCAACCCATCAGAACTAGATATGGTGTCCCAACTCCCGAGTCCACAGCATTTTTGCATGAAGTTTTCTGTTCACTGATCTATCTCTGAATTCTTCTGTGAAAACAAACATGAGTTCTGGGGAATCTGAAAAATGTGACCACATAAAACTAACCCTAGGATTGAATTTGAAATATATATAATGCTGATATTAAAAAATTGTTAAAAAAACCCGAATTGTTAATAATGATGCTTTTCCAAAACTGGAGAACATATCTAATGAAAATGTAACTTGAAATATATTGAAAGGAATACATTTTACTCCAGGAGTAATGGGATCACGTGTTGGTTTTAGGAGATTAGAGTGGAATTGAGTTATATTTTGTAAGGAATCTGATAAAAGAGATACATTAGTGCTGAGAAGAAAGATAAAAATCAATAGATATTCCTTGTGTAGTTTAACAAAAGAAGTCAGCCTGCAAGTATTAAGCAGACAGAATGCAAATTCCATTCAATGTGCTCCCATGGGTTTCATTTTAAAGGAAACACAGAATTGAACATCTGAGGTTTAAAGCATTGATTGACATGCTCAATTATTACAAAATAGAAATGTTAGTGACATTAAGTGATATAATTGGGAAATTTTTATTAGAAATATTTCTGAAAAACCAAAACATTAATTTCTAGAGATTTTCCATAAGGCTCTTCTATATGTAACTTTAATCCTTTGTGCCACTGGATGTCGTGCTGACTGTCTTTAGAGCCCATCTTCCATAGGTGTGTCCTGAAGGACCACAGGGGTGTCAGTCACCACCTTCTCTTCCAAAGCATTGCCTGGAAAATCAGGACTATTTTATGAGAATTTCAAGTGACTTCTTTAAGAAGGAGACACTTAGCTTATGAAATTAGTTTAGAGGTGGACTCTCTGGCTCTTCGAAGAATATTGCATTGTAAGGTTTAACCTGACCAGATGTTCTTAAAAGTTTCTGAAGTTCTGGGTCACTGGGAAGGTCATTGGGAAGGTCAACGGGAAATGTTCCTCTTCCTACCCATGCACCACCCCATCCAAAGTTAACATCTCTTTTGAATTTTGTGATTTAAAATTTTATTTCTATGGGAGCGCCTGGGTGGTTTAGTCGGTTAAGCATTAAGCATTTGACTCTTGGTTTCGGCTCAAGTCATGATCTCAGGGTCCTGGATTGAGCCCTGCGTTGGACTCCATGCACAGCAGGGAGTCTGCTTGAGATTCTCTCTCTCGCCCTGCTCTCTCTCTCTCTCTCCCTAAAATAAATAAATAAATCTTTAAAAAAATAAAATTTTATTTCTATGAAATAAACCTTAGAATCTCTTTCTTGTCAGTTTATTCAATACAATGATCATTCTAAGAGGTGGAACTCAAAGCACATTTTAAAACATTGCTATATTACTAAAAACCATCTAGAACTTCCTTGCATTTTGCCTAGACACAAAACTCTTCCTGTGCTTAATGTTCATGTTTTAATTTGGTTTCCCAAATTCCTCAGTTTCTTTAAAATTCTTAAGATGATCTTTACTTCCTGGTAGAGCCTGCTTCACTGAGATTCAAGGATATACTTTCAGAACATGAACAGTGTATTCTACAGAAATGTTGTATTAGTAACTACTTATTTGTGATAGTATGTCCAACAAATTTTATATTTTGCCCTCAGGATCTTCCTCAACATTTTTTTATGAAATGGGAAGATCTTAATGTCACGAGAAGATTAAAGATACACTTAAACCATCCTGAAAGCTGGTAGAGGAAGCGAGGCCACTGACACTCACCAAGGTTGAGTATCTCATTTTTAAGCTTTGACATTATCTGAGGAACTTAGGTAATACGATGAGTTTCAACATGCCTCAGCAGTACTAATTCCTTCAGTTCACTGCTATCTTCCCACTAGTTGGGCAGATTATCTTGGTCTAGGAAGCCTTAACATGTGTTGTCACATAAAGGTTTTTGTTTGTTTGTTTTTTGTTATGATACAATTGAAATAATTACCTTTTTTTCTTCTGCAGTTTCAATGTTTCTACCATTCACTTCTGAATTCCTTGAAAACACATTAGCTTATTTGCTTTATCTGCACATCACAATGATAAATGTATTTGTTAAGTGAGCTAATAAGGAACAAGTTTAGATACCAAGGTAGGATTTGGGTTTTTTTTTTTTTAATATAGCAATAGAAAGTGTAATATTGGGACACTTTAATGGAAGAGCAGCAAGAATAATAGAATTTCACCTTAGGATTCAGCTGTGCCCAGACTTTATGTGTTTATGTCCATTGCAAATGTGCCTTGTTTATGAACTGAATGTCAGAGTGTCATGCACTCGGTCAAAAAACCCCATCCCAGTGATTTACAGAGTGTCTTACTCTTGTGAGAAATCGAGGCATGCAAAGAGAGTCGACACAGAGTCCTTGTCCTGAAAGGGTGACAGAATAATATTGGAACAAACAATTATATTAACACACTTACTTCAACATCAAAAGCAATCAGGAAATGTCCTTTGGAATTGAAAAGAAAATGACATAAAATAACAGATAACACAACTGAATGTTATATATTTTATTTGAAGTCATGCAGACCACGTGCAGGTTCAGAAGATATTAAAATGCAGAGGCGTTATGTCAGACTTCATAAAAATCTGTGCACAGATGACCTTCGCAACATTCATCTGAAAACCATCACCTACATAACAAATCCACAAAGAAGGATCTTCCTAAATTCATTCCAAATCTGTTGCAATGTCTTTGAAAACCTACTTCTTATGAGAGTTAAGACTATGTATGATAATGCTATTTTACGCTACATTAAATTGTGATATTCCCTAAAGCAAAAGTTTTCAAAACGCTCAAGTGTCTCATTTCTAGTCTTAAAATATGAAGAAAATTTTAGGTTCTATGTTTATGTATTTTGGAAGAGAGCAAAAATAAAAATTTCAAGTATCTTTATTTTCATGGTGATTTAAAAGAAGAATATATACACCATAATTTTTGCGGAAAAAAAGCTCAAATATGGAGAAAAAAGTGCCATCTGATAACTTGATAGAATATCTCATTATCTTAAACTCTGTTTTCTTAATTTTCAAGTATATATTTATTTCATGTTTCCATTAGGTGGCACTGTGACAATATTGATGGAGGGAGCAAATCCATTCTTTCATAGCAAATGTAAATTGCTTTTTTAATTCTGACTTTATTTCACTAGCTTTTAAAACCCTGTTATATAAGGGATTTCAGTCATTATACAGCTCGAGGTGCCACAGAAGTAGATGTCAGTCTTCAGTCTGAGGCTCATGATCCAAAGGTCAAGAATCACAGAAGCAGTGGGCATGGACTGTGCCGGGTCCGCGTTGCCTCTGAAAGTCTGAGACGATCAGACTCTGCTCTGGAAAATATATTCCCATAGGGAGCACACAAAGGAAGGCGGTCAGACAGGAAATAGAGCTTTACTGGAATCCTGGAGGAGGATGGAGGGCTTTGTTTTCTAGAGTACGCACTGGCAGATGCACCTGCTGTCTCACTGAAGGTCTGGCCTGCCAGTTGGGACATGTTGCAGTGAATCGACTGCAGGATCCCTGAACAACCTTTGTTGGCCAGTCAAGATGGGATGCTCAGGGCAATGTGAATGGTGTATCTGCAGAAAGACACCTACAACCACTGTGGACAAGCCCCTTAGTCTGGGTGCAGCTGGGGTGTGCGTTTG
The DNA here is from genome assembly GCF_003265705.2 of Callorhinus ursinus. Lineage (NCBI taxonomy): Eukaryota > Metazoa > Chordata > Mammalia > Carnivora > Otariidae > Callorhinus > Callorhinus ursinus. Next base: position 2,113,746 of record NW_027397079.1, read on the forward strand.
TATCAGGACACATCCAGGCAGGGCTGGGAACCTCTTTCCCTCCAAAGTGTCTGGTGTGGCAAAAATGAAAGAACAGCAGGTCAAAGAGTTTGAGATCATTAGGAACACACCTTCACACAGAAGCACATGGTAATTGACTACGCAGATAACACATCTCAAAAACATAGGTGTTCTCACCACACAAACACAGCGTGACTCTGGGAGGTGGTAGATGTGTTAATTAAATTGATTGTGGTGATCATTTCATGTTGAATATGTATATTAAATCATCATCTTGTTGCACACATTACAAAAACAAACTAATACATGATGTTAAACCAAAATAAATGTATAATTTTTGTCAATCAAACCTCAGTAAAGTTGGAAATCATTTAAGAAAATAATACAGCATCAGCTTTGGCTTGTTATGCCTTGGAATATTGGTAAGACCATGATTAATATACTCTGTTATATATGATTTTAGGTACAGAGAAAGTGTTGTTTTGGTGATAGATGTAAATTTATAAAAATGGCCAAATTAAAAATAAAAACTTGGATTTCAGATCATCATAAATACTACCCATAAAAGCCTCAAATGGCTGAAGTGTATTTTTAAGAATGGTTCCCATTTTCATGCATATGAAATGATTTTTGATTAGATGTCTCTTTGGCACTTATTTAAATTATCTTAAACATATGGTTAAATATATGTTTTACAGTAGGAAACTTATTAAAATAGTTTATGATAGTGTTCAGGTCTGGAAAAAAAACATAAAAAGAATAGAGTTTAAGTCTCTAGTAGATACAAATACTAAGAATAATCTCGCCTTCCTCCTAGCCACTGTCACCTGAAAGTTCAAGTATCATTTTTACTGTATTTGGTGCCCTTCGGAGAGCACTGATCTCTTTGGACAATGAAACCACAAGGATGCTCAGGGTCACCTATGGCCGCCTCTGTGTTCATTCCTTTCAGACTGTGTTGGACATGAGGTAGGGTTCCCCAAATCCCAGTGAACATATACCAAGGTCATATGAACCCAGGGTATAAGTTAAGAATACGTTAAACCAAAAAGCCCCATTTGGATCCAGATCCATTTTGGAAATTCTGTGTGACCTTCTCCATAAGCATAGAATGAGTGGGTCTCTAGGAGAGAGGTGTCAGCGCATGCCCATCATGCTGGATGGGCACCTCATTGTAAGCTCAGCAGCGACCAGGCAGATAGTCACTCCTTCTCCTCGTGGACCTCTTCATAGACTCGGGTTTGGGGGACACAATTGTGCACATGACAGTGAAGGTTGTGTAGAGCTCTAATAATGGTTTACTTTTCCAGTGATCCATTCACAAATGTACTACTGCACACTGATTTTGAGATAGGGAGGGATACAGATGGACTGCGGTCTCATGGAATTTTCCTTCTGGTTCAAGTAGTAGCTAAAAGAGCATAAAAGTGCACAACCCAGCACCCTAGCTCCAGATGTATTGACTTAGAATCCAGGTTTTCGTAAGATTTCCAGGCCATTCGCGGCCACATTGCAGTTTGAGAAGCCCCATCCTGGTATACGTTATCTGGGGCTATAAGTGCAGTCCTAACTAATCATACAGAATCTGACTCTCACGTTTGCCCATTATCCACAACCATTATGCACAAGCCTTCCTTGATTCCGTATGGCTGCAGGACATTGTCTGTTTTGCTGCCCTTTCACCATCCAACCAGAAATGGAAGAGGTAGAGGAAGGGCATGACATGCATTTGATTGATTCATTTTATGATTTCCTTCGAAGCTCTTGAGAAGTGCTTGATGAGTGGAATGCTGGGCACATGTGGGTTGCATTGGTGGGTGGGCTGTGAAGCCCCCCAGTCTGAGTCTGATGTCATTAGGGCTGCTAATTGGCTCTGCAGAGAGGGAGAAGCCCAGCATTTTTGGAGTGTGGGGAGCTACCCTAACCTCACAATTAATGGTTGGAATAATGAACTGTTTACTCTTTCATTTGTCTTTTCTCCAACAAATCAGATAAATACTTTTGTTGTGAATGCTTCTATAGAATGAGCTTTGGACTGAATTTTCAGAATCAGCCATTGCCCCCTAAACAGTAATATTTCTGAAAGTCTTAAAAATCTCTTTAATTAGAGGGCGCCTGGGTGGCTCAGTTGGTTAAGCGACTGCCTTCGGCTCAGGTCATGATCCCGGAGTCCTGGGATCGAGTGCCGCATTGGGCTCCCTTCTCGGCAGGGAGTCTGCTTCTCCCTCTGACCCTCCCCCCATCTCATGTGCTTTCTCTCTCATTCTCTCTCTCTCTCTCAAATAAATAAAATCTTAAAAAAAATCTTTTTAATTAGAGAATTTAAATGAGAGCCTTGTCATGGATTCTCTTTTCCTCCTTCCACCCTCATTCCTATTAGTGTGTGAAAAATGGAAAGGGTTCTCAAAAGTAGTGCAGGAAAAAATATTGTAAATGATATCTTCATGTTAGGAGGGGAAGAAGGGTCTGAGCGTGAGGCAGCACCCCATCTCTGTCACCGCAACATGGGGGCAGTCAGGCTTCTCGGGGTGTGCTCAGCCTGTGCACACAAAGCCACGGAGATATGTATCTTCCTGCTCTGGCTCAGCTCTCTGACCCCCACTCTCGCTCCCTGGGTCTCCAGCATCTTGTTGCTGTCTTTAGTGCTGTTTCTCCGACTCCCCACTTTGCTGTCCCTCCTCATCCCCTTTAACACGCTTCACTCTGGCCTCAGACTTGACATTACTGGAAACCCATGGAGTAGATGGTCTAGCTCTTCTTTCCCTGGCAGGTTAGAATGATAATCACGGCAGGTAAGTGAGGATGGTGATCAGTGCACATAAATTCAAATGAATATGATTTAGGAAGGGGAGTCTCCCGAGTGGAGACTGGAGTCTACATATTCAGACTTAAGTCTCTTCTCCACTTTCCCCCATCTTACAACCTTGAAACAAACAAGCAAACCCTCTCTCTATAGCAGGATAACAGAAAGGAAGACCCCCTATTTATTAAAGGTAACAATCTGTTTGCTCTTTTTATTTTTCTTTAAATTTGGATCCAGGAAAAAAATATATACATTGGATAAGGTGCTTCTGAAAGCAGGATAGATATTTTTCTCTGTGTCTTGTCACACATGTCTTCTCAAACATCCCTACATTGTCTGAACTTCCAGGGCCTAGCACTCAGTCTGCAACAATATTGAAGACCCTGCTCTGTGTGCGAAGTTGTGTATCTTTAACATAAAGAAAATAAACAGTCTTTTGGATCCTTTTCTGGATCTCAAAAGTGCCCATTATTTTGACTCTTTTGATGCTATTATCAGCTACACAATGCAGAAACAACTTTCTAAACAAAATTCAGCTACTGGAGATGTATTATTCCTTATTTTCATACCTCTCTTTGTTAGCTACATTATATCTGATAGCAAATTCATCTTTTGGCCCTTTGTTCAAAGAGCAATGAAGAATGTCCTAATCCCCATGATAATAATGGTAATTATCAGTTATGCCGAGCTTTGCACCACCAAAGCCTTTACAGTTATCAATTAGTTAATTCAGACAACAGCCCTGGGAGGGGCCCATCTTGCACCTGTTGATAATATTATAATGCTCGACCATTATGTGCTGAACTTTGACTGCTGTGAGAAGAACTGGTTTGATGGTTGAATTTAAATGCTGGTATAATTTTCATGCATCCTAGTGGATGTTGCCATGAGTACACCTTTCTAAAATAAAAAGGAAAAATCCAAATTTCTCAGTGATTTTTATATATTTCTGTATCTCCACAACCAAGCGAATCTGTCTCATTTCTCCTGCATGAGTGCATAGTTTGTGCAACACATTTCACATACAAGCAGAGATCCCACCAACATTTCCAGGGTGTCTGCTATGAGCCACAGTAGAAATACACAGCACAAATACAAATCCACGAGAATCTGTGAATCCAAATCTGAGAAATGCAATCCTGCCTGCAAGAAATACACATTCCTATTTGGAGAGACAGACATTTAGACCAAATTTTCCATACAACAGTTAAAGAAACAGTGGGAACTTAGAGGAGTAATTAGTAGATCATCACATTTTCATTACCTTGTTCTAAAAGTGTTTATCATAGAGTGTCACATAACAACAAGAACATGACACTCTGAAGAAGTTTGAGGTGAGTACTGTGACCTAGGGACATATAATAGCACATGGATAGTAAACTCTTTTTTTTTTAAGATTTTATTTATCCATTCATGAAAGACAGAGAGAGAGAGAGAGAGAGAGAGGGAGAAGCAGGCTCCCAAGGAGCAGGGAGCCCGACACGGGACTCAATCCCAGACCCTGGGATCATGACCTGAGCCGAAGGCAGACGCTTAACCATCTAAGCCACCCAGGCGCCCTGGATAGTAAACTCTTTAAACTAGATGGATTTATTTTGTTCTCAACTCTAATAGTTGTTCTATGACATAATGACCAATCATTCACTGTGTTAGGCCACTAGGTAGTTTTTGCTCTCTTAAAAATAACTCCATGTGTGTTAGAGTTTGAGGGAATCAATAAAATTCTTTTTGTGTCTCCTGCATATAATGAGGGAAGTGCAGATATATTCTTAAAGGCAGCCAGGATCTTTTGATCTTTATAAGGAACAATTGCCATCAGCTGACAATTCTGGTGATTGAACTGGGAAGATATTTCACAGGAACATAGAATGTTATACCTAAAATGATCTATTCTGGGATCCCTTGGGTTGATTTATTCTAGTTTGTTTATGTGCAAAGGATGAATTAAGAGCAAAAGAGATTGGTAACTTATTCCAGACCACACAGGAGTCATTATAGAAAGAGGAATGAAATCTGCACCTCTAGCCTCCTGGCACTTTTTCTCTCATTCCTGGAAATTATCTCCCTGTGTTTTATGTGTTCCACAGGATTTAGAGGAAGAAGCCGGGAATTCAGAGTTAGGCAAGCTTAGTTTGAAAGCTGGCTTTTCCAACTGTAGAATGAAATTGAAAAGAGGGTGTAGTGATTGCATTTTAGCTGATTTTCAAAAGCAGAGTTTATACAGTAATCATAAGACAGCAGAAGTGACACATGCTAAGAGAGCGTGAAACTGCGTTCGTGCTCTCATCACCACTGTTTTGGGAGAACAGAAGAGACTGGAGTTGAAGGGGCTAAAATTAGTATTTATTTGGAAAAAGTAGTCAGTTTTCAATGAGGAAGACCCATCACCTCTACCAGATGGAGGACACTTCATCAGAATCTCTTAGAGACCATCTTCCTTCTGGCATTTGGGGATTCCTTCAGATTTGTGACTGGAGATGTTTTTGGCCCTAGCCAACTAGTTCCTGAAGCAGAATGAGGAGTGTCTAGAGAGGGAGGCAGCTGCCCTACCATCCGCCATCAACAGGGGGACAAGGATGCATTCTGGCTTCCCAATGCCAGGTGCACCCTCTTGAAATACTCTCCCCACAGAGCCTCCTACTGGGGGTAAAGGATGTAAGTACAAAGAGGCTACAGGTGTATCATTGTATACAGCAGGTAAGAATGCAAAACTGACCTCATGGCCCCTACACGTGACCTTCTCAGGAGGCCCTCCAAAAAACCCATGCCAGTGCACCATGGGAGAAGACCCCAAAACCATGTACTAGTGAGACAAGACATTTTCTTCATAATGTTCTTTTTCCCTTGATGTGCCTTCCTCCAGTGAGTAAGTTGGAAAGGTAGAGCAAAAACATGATGGGAAGATCTAAGGTTGGGCTGATTTGAGGGAGGTCAGACATTTTTAGTTGGGATGAAAGATTGGAATTTTGAGATTATTTTGAACTGGACACTTTACTACCAGAAGGTGACCTGGAAAAGTGTGAATTCTTCTCAGGTTCCTTCCCTGAGGGAAGAAGGGCAGGTTGAAAGAAAAGAGAATCTATACAGTAGCCTAAAGGGAAGTATTGGAAAGAGTAAAGTTAAGTTCTGCTTCAACCCCTGAGCTCAGCTGATTATTAGTCACACAACTTGACAAGTTATGAAAGACTTACCACAATGCCTCTTTTTTCTTAACTTTCATGTTTGTGTGAGAATACAATAAAGTGAGTATCTACAAACTACCTATCCAATGCTTCCTCCCAGGAAGATATAAGAGTAAAATAAAGATCTCTTGTACCCCTCACCACTTACCATATATATAAAAACAGGACTGGAAGAAATACAGGTTAAAGTGTTCAGCTTCAAGGATTTTGTTTCTTCAAGGAGATAAAACATACACAAAATATAAAGAGAAATGTAACAAAGCAAGAATAGGAAGGATGGGGTTAAGAGCCAAAAAAATGATTTGTATATCCCTCATTTCAATGAGTTAAGAACCCCAGGGGGCACTCCCAGGATAGAACAATTAAATTCTGGATAAAAAACACTCTGAGAAATTGCTGGTTTTATGACAAATAGGAGAGGTTTCAAAGGATTCTAATCTTGAAAGAGAGAGAGAATGAATAAATAAGTATATCTGGATATTTGGACCAATGCTGGGAATCTGGGAAGTGCCAGACAAGAGGGGTGGAATGTCATCATGGTAAATGTGCAGAGCACATCTGGATTCTAGGGTTGGCATATTTGGAGAAAAATAAAAACCAAGAGATTTTGAGGAATTTCTGAAGGACCTACTTTAACAAACAGAAGGAAAATGATTCCTGAAGTTCTGAGTGAGATTCAAGAAAAATAACAAGTAGAGTGGCCATCCTCTGTGGAAATCCAAGTTTTGTAAAATATAATACTAATATTTTGACTAATTTAAGGGTTACACCAAAAAATGATGAAATAATATGTTGGACAGCAAAGTGTCTAAGTAGGGAGGTAGACAAGCTAAGTTAAGGTGTTCTTAGATTCTTTTGTTGTTAGAGTGGTGTATTAATTTTATGCTTACATTTTTTAAAGATTTTATTTATTTATTTGACAGAGAGACCCACAGCGAGAGAGGGAACACAAGCAGGGGGAGTGGGAGAGGGAGAAGCAGACTTCCTGCCGAGCAGAGAGCCTGATGCGGGGCTTGATCCCAGGACCCTGGGATCATGACCTGAGCTGAAGGCAGACGCTTAACTGACTGAGCCCCCCAGGTGCCCCCATATGCTTACATTTTATCTCGGAAAGATTGTGAAGCAATCATTTATAGAATAGAATTATAATAAAATTAATAGAAGTTGGACTAACCAAAAGAAAGTTGGGCTAGTTACACTAATTTTATACAAGATAGACTTTCAAGCCACATGCATCATTAGGGCAGACAAGAAGGGAGAGAGCTGTCTATGAGTCACACTTCATAGTGTACTCATGCTCTTTACAAAGGATGTGACATCTTCCAGGACAGAACAGATAGAAAACTGAAGCACGTATCTTTAAAAAATGGTCTTATGCAACTACAACCATCACATTATCATTACTAACCTGTTAGGTCAATGAGAAATCATATACCCTGCTGTTAGGAGGGTAATTTCTATAACAACTCTGGGAAATAATTAGACTTTATGTTGTAAAGCTGCTATTGAAAAAAGCCAAAAATACAGAAATAACTCAAGTGCCAATTAATGAAAAAATGGTTAAATAAATTATAATGCACTCATAGAATACAGCAATGAAAAAATGATACATAACAAAATACCAAAATGTGAATAAATCTTAGAAAAATAACCTCGAGTAAAAAAAGCAAGTCCTGGAAATTGTCTTACATTATGATCCAATTCTTATAAAGTTCATACTCAGTAAAATTAATACATTTTAGGTGTATGTAAAATATGACGAAGGTAATTTTTTAAAAGTAATGTAATGGTAAATATAAAATTCTGGAGAGCAGTTATCTTGAAGAGGGGAGAGGGTGGGAGACAGAAGGGGGTGGGCAACAAAGGTATATGCAAGTTGGTGGTGGTAATATATTTTTGGTTAGGTGGATGCTTTTTACAGCATTCATTAAACTGTTATGCTTTGTATATGTTGTATATGTTTTAAGCATCAAAATTATATTTTCAAAGATCATAATGGGATCTGAATAGACATTCCTTTAAAGAAGATATACAAATGGCTAATGAGCTCACAGAAAGATGGTCAACAGCATCAGCCATCAGAAAATTACAAATCAGAACCACAATGAGATAACACTTTCCACCCACTAAGAACACTAAAATGAAAAAAAAAAAGATAATAGTAAGTGTTGACAAGAATGTGGGGTATTCTCATCCACTGTTGGTGGGAATGTAGGATGGTGCAGCCACTTAAGAAATATAAATGGTTAAACAAAGAATTATTCCTGAGTACATAGCCAGAAAGAGTGAGAACACATGTCCACACAAAGCTCATACATAAATGTCGATAAACAGCATTATTCTTAATATCCAAACAGTGGAAACAACCCAACTATTCATCAGCTGCTGAATAGATAAAAAAAAAAGGATGTTGTATATCCATACAGTGCAATATTATTTGGTTATAAAAAGAAATACATACTCCAATATGGATAAACCTTGAAAACCTTATGCAAAGTGAAAGAAACCAGTCACAAAGGACTGCATCTTGTATGATTTCCATTTATATCAAATATCCAGAATAGGCAAATCCATTGAGGCAGAAGGTAAATTTGTGCTTGTCTAGGGCTTGGGGAGATGGAGAGATTGGGGAGTGAAAGCTCAGGGGTACAGGGCTTCCTACGGGTGTGATGGAAATGTCTTAAAGCTGATTGTGGTGATGGATTAATAACTTCGTGAATATATAAACACATTCATTTGTACACTTTAAATGGGTAGATTGTATTAAGTGTAAATTGTTTCTCAATTAATGTTTCTCATTATTCACAAGAAGAAGTCAAAGGAAGATTACCTACCTGAGAAGAATCATTTCAGGGGAGAAAGAGATATTTGTGGTCTTAAATTCTTAAAGGAGTCTTCAGCAAAACAGAGAATCTTTATCTGTCCATGAAAACATGCCCCCAGAGTTATTTTGGGGGGTTCAAATAAGAAATCTCTTCAAAGAACCTTGATAAGTAGGAAACCAGGCTGCCAGAATTATATGAAATTTCCAAAGTCTGTTGTCAGTATAATTTATAAGAATTGTCTAATCTTCAGTTACAGTTTCTCTTCTATTGAGAATAAAACATGCTGTTATATCATTCTCAAAATTTAGCTATTTTAAAGAATAATAACTCTACAGAATATTTAATAGCTCCTGGAAAGTAATACATCTTATTGTTTTGCCTACACTAATTTCCAGGTAAAATTTAGACCACCCAATGCTAGAATTAGTAACCATCCAAAGAAATAGAAGGAATTTAATGCAAAATTACATGTGGACAAGTTTGAATATAATCCAATTTTGTACTGATAAAAAATCGTCATAGTGCCATATTCTTATTATAATAATGCTTCAGCATAAGATGATATGGTATATTCTGGTGCTAAGTGCATAATAACTGTGCTTTCCATAAATCTTCTGATTTATTGAATATGTTATGACAGTTTAAAAATAAACATGCCTCTCATATCCCACCAAGTGGTATGGATCAATTTGCAAGGTTAAATATCTGAAAAATAACTTTCTTTACACCAAATCCTATCTTCTCATTAACTCCTGATGTAGAAATAACATTTTAGTGCTATTTTTAAAAGTTTGGACTATATGGGGTGATTTTCTTTCTCTCTCTTTTAAACTATTTTATTTATTTATCTTTAAAGTAATCTCTACACCCAACATGGGACTTGAATTCACAACCCCAAGATCAACACTTTTAGTTAGGGTTCTCCAGAGAAACAGAACCAATAGGAGATAGATGATAGATGATAAATAGATAGACTGATAGACATGAGGAGATTTATTATAGGAATTGGCTCATGTGATTGACTGTATAGGTGAAGAAGTCCCAGGATGTGTGGGGTTGGAGAACAAGGAAGGCCAGTGGTGTGTGACTCAGTCCAAGTCTTGAAGTCTGAGAACCACGGGAATGGAGGGCAGGAGTAGATGGGTGGGTCAGCTCAAGCAGAGAGAACTTGCCCTTCCTGGCTTCTTTGTTCTGTTCAGGAACTTAAGGGATTGGAAGAGGCCACCTGTAGCGCTGGGAGGGCAATCTAGTCATTTAGCTGGTATCCTGCCTGATACAGGAAGCGCCATTTAGAAGCCAAGGTCATGGATTCTGCATTCAGAATGCTTGGGTTTAAGTGTGATCCAGTAGCTTTTGATTTGCACTTTGCTGTTTTGTGGTTTAGTTATATCATGAAACAAATGGTGGTTAAAATAACACCTACATACTCAAAGCGTTGCTTGGAGGATTAAATGTGAAAGTATAAGGTCTTAGAACATAGAAAGTGGTATACAAGTGCTGGCATTTGGAGATGCTGCTGACGTTTTCATATTGTTCTTATAGCAGCGAACTTTACACACTCTCTTCTCCATTTTCTGTTGCTTCCAAAGCCCACACTTGCACATCATTTAAGTCCTTCCATTTGGACCATTGTCAGCAAGTTTCACTACATCCTCACCCGCTTCCCTGCATTTTCTGTTTCACACTTGCTGTAACAGACACCTGGCTCTCCCAGGGGACACTTCTTTCCCTGAACCCCTTACAAGTTGTGACTGGTTTGTTCTTAACTGCAACCCTCTTCCTGTCCATCCAGCCACCCTAGATGGCCGTGTCTTTGAAATCTGTGCTCCCATATGGCACCCCCTGCTCCTTCTCCTTGCTGCCCAGCCAGGAACCACTGGGTCGCCCCCTCCTTGGTGCTGGCACATTTTACTTGTTCGTCATGCTCTCCAAAACTGAAATGGCTCCTCCTTTTATGTCACAGATCTGTGTTATCATTTCTTACTGTGTGCTCTTGTGGAAAGCACCCACTAAAAAAAAAGTGCTGCATTTCTAACCTACCCTAATATTTAGTCTGCTTTTCTCTATTATGATACTTATTTTACCATCCTTTATTTTGTACTTACTTTCCTGTGCTCAGTTCTCATCTTGTCTACTCTACACTCTCTTAAATGCTTCCAAAAACCACAATTCAAATGCTTATGAAAGTGCTCTAATACCTTTTTTTTAGTAAGTGTAATTTTCGTGTATTAAGATTCACTTTCTAAAGGGGTAGTTTTGACAAGTGTTGACCATTGTGTTACCAGCACCATAATCAAGATACAGAATATCCGTGTCACCTCAGCAAGTTCCCTGTGTGTTTCCACACCTGCCCTCACCCAACAAGTCCTGGTAACCACTGATCAGCTTTGCCTTATCTAAGTGTCCTACAAAGGCAGTCATACAGAATGTGGCCTTTTCTCAACAACTTTCCTCAGCAAAATGCCTCTTTGATTCATTCATGTCACTTCAGGTCTCCCTACTTTATCCTTTTATTATTGCTGAATAATATTCTGTTGTACAAATATATGATAATTTGTGTGTATAGTCTCCCGTTGGTGGATATTTAGGTTTTTAAGTTTTTGGCTATTATGAACAATGCTGCTATACATACTTGCAGATGAGTCTTCCTGTAGGAATGCTTTCCCAGGTCTCTTGGGCACATAATTGTTGGACCGTATGGTAAGTCTTATGTTTATACATTTGTAAGATATTGCCAAACTATTTAACAAAGTAGCTGCACTATTTGTCATTCCCACCATAAATGTGGAAAATTCTGGTTGTTCCAAATTCTTGCCAAACCTTAATATAATCTTTTTTTTAAAAAAAAAACTATTTTAGTGATTGTGTGTGTTATTTACTTGCAGTTATAATTCCTAAATTTTTTAATTTAAAAAGAAAGAAATATATAAACTGATGAAGTTTCAAGATTTATTTTCTTCTTTGGCCATAGCCTTTTACCTTTTACCTTTGCAATACTTCATTGGATTTTGGGGTATTTTCAGCCTGACTTCTTTCAATATAAATAGGATGAATCACTTCAAATCCCCTAAGAGGTAAATTTTGATAATCATGTATAACTAGAGTAAATTGGAAAGTATTTCTTTATAGACTGTGTTTGATTAGTCTTTGATTTTTCACAGCCTTTTATTATATAGATATTTTTAGAGACAGGTGAATCTTATAAAATGTATTTATCCCACTACAAGTTCAGCAATAATGGCAAATATCTTTTATATTTTGGATAGAGAACTTTATTTGTTCACTCAAGGCTTTTTCCTTGAATGATGATGTGGAAAAGAAATAATGGTTTAAAAGCCTAATTTACTTTTTAGGCAAAAATGGAAAATGTTCAAAGGAAGGGAGCTTTGTAAACACATTCAAGTAGTTTAACAAATGTCATCTCTCTTCATGATTTTCCAGACCAGTACGAATTAGTCCTCACATTTAAACCATGTGTTCGGTGCTAAAATAAGGGTATTAAAATAGCACAATATTGTATTTTATTATTTTAAAAGCAAAGACAATAAGTGGAACTTTTTTGGTTGTTACAATTAGGTGATTTAGAAATTATACTTCTTGCTATGATGGATTGTTTGAGTCAGGCCGACAATCTTACTGAGACTAATTAAAAAGCAAGATAAATTTTTTAAAATATTTTATTTATTTATTTATTTTTTTGAGAGAGAGTGAGCATAAGTGGTGGGGAGGGGCAGAGAGAGAAGCAGACTCCTCGCTGAGCAGGGAGCTAGACTTGAGGCTTGATCCCAGGACCCGGAGATCATGACCTGAGCTGAAGGCAGATGCTTAACCAACTGAGCCACCCAGGTGCCCCAAAGCAAGGTAAATAATAATAAAAAAAAAATGTTTGAAGACATCAGAGCTGAGCAAACAGGGTTTATGTGGCCAAGGTTTCACAGAAAGGGAACCCCAAACGTGAGCCAATGCGGGAAGATGCTACTTCTCATCTTGGTTTGAAGTCTGGAGAGACCAGGAAAAATGCCTTGCAGAGTATGTCTGCTCTGGTCAGAGGAACACAAAGAATTTTTGTCACCCCTGCTGGGTTGGAGAATTAACAGCTGGAGATCTAAGGGCTGGAAACTGGTGAGGAAGGAAGGTAAGAAAACTAAGCTTAAGGTTCCAACAATTTTTCACTAAGAAAATTTTCCAGATTTTGATGCAGAGCAATGCACAAGCTCTACAAACCCATCAGGTAGGCACAGAGCCGTCCCTATAGATACACTGCAATCAAATTGCTGAAACTCAGAGACAGAGAACACCTCCCATGCTGCCAGAGGAAAAGGTGCAGAACTTTAAAAACACCAAACAAACAAACAAACAAGAACATTAATATTTCCAGCTGACTTTTCAGCAGGTATGACAGAAGCAAGAATAAGGAGAATGACAGCTTCATAGTGTTGAAAGGGGACAACAACTAACTTAGACTTCTGTATACCCGTGAAATCTCCGAAATGAAAGCCAAATAGTGTTTCAGGCAAAAAAAAAAAAAGGAAGCAAAAAGAAAGCTAAAGACATTCATCAGCAGAACTGCAGTTATAGAATTACTAAAGAGAGTTCTGGCATAAAGAAAATAAGATTGATGCATAAGGGCATAACTTCCCAGTGAGTAGTAAATACACCGTAGCGATCTAATGCACAGTATAATGAATATAGACAACAATATTGTAGTATAATTATGCAAGGTGATAGATATCGTTACAGTGGGAATCATATTACATCAAAAGAATGTATCAAAGTAGCATGTTGTACACCTTGAATTTACACAGTGTTATATGTCAAGTATATTCAATAAAAAAAGGAAGAAAATGATCCCAGATGGAACATGAATGTTCAGAAAATAATGGACAATTGAAAAGGAAATTTGTTGGTTAAACTGTTTAAATGAAAACCAACTGTAAAAACAATAATAATGATTTCTTATGCTAGTTAAAATCATATGTAGAATAAAAATGCATGACTACAAAAATGCAGATGGGGAGGGTAAAGAGAGGTTAGGTGCCCTAAGTTTCCACTTTACTGAGTGATAGAACTAAACGTAATTTATGTGGGACTCTAATAAGTGAAGGGTGCATACTGCAGTTTCTAGGGAAATAACCAGAAGAGTAGTTGAACAGTGCATTACAACAAGTAATTAGAAGGGAAAACATTTTTTAGGTTTGTCAAATTATTAAAAATAGATTGACTTTTTTTTTACCAGAAAAATATATCTACTAATAAGCTATTTCGGCAGCTGTTTTTCTATTAAAAAATCACTTTGTATAGAAGCAGTAATGTTCACTTGTGAAACTATACATACTCATATTAAGTAGGATTCCATTTATTTTTAACTATCTCTTAATGTATTCTTTGCGTACTATGAAAATAACTTAAGGCAGAATATAAATCATTTAATGGTGATATTATTTAAATAATAAGTGATACAATACTTAAAAATTCATTTATCTTTTGACAAAAGGTGATGGATTTTCTATGACTATATCTTTTTATATTCAAGTTACATATAAATACATTTTCTCTAGGTGAATTCTACACCAAAGTATAGAAGTTTTGAGCAATTTTTTTTCCCTTTTTGCAGTACTGAGGGAGAGCCCTGTCATTCATTTTTTTTAAATCATCTGCATGTAAATAAATACAATGTTTTAATGCATGTATCCATGAATGCACATTATTGAACAACATATGCATTTGCTAATTGTACCATACACTCATGATAGTAGCAAAATAATTTTCCTTTATAGACACAAGGGTAAAATCCCAGGAAGAAAAGGAAAAGAGATCTTTTACTTGGTACCATAGTCTTACAATGTCTTGGTTTTTTCTTAATTTCTTCAGTGCAAAAATCTGAATTATTTGCAGCAGACTTTTATCTCTTGTATGCACACATTTGCTCCTGCGAAATCAGCAGCTTCTGTGTCTCCAACTCAGGGAGATGAACACAGTCTGTCTGAGGACATCATCCAGAACTCCCGTTAGCTCTTCCTTAGAGAGGAGACTGAGGGGATTGTGGCCAGGGGTCTCGTCACACCCTATACTTGAGGTTAAACCCCAGAAGAAGCTTGGCCAGAGTTTTTATAGGTGTAGGCTTTCCTATTTATTATACCTGAAATTAAGAAATTTGGTCTCACTAGGCTGAGATTGGGCCTTGCATGACTCCCATGGCAACACTAGCCAATGTTTAGTGTTTAGTGGATCCCAGGCACTGTTCTAAGTGCTTAACATCTACTAACTCAATTCTCACCAGAACCCCAGAAGTAGATTTTTTATCATCTTAGTTTTACAAACAAGGAGACTGTGGGGTGGAGAGCTTGAGTAACTTCCCCTGTGGTCATACAGCCAGTAGAAGATAGTGCTAGGATTCCAACCCTGATCGTCTGCCCCCCGGAGGCATGCACTGAACTCCACCTTATCCCGCCTCTGCCCTGTCTACACAGTATGATGGGGATGGTTGGGCTGAGACTCACGATATCCGGTTCTTCTCTGCTTCTAGATGCGAGCATGATTCCTACTTCCTTGACTGTAGGCATGGCTTCGTGACTTGTTATGCCACCAACACGTGAGTGGAAACAGGCAAGTCACGACTGGGCTGATGGGCACTTCTTCACTCTTTGTCTTCTTTTCCCGATCGTGGAAGATGGGAGAACATGGAGCCCGACCGGAGTCATAAGACGGTAGAGCTTCCGTTAGTCTGAACGACGGTGGTGGTGGTGGAGGTCGCTGGGAAGATCTTAACATGACTTCCAACCAAATTATAAGAAGTCTTCTTGCGATATTTTAACAACAGAGGCTTCACTTTCATTTGATATAATATAAAACCTCATCATGTAGTGATGAACACTTTTTGTTCTGCATATGAGAAAAATAGAAGGTGGTGCTTGCTATTAAAAGTCACATGCCCAGAATAATTCATGTTTTTTTTTTTAATATTTAAATGTTTAGTGTGAAATCTTATGTCCATGAAATTTAGGAGAAAGCAACATTTTTACTATAAGATTATGTAATTAAATATTAGGAAATGGCAATCTTTTTGTTGAAATACCAGGTGTGAGGTCTTTTGAAAACCTTTGTTAAAATGATTTATTAATCTTTCAAGAACAGAATGTTGTTGAGATAAACTGAAGGCAAAAATGGTTACAACTACAAATATTCTTCTGCTGTTTTTTTCTTTGAAGTCTTTACTTATTTTCTAAATGAAAAATTAACCATCAATTTATCAAAGCATGGTTTTGAGGGAGAAGCAATTACCAGTATATTAGGGAAAAGCATGCCTCTATATGGCACTGTATCACACTCCAGACAGATTTCCCAAAAAATCATAAATAATATGAGCTGTTAATGTAAATTTGAAATCTCAGATGATAAATAACAATTTATTTTAATAAAATGAACTAGAAATATCAACTCGATAGCATTCCCTTCAAACATAATGCAAATGGATATTTTTCTTTTTAGGGCTGAGAGCTATAATCCTTTTTCCACCATGAAACAACCAACCTATAAAATATAATAGAAAGAGCAACATTTTAAAATGTGCAAATGAAGATACATAAATTTTAAAAATCAAAATATAATTTCAAAGGAACTAAATCCTATTCATTCCTAAATATGGTTAAGTAAGGAGTTTTTCTTTTTTTTTTAATGTATTTCACTGATAGGCAATATAAAGCCAAGTCAGGATATAATTCCTTTACATTGGACAAGGAACCATAAAATAAGCTGCTTCGTAATAAGGACATAATTCTTTCCTCTATGCATATGATGCCAATCAACATTTCAGATGTGAATTGCCAAAAGGGCTTACCATCTCAATTTTATCCTTTCTATCTTGCTCCGGGGTCTTTGAAGTTGTTAGAGGATTTCTCTATGTATTCTTGGGAGTTTGGCAAGAAAAGAAAGCTATTTTCTATGCTTGGAGATCTGAGAGATGAACGAATTATGTGATCTGACCATGCAGAAAGTGAGTTTCAAAACTTCTCTAAGCTTGGTTGTCTGTAGGAATTTTAAGCCAGAAAAGTTCTCCTGGAAGCAGAAGCCCTCCTATTCTTTTGTTATCTAAGTATGTGATTTATCCTTCATTGTTTCTTTCTTTGTGTGTCCTCAGAGACTGATAACTTTATATAAGTTTATCTACTCTAATGTAGACACATGAATCGAATTAAAATAAGAACTCTACCTTGCTACAAAATGATTTGGAGCATGTTTCCCTTAACAAGCGTGAGATTTGAAGACATTGCAGAATTCATTTGATTTAAGGCTCCATGGGGTCATGACAAGTAAAATTCTGCAACTTCCAGAGGAAGGGAGAGCCCAACAAAAATCACCTCACATGGGAGCAGATACAAGAATCTTTTTAGAACTGTGATGGCTAATTTTGTGTGTCAGATTGCCTAGGCTCTGACACCCAGTGGTTTGGTCAAATGCTAGTCTAGATGTGGCTGTGATGATATATACATATATTTTTAATAGAATAGCTAACATTTAAAGCAAGAGGCTTTGAGTAAAGCAGATGACCCTCCATATTATGGGTGGGCCTCACCCAGTCAGTTGAGGCTCTTAAGAACAAAAACCCAAGGTTTCCTGAAGAAGGAAGTCTGCCTCCAGAGCACAAAGTAGAAAACTTGCCTGAGTTTTCAGCCTGCTTTCCTGAAGATCCCAGACTCAAGAGTGCAGCATTGATTTTGTCCGCATGGGAAAAGCCCAACATCAGACAAAGGAAGTGCATTTCCAGAGATCAAGAGTGGATGGAGGGTGGTTAGCTGATGTAGCCAGACCCAGACTCCTAATCACGCCATCAGATGGTCCCTGGGGCTAGCCCCGAGAAGAAAGAACCTGACCACTCACCATTTTACACGGCCAGCTGACTCTTTCCCTCATGTTCCTCTTCATCTGAAGCACATGGAAGAGACAGCAGTTTGTCTTCTGAGAAATATTAAAGCAAACGGACTCTCAAGGCCAGCCACAGTGGAGGGTGGAGTGGGTCTCAAGGCTGATGGACAGGGGATGGTCAGATGTCTGCAAACACACAGTGGGAATAACCTTCCTGGAACCTCTCTACCAGAATATCCTCAGTGAGACACATGCACCCAGGAGAGATGTGGCAAGATTCTCCTGTGGAGGCAGTGGGTGGTGATGGGGAGAAATCACTGTATAGCATGGACACGGGGCATCCCCGATGAAAGCCAGGCTTACTGAAGAGTGAGCCCCAGCAGCCAGAAGGGCTCACTGGGCCTGCAGAGCCAGTGTGTCATAATGGGAATGAACAGAGCGCTGAGGGTAGACAGCCGTTTGGGACACAAAAGACAGTGACTTAACTAGCAAACAACCCAAAACCTGGAACTCCGAGGACATACAACGAAGACACCAAGAACTGTAATTCTTCCCAGAGAATTAAGAGAAGGTACTGCATCCATGAACCAAGAACCAAGGGCAAAAAGCAAACAGAGAATACAAGCAAACTCATGGAAATGGGAGATGCGGTGGCTGGAGGGAATCTTCATGGGAGGGGCTGGAAGGTAGTGTTGAGGAATCCTCCATACCTGGAGGGGAAAAGATAAGGAAAAGCAGAGATATGGGGTATTTTTGAAGTCATACTGGGATTGTCAACAAAATAGGATAGAAGTAAAATATTAAAAAAAAATAACATGTTCACTCTGAAGAGGAAAACATGAGCAAGAAAGCAGCACAAGTAATACTAGGAGTAATCAAGAACCCATAGGCGGAGGAAACAGGATTTTCTAGAGGGAAGAGGCGCGGCAGGAGCAGAGATGGAGGTCTGGCTCATTCTTGGGTGCCCGGCGGAGGGACAGAGTTGGTGTTAGCACTAGCATGGGGAAGGGGTGTGAAATTGCTCCATGTTTAAGGGGGAGTCCCTGACTGATTTTAGATGAAGGGCACAAAGCATTGCACACTCCTTTCATTACTTTCTTTTAAAGAGTCATACTGTCCGCAACCTTCAGAATGTTCTTAAGGAGAAGAGTACCGGAGTGGGGAACCGCGCTGCCAGAAGTTTTTGTGCATCCAGGAAGGAGATGGAACTGCTGGTTCCAAGGCGGCATGATGCAGGGTGAGAAGCTGGTGTCTGAGTTGTGCGCTGGATGTGGTACCAGGTGCTTGGATGATGGACTAGAGTGTGTGAGGATGGAAGGAGATGAGTGTCCGCTTCCCTGCAGATCAGAGCAGATGCATGGATAATACTGGAAAAGGGTAAGCACTGAGAAAATCTGGAGATGCCAAGGTAAAACAGTCAGGGTTGGGGTGTGTGGTACCTGGGAGGACTCTGTGACTTCTGCACAGCAAGGCCAAATGGCACCCAAATTCACTAATCTGGGGCTCTGGAAAGAAAACCACTCAGAGTGTGATGACGTTGTGAGTTCCAATGTTGTGGATGGGACAGGGTTTCCTGGGACAAGACCACTGAAGCATCGGAGGGCCAGGGAGAGTTCTGAGGAGCTTCAACATTTAGAGATGAGGAGGAGGAAGGGTTGCCAGAGGCGCTTGAGGAAACCAGGACACTGTGCTGTCTCGTGGGTGTACCAGACCGTCATGAAGGGGCAGTGATGCACGGTGTGGAAGTGACAGTGCCCAGAGGCTCGTTTGATGGGGTGTCACAGGTGTCCCAGGGAGCCTCCAGGGGCATCAGTTGGGACAGAGGAGAGAGATGGACAGAAGCGGCAGGACAGATTCCCCAGCTGTGGTCTGATGTCTTCCTGCGTCCCAACCACCCCTGGCTCCAGTCTGGGAATAGTCCCCAAAGTCCTCACCAAAACACAGTGAAACCTCTGAGTCTTTCTGGCTGCTTCTGATCAGCTGAGGCGGAGACCTGTTCTAAAACCAGAGGGTGATGGAGAAGGGGAGGGATGCAGGGTGAGCAGTCGCAAGGGTGGCAGAGGAGTGGGGAGGTGGGCATCTGTGGTGAGTGATGGGAAGACGTCACCCCATGTGTGCAGCACGGAAGGACAGGTGCTTGTAGGTCTGAGACAGACGATGGAGAACATTCCATCAGAATAGCTGCTTCCCGGGAAGAGTGACGAGCACCCACAGCTGAAAGTGCGGATGAGGGGAGCTGGTGGTGGGCTGAGGACAAGGACAGGCAATGGAACAGATGGACATGGTGAGGCCAAGAGCAAAACGTGGGGGAAATGAAGTCAGACCACAAGGTAATTCAGGGTGACAAGACATAGGGAGACAAGGGACATCTGGGGCATGAAGAGTAAGTCAGTGTGAAAAAGAGGACTGGTCCAGAGAAGGCAGGTGTGTCAAAAGACAGGACGTGTCCCCCCAGCCTGCTTGTCTTCTAAGACAGGATGCTGGCTGCGTATCACAGGGCACCCCAGCCAGGCAGCAAATAGGACTGAAATGACAGGATGCTCTGAGCACCAGCTTGCCCCCTGTAAACCTGTGAAAACAAAACAAAACAAAACAAAACTTCTCTTCAGCTCCCCCAGATAATCACTAAGAACTTTTTTTTTTTTTGGTTCTCAATAATGCTGATTAGTAGAAGAGGTAAATGCAAAACCATGTGTCTTTCTCCAAAAAACTAAAGTATGCACGGAAGTACCAGTGCAAGAGGATGGTGAGAATGCTTTCTTTCCATTTTTGATGCTGGTTTTAGATTTTAGTTTTCCAATGAGCAAATTTTTGTGCAATAAAGATGTCATTCTATATAAAAATTATATATTTTCACTGAAGGGTATTCATATGAATCATAATTGGAAGCTTATAGGTGAAGACCCTGGTGTCTTGTTTCCTGCCCCCTTTCAGGTCATGAGTTACCCCCCCCCCCGCCAAGGCCAGGTCAGAGGGGCTGCTTTCAGGTGACCCCAGACCCCTATTGAGCAAGAGAGAGCCTTCTTTCCCTTGCAGGTGGAAGATCAGGAAAGACAGCTAAAATACTAAGTGTATTTATGTGCAGATGTATTCATCCATAGAAATGGGATTTGATTTCAAAGATTAGCGTACAAATTAAATGAGTTTTTTTACCCCTTAAAACTCAAGCTGTGTTCTTCTCTCAGATTTCAGAACTAATGATGCTGACCCTGCATTGTGACTTTAGGTGACACTTGTGTGGGTGATTGATACGGCACTTTCCAAAGCATTTTAGCTCCATAGCCCTAAGGAAAAACAGGCATTTAGTTGAGATACGCAATTAGGAGATCACGTGGGTGAGGGCACTTTTTGAGAGAGATGTTGAAAGGGTGATTTTCCATAGCTCCTTTTTCTGATTTTAAATGTGAAATGTCCTCAAAAATACTCTCTCCATTTCTTCATCCTGTTGGTCCCTCTTCAATAAATCGGCAATGTCCTCTTACTGCTTTTGTAAACTACAAGACACCTACAAGATGGTTTCCAGCAACTGCTTTATTAATGCGCTAACGACACAAGAACAATGGGTCTAGATATTTCTCCCATTTCTATAGAAGAGGTTAAGCTGTTCACATCCAAGGTTAACGATGAGGTATCAGGTTCTTTAATAAGGGCTAAATTAGCCTGTAATGTTTCAAATCATCTATGAACGGTGAGTACACAAATGGAGAATAGCCAGAAGTTATTTATAAGCTTATAAGCTACCTCCATGATCAATCTTATAAATGCGTGTGCAAGTGACTCATCATATGATTCAAAGAAAGATTTAATCGCTTATGTGATCACAGCATAAAATGACTAAAATAAGTTAGAATTAAGCATAAGTGAGAAAGGAATTGGATAAGGTTGGACAAGGAGCTTCATTTACCAATAAATATAGTGACAATGGATAAGACACCGGTAGAAAAATATATCTGTATACATTATCTTTTATTGATTTATTTTTTGGGGAGGGGAAGGGAGGGTAGAGGGAGAGGCCTTGATTCGAGAAGGAGGAAACAGGCCAGAAATCAATTCTCTGAAGTGTGGGGTGGTCTGTGACAAAGGGCATTCCTGAGGACTCCATAATCTTGCAGGTTACTTAATAATTAAGCTGGTGGTCCATTCCCAGCAGCAAGTCTGTGGGCGCATTGGTATGAGAGAGCATACCACATTTGGGTTCATGGAGACTGAAATGTGGGAGCTATGGGCTGGTTGCACGGATTGGTATGCTCTGCTGATAAGGTGGTTGTGCCATATTGAACAAGAATGGGGGTTGGGGGACTGCCATGACTTTTTTCTCTAGTTATAAATGTGCAAATGTCCTGAAGCCTGAGCTGTCAGTGCAGCTAATGCATTTTCTGAAAACAAATGAAGACCAGAAATGATGTAATTGCAACCCTGTTGAGTGGAGACAAGTCATACGTTCTGGGCAAATAGTAACCCCATGCTATTTTCTTCTAAAGGTGGTGAATGTGGTTTTTAAAACTTAGTGGGGACAAGGATTCACACTGTGGCTGGTCTTTGGCTCCTCGTATCCATCTGTGTTGGAGCAGAAGTCCTAACAGAGGGCTGGCCAAACACCTCTTTCTCACACTGCACAGACACCTGTTTCTCCAGAGGAAGGGTCAACCATTCCTTAGATTATTTTCCCTGTTTTAGCATGAAATGCGATATAATTGGAGGATTATGTTTTGAATTAAAATACCCCGCAAGAAATTTATTTTCACATGTCCCTCAAACTAAAATCTTTGGAAGAATATTATGTGTTACTAAGACATGCTATTTCGTGTGCCTTTCACAAAATAAATACAATCTTTGATCTAATCAGAAAGCTTCCTTCCTCCTGTGCATTGAATCAACTTCTCCCAGAGTGGCCGTCCTCTTGGGAATTAAACCGCATGTGGGGAGAGGGTCTGTAGAGATACCCATTTGAATTATTGATTTCCATAACAGTATGTGTGTGGCAAGCAGGGCAAGTTTTAATAGATTTTCCAGAGTGGAAATGATGAAGTCTTGATTTCTATTCAATATTTCATCAAGGTATAATGTGCATAGAATAAAAAGCACAAATCTAAAGTAGATTTCTTAAAACACAGACTTATTACAAGTTTGATTATTTATACCTCTAAATGCCATGGCTTTTTTTTCTTAATGAAAATGCTTACTGTTACATGTGTGGTATGAAATCAGTGAGTGTATCCTAAAATACCCATGTATCAACAGTAGCCATGCCTATGCACGTTCCCTCTGTACCCTGTCACTGGTTCTTTGTCAGATACATGGTTTACAAGCACTTTCTCCCACTCTGTAATTTGTCTTTTCATCTCCTATCAGAGTCTTTCACAGAAAAAAAATGCTTTTAATTATGATGAAGTTCAGTTTGTCGTTTTTTCCTTTTATGGATCCGGCTTTTGGTGTCAAGTCTAGAAACTCTTTTTTTGCCTGATCTTAGGTACTGAAGGTTTTTTTTTTTTTTGCCTAGAAGTATTATAGTGTGGCATTTTATGTTAAATCTTCAATCCATTTTGAATTAATTTTTGCATAAGATGTGAGACTTCTGTCAATAAATGCATATGTATTCTATAGATAGTCAATTGTGCCTTTATTGAAAATGCTGTCTTTCCTCCATTGAATTGCCCTGGCCTCTGAGTGGAAAATCAGTTGGGCGTATTAGTATGAATATACTGCCGAGTCCTGTGTTCCATTCCATGGATCTATGTCTATTCCTTTGCCCAGTCCACTGCCCTGACCACTGCAGCTGTAACATAAGGATTAAAATCAGACACTTGGATCCCTCTTTTGTTTTATCCTTTTTCTTCTTCTTTTTTTTTAAATTTTATTTATTTGAGAGAGAGAGCGAGAGAGAGAGAGCACGTGAGAGGGGGGAGGGTCAGAGGGAGAAGCAGACCCCCTGCTGAGCAGGGAGCCCGATGCGGGACTCGATCCTGGGACCCTGGGATCATGACCTGAGCCGAAAGCAGTCGCTTAACCAACTGAGCCACCCAGGCACCCTTATCCTTCTTTTTCAAAATTGTTTCGGCAACTCTAGTTCTTCTGTCTTTCCATATACATCACTGGGAAATCTGAACAAAATTCCTGGCCAATCCACCAACCTTCAAAAACTCTGAATGAAAATATTAGCAAAACAAATGAAATAACACCTGGAAAGAGATCAGGATTTGGTCACAGAAGGTTAATTGTTCACGGAAGACCTTGCTCCCCTTTCTGAACATGGGGTTATGTCGTGAAGTGGCCGCTCACCCCCATCACCTAGGTCACACTGTGAATGTAATTGCCTAAAGGTCCGTGTGAGGGATTTATGCCAGTAGCAAGCCTGGCTCACCAGAAATTTCCTGACCAACCATCTCCTTTTGACTGGCTGGAATAAAGACAAACCCACTTATGAAGATGTTAGGAACCACGTATCAAAAATGAGAAAGCCACGTGATGGACAAAGCCTTGGTTTTTGAGTCACTATTTGGAGAGCACCTGGAAACAGCAATACTTGCATTCGGGGGGAAAATATGGTGTTGACCCAAAGATATGAAGACCCAAAGATTAATAAACCATGGAGCTTAATTCAAGGAGTTTGCTGTTAATTATGGAGGAAAAATAAACATTACAAAAAAATTGAAGCTAGTATTTTTCAGAGGGAGGTGTGCAAGGAGACAAGTTAGGGCAAAAGTAGATCTCACTGTGCTGGTGACTTCTCATTCTTATCCTGGGTGGTGGGCTCACAAATGTTACCTCTGCTTTACACTTTGAACCATAGACACTCTAGCATCTGCTCTTTGCCTCTTGCTCTAGGTCTTCCTTCATCATCCCTACGTCTGATGCTTGCTCCCATAACCCCTTATACATATCTTTCTTAAAACACTTTTTTGTAGTACATTTGACATTGTTTCCTTTTCCTTCGAAGTAGTCCATGATTAAGGAACCATGGCTTATTCATTTTTTGGACACCCAATATTTAGTGCTTGGCACATTGTAGGTGTTCTATTAGCTGAAAGAATCATCAGTATTATCCAAAAAACCCCAGATTTAGCTACATTTGGAAACTGTTATTATTTAAGATTTTAAAAAATCTGAGATTTAGCAGTGCAATATTCCATATTCACATGTAAATGTACTCACTGAAGTAATCTTTTCATAACCTACAAACAAACAAGCCATTTCAAAGTGCTTTCATAAAACATAGACGTGGTCTGAAATCTCACACTGTGAGTTCATAAATAAGTAATATGGTTTATTATTGATTATGGATCAGGTAGTCCATTCAGTGAGTCCATTCAATGTAACAAAGAAATATTGAACAGATCTCATCCCCAAGTCTCTAGTTGTGAGAGAGCCTTCATTGATTTTCAGTATACCACTTCTTGTTTTGCTGGATTAATTAGCACTTCTCTTAGAAGACAAATCTTGCATCCAAAATAATCTATTTCCTCTTCCTTTGAGAAACTGATAGTCAACAGAAATGACTGAAATCTGCAGAGATTATTACCCAAGGAGAATCCATCATTTCTGTGGTACCACAGATCTATTTTTCATGTTTGGTGAAGCAAAATGTTGCTTAGATTTTTTTTTTAGTATGTAACATGGCAGTTGAGTATTCTGTTTGTTTGCAATTTCTGCAGTATTAGAGCATTGGGACTTTAATGGTGCAAAAGTTTTTAGGGTCAAAAATTTATTAGTTTGAGAAAAGTAATAAGCCCTTGACAATAATACTTTGTTTTAGAGAGAGAGAAAAAAATGATTCTACATATCTGGCTTCAAAAAAGTTACCAGTTCAGTATTTTCAAAGACCTTTTGGTAAATTATAAATAGTTGGGATGTTATATTTTCATCTCAAGTATAATGACATAGTTAGAAACTTACCTTGAAAGTCAAAGATCTTTTTCTTTTTCTTTGAAACTATTGGAAAACATTCCTCACACAATTTATACAGGAGATAGAAACTAGTGAAATGAAATGAGTATTTATATCTCAGTAGAAATTTAAAGGTAATTAAGCCAGTCATCTTACAGAAATACATTGTACTGTGTGCTTCGCTATGCATTGCAGGCACTTTTGGATGCATTGAACTTTATTTGAAAAGTTGCTGTCAATTGAGCTAAAATAATATGACATAATACAGCCGGCACTTAGAGACCATGATATCATTAGATTATATTCAATCTAGAATCATAGTAGCTCAAATTTTGAAAACCCTAAAATCCATACTGAAAAATCACCTATGCTCTAGAGGTAACGGCTAGCACCTGCCATACTGGCAAGCAAATAGGACCGAAGTAAAAGGAAGTATGCGGTGTGTGAAGTATTGAATTGCCTTGGGAAAGGGTAAAATATCTGGAAATGGAGCAGCAATTAAAGTCAATAATTGTGTAATGCGCTGAATTCCTCAAAGAATGGGTCTTCTTTACAGGTCAATCCAACGTGCTGTAGTGTAATAAGAAATACAGTGTGTTCATACAGAAAGCCTGCTGGGGGCACTAATCTCTGTAGCTCCCCGTTTATGAGTTTCATAGGGAAAGGGAGCCCCCCCTGTGATTTCCACGTGGACCCCCTGCACGGAACAGCCAAGCGTCACAAGCCTGTGGCCTTCTGCTAACTGTCTGTAGTCTCTTCCATCCACACACTCAGGCCTGGAAGACGCTGCAGGGTGAGAGAATGGTGCCGGCCTCCTAGTGAGACAGACTCAGGCCCAAACCCCTTCCATCCCTGAAGAGCTAAGACCCCACTCTGACCAGTGGGCCTTCAGGGCGTTTCAGGTGGCCATGGGCTCCCATTAGTTAGGCACCAGTGGCACGCAATTCCAGAGTGCCTGCCTGTCTTCCTTTTCCTGGTGCACGGTTATCATAAAGGATGGCTAGAGTTCTTATTGGAAGTCTAGGAGGAGGGATTGCAAATGGAGGAGGGATTGCAAATGGAGGTGAGATGAGACCTGGGTACTTTCCTCAAGCCCACACAGTATCCCACACCGAGGGGCCATGGGTGGCTCAGGCCTTGGGGATCTTTAGGGTCATGTGTCTCTCCTGTGATGACTCCGGAAAGCTACCTCCAGACCAGGAGTTCCACAAGAGCCCTCACCTGGCTCCTCGCAAACACACCTTCCATCCCTGAGAATTGCTGTCCGCACGTGACTATCCTGTGGTGTATGCTTTTTAGTTCATCGTTTTATCAAGAAAGTAATTATCGGTGAGAAAGTTCTTAAATCCTCTAGACAAGGGTTTTTGACATCCAAAAAACAAGTAATCAAGTCAAAAAAATGGGTAGAAGACATGAATAGACACTTCTGCAAAGAAGACATACAAATGGCCAACAGACACATGAAAAAATGTTCAGCATCATTAGCCATCAGGGAAATCCAAATCAAAACCTCAATGAGATACCACCTCACACCAGTTAGAATGGCAAAAATTAACAAGTCAGGAAACAACAAATGTTGGAGAGGATATGGAGAAAGGGGAACCCTCTTACACTATTGGTGGGAATGCAAGCTGGTGCAACCACTCTGGAAAACAGTATGGCAGTTCCTCAAGATGTTAAAAATAGAGCTACCCTATGACCCAACAATTGCACTACTAGGTATTTACCCGAAAGATACAGATGTAGTGAAATAAAGGGGCACGTGCACCCCAATGTTCATAGCAGCAATGTCCACAATAGCCAAATTGTGAAAAGAACTGAGATGCCCTTCAACAGATGAATGGATAAAGAAGATGTGGTCCATATATGCAATGGGGTATTACTCAGCCATCAGAAAGGATGAACACCCAACATCTGCATCAACATGGATGGAACTGGAGAGGATTTTGCTAAGTGAAATAAATCAAGCAGAAAAAGACAATTATCATATGGTTTCACGTATTTGTAGAACATAAGGAATAGCACGGAGGACATTAGGAGAAGGAAGGGAAAATGAAGGGGGGGGAATCAGAGGGGGAGACCATGAGTCTCTCCAGGAGACCGGAGTCTCTCAGAACCATGAGAGACTATGGACTCTGAGAAACAAACAGGGTTCTAGAGGGGAGGGGGGTGGGGGGATGGGTTAGCCTGGTGATGGGTATTAAGGAGGGCACGTTCTGCGTGGAGCACTGGGTGTTATACGCAAATAATGAGTCATGGAACATTACATCAAAAACTAATGATGTACTGCATGGTGATTAACATAACATAATAATAATAAAAAAAGAATTTTCAAACTGGTTCCATGGACATAGTCTCAGGGTTCTTCAATGGGGACTTAAATCATTTTGTCTTTTTATTAAGTGATTACAGTTCTCTTAAAATGATTTTTTTCCCCAGTGATCATTTGCCTGTGAAAGACGTTTGAATAGAATGTGAATTTGCTTTGCTAAATCAATGTTTTCAAAACTGGAGAGTATGGTTGAAGATAAGGAAAGATAAATGGGAAAAGTTAAGAAATTTCTGCTTAAGAAAAGTCAGTCTTTTTAAATAAAATGCTCTATGAATGATATATAAAATCCAAAATATATATTCTGTTAACTTAAGTCTGCAATCAGAACATTTTGACTAATGAATTCTTGGTATATGATGTATTTTAAATTTTTTACCTGTGTAGGATTACATTAATAGAAACACAATTATCAAATATTTACCTGAAATAATTTATGGAGACATACGTACAATCGACTCCAGAACCCCACAACTTTGAACTGCGTAGGTGCACTTACACAAAGATTTTTTCCAATAAGTACAGTACATACTGCAAATGTATCTTCTCTTACTATAGTTGACTTTATTGTAAGAACACAGTATATAATGCATATATCATACAACATGCGTGTTAATCCACTGTTGGTGTTATCAGTAAGGCTTCTAGTCAATAGTAGGCTCTTAGTAGTTAAGTTTTTTGGGGTTCAAAAGTTATAGGTGGATTTTCGGCCACATGAGGGTCAGTGCCCCTAATCCCATTATTAAAGGGGCCAACTGCACATAGAAATCATTCTACTAATATTCTGCTGTTATCTTTCTGCAAAAAAGTGGGGAAAATGAAGTTAATAATTTTATCAATTAGGGCTTACAATTAAGAAATGACATATGATAATGTTAGCAGTTACAGGTAATGTTGGTTATACCAGACACAGGACATCGTTTGGAGCCTCCAGTGCACAGCCCACCATGCCGAGGCTGCCGAGTGCAGGACTCCACGCCCGGTACAGCTTATACCAGAGTGCACATTGCACAGTGCACAGCACAAAGTACGATGTAGACAGAGCCCGGCTCACAGCACACAAAAGACAGTCCACCGTGCGCAGTGCACCTTGTGCAGGGCCCAGGGCACCGTGCAGAGGACCCATGACAGAACACTTAGCGCAGAGTACACAGCCCCTTATGTGTAATTGACCTTTGCAGGCTAAGAGTTTTCTGAAGTCATAAAGTTGTCGTAACAACATGTGAATACCAATTTTGGTTTTAATTTCACTTTGACTACTTAATATAAGAATAGCTTTAGATATGGTATCAAGGAATTTTTAAATTTAAAAATAAAGCAAATGCACTATTTCACTTGGGGAAACCAGTGATCTTCACTGGAAAGGCTCTGAAGTGATTCGGGTCCTTATCTGCCTTTGGTCCTTGCCTGGCGTGGGCCACAGCGCCTGGGAGCGGCTCAGGCCTGAACACCCGATAAACCTAACTCGTGAGTTCCTACCTCCAGGACCCTGCAAATGCATCAGGCCTCAGTCTTGCTCCTGCTGGTCTGTCTGAGCTTTGGCCCCAGGGGCTGCCCCCTCTCGGACACAGCTCTCTTCTTCCAGGCCCTCGCTGCCCCTTCCCAGTCCCCGTCGCTGCCACCCCTTCTCCCTGCCTTCATGTGGTGGGTGCCACAGGGCTCAGAACCCACACTTCGTCTTCAGCTCTCCTTCTCCCTACAGTAATTTTACCCTATTTGTGAGGCAAGGGCTCCCAAGTGTCTGTCTTGCCTAGAACACGTTCCCAAACCTGGCCTGTGTTCGTGGTCAGCCCTCGTGCCTCTCCCAGGTGTATCGAACCCCACATGTCTCAAGATGAGTTTCTAATCCTTCTATCCAGAGCCTGTTTCTCTCAGAGTATTCCTGATCTCATCTCTTCTGGATCATCCAGTGTCTTGAAGCCAAACCCTGGGGTTTCGGAGGATCGGGAGTGCAGGTGGCTGGTAAATCAGGAAGTCAGGGAGACCATGTCAGAGGCCAATGCACTAACGCAGAAAATGACCCATGTGTCTTGGACGGAGAGGCAGGAGGGTTTGAAAGCCAGCATGTCCTGGTGACAGGTGGGTAGCTGGGGGTGCTAGTGGGGAAGCACAGCAAGGTCAGTTCTAGGTTATCCTGTTGGTAAGTGAAGCGAAACCTGGTGCCATTGTGAACGAGATTCATTGGTTTATCTGCCAAAATGGTAAAATTATCTGCTCTTTTATTACCCCAGAGAAATAGATGGCTTTATTAACCTTCCCTTGTCACCAAAACAAGCGGACAAATGCACATTTTGCATGGTTTTTCTGATATTTCATTCATGGCAAAGGTTGGCCAAGAAATAATTTCATCTGTCAGCTTTGCAATTCCAAGCAAGTTTTCTGAATGTCCTCCACTCTTTTAGGGGAAGGCTCTTTCTTGTCCAGCCAGTGGATTGATGGGCTCCATAATCAAGAGCAAACCAATCTCCAGGTCTCTTGCATTTTTCTCTACTAGAGAGATCCCCTCATACCTCTACTTCAGCATGTCCCCCCACTGTTTGTGCCAAGCCCCCTTCCCTCTCCTGCCTCTAGCCACACCCGGCCACCCTGAGTCAGCAGTGCAGGTGGTTCTTCAAGAAGAGAATATCACTGTGAGACTCGTCGCCAATTTACCTGCCTCCTCAAAATTTAAAACAAAAATCATTCAATATCAAGTGGAAATCAAATTAACCATGGCTTTCTGTTCTCATTTTCCAAGGAAGGAAAACCTTGAAATGGCCCTTGGTAAATGTTGTACATGCAAGCGGTGACCTCTTTTGCAATATGAGGTAGTTACAGAGAGAATTTTTATAGAACTTCATGGAGCATCTCTCCCTTTCCAGCCCCCACCTAGAAAACTCTGGTGAATCTGATTCAGTTAAGTATCTCAGGAGGAAAATTTATATCATTTAACCTAAAGGAAATGAGTAAGTTAGTACATAATTAGTTGGTGAATCACCTCACAGTTTCTTTAGATACGGAACAAATTTATACTTTTAATAAGAGTTGGAAAAAGAAGTCGAACTCATGAATACATTTTTACTGTCTGAGACCCAAAACCTCATCTAATTGCTACCGTCCTCCTGCAATGAGCTAGAGCTCTCTCCATGTTCCATCATGTTGCTATGAACTGTTCTCTAGGACTCCTCACCACCTTCCCTTTCCTGTGAGATCAGGTCTCTACCCATCTCCCACCTTGGAGCCTGCTCACACCATGTCTGAGCTTAAAACACTCTCCAAGCTCTGTACTTTAGGAGACCGGGATGATACTTCTGCTAAAGCATTAGACCAAACCCCTTGCTTTCTCTGATGAAGGTGGAAAAATGATAATGTCTGACTTACTGCATTTGGTGGAGAAATTCCTCAGTGGTTTTGCCTCATGGAGGACAGAGACAGGAAGGAAGGGTTTCAACCCATGACTTCCCTGCTGGGAAAAAACATTGTTGGAATAATCTGAGTGTGATACATTCAGTGAGCCCAGGCTTCGTAATTGGTCTGGATCATTATATTAAAAGACTGTGCAAATCCATGACATTTCCTCTATATTAATTCCCCTGGTTCTACAACTGAGTGGATCTGTAATTTGGGGGATTTTTTTCTGTAGAGCTCACATTCTTGAGTTATCAAGTGATGGCGGTCAGAGTAGTATGAGGTGTCACCCAGTTAATTTTCGTGAAAGCAATTCATTGTCCATTTTATTTTTGTTCTCTTTATGTGTGTGCATGCTAAATTAATCTCTTTTTCAAATTTCAGTTGCACAGGGGGTGACTGGGTGGCTCAGTTGGTTAAGCATCTGCCTTTGCCTTGGGTCTTGATCCTGGGGTCCTGAGATCGAGTCCGGGATTGGGCTCCCTGCCCAGTGGGGAGTCTGCTTGTCTCCTTCTCCCTCTGCTGCTCCCCCTGCTTGTGCTCTGTCTCTTTCTCTTAGATAAATAAATAAAAAAATCTTTAAAAAAATTCAATTACACAGTAAAAACCACCATATCACTTTTAATAAATAAACCTAATCAGTACTAGGAGCTTCTGTCCCATTCTCTTAGGAATTGTGACCTCAGTCATTTTTGGGTTTCTCGGGGAATGTGTCAAGGTTCCAGGGAGTGTATTTCTTCCTGAGATACTGGCCCAGATTGTGACCAGACACCTGGGGCCCTCGAGAGTGTGGACCCTGCTCCTCTAGCTGTCTGGGAGTCTGAGGACGTTTTACTGAGATTGCCTATAATCCAGTCTCTGTAGATAAACCAGGTGGTCCCTATTCTGGTTCCCCAGATTCAGGGGAAAGTCCCTTTTTTCTAGACATCTGTTCTATTTCCCCATTCTCCCTACACCCACGGGCTCCTCTTTCCCCAGGGCACCCAACTAGGAAAGGGAAGAGAGACCCTACCCACTACCCCATTATGTCTCCCAGACATTTTACCCCTGACATACCTTGTTTTCCCTACATCATTCCATTCCCTTGGCAAACACTTGCAGTTCTCCTAAGGATTAGGATTTTAGGACCTGGCTATCTGCTTGAATGTGGGGAAGAAAAACAGGAAATATAGGAATAAATTAGAGTATTTCAAAACTTTGATCTGGCTTCATGCTAACTGTTCTTTAATTAGAAAGCCCAAATGGCAGTCAAGTGTTGGACATGGAATTTAGAGCCCTAATAAAAATAAATAATTTATCTTTTCACTTTTGTGTGTATCTCCAGAGTTAAGCATCATGCTGGGCAAGGAGTAGTTGCTAAAAAAATGCTCTTGAATAAAGGCATCTGAAAGTTTTTATCTTGTGAAATAACGCAGGCAAAATGGAGACCCAGAGCTTTCCCAATCTGTATTATGTACTTTCACATCACATCACGTTTTTAAAACTAAAGCTAGATCGTTACCATTCTTTGCATCACAAGTAAATTACTTTTTAAAAAACTATTTTATTTATTTGATATAGAGAGAGAGCACAAGTAGGCAGGGTGGCAGGCAGAGGGTGAGGGAGAAGCGGGCTCCTGGCTGAACAGAGAGCCCAACACAGGACTCAATCCCAAGACCTTGGGATCATGACCTGAGCCGAAGGCAGACACTCAACCTACTGAGCCACCCAGGGGCCCCTCAAGTAATTTACTTTTTATGTTAAGGACATGGAAAGAGAAAGGCCCAAGGATTTATAATTTTTATTTTATTTTACTTTTAGTAAATTGGAGGCAGAATTTAAGTAAAGATTAAGGACCTTGTGTTGGGTCTCTGTTGTGCTATCATTGATGAACACTTGTTCTTTTGGGCATTTTTAAGTTCAGGGTCAAAATCTCAAACCTGTAAAAAAAAAAAAAAGCAAAGAATTGTCTCTTAAATCCAGAAATATTTTTCTCTCTGAGGTTTCTGTTCTCTAAAAATGAGTCTTATTTGTCTTTTTAAATAGCAATGGGCTACTTTTAGGTTACAATTTTAAGACAAAAAGGAACTAGGCTGATTATTCGTATATAAAAGTTTCCAGGTACTCCATCCAGATCAGGTGCAACATCAAGTCCCAAGTGGCTGCAATATTTAACATTCCCTAAAAATGTGAGCAACTTTCATCTGTTTAAAGTCTCAATTATCTTACTAAGCCCAGTTAAGTTGTAAATTTGAAAAGAGATATATCCTTAAGAACACAATGGTTGACCCTTCCCTATCTGCATCCCATGGACTGGAAAGTCTTAGAAGGATAAAGAGTCACTGAGCCGTGAACGTTGTCAGAAATACACCCAGAATCTCAGATGCTGTTAGGTTTGGTGAGTACATTCTGCCCAGCTTGGCTTCTAAGCTCTTCAAGCTATTCTGCTTTCCAATTCAGTAGACCTATGATACCAGTGCATAGTGTACTATTTGTTTATTTATATTTATTTATTTATTTTCTAAGTAGGCTCCACACAGGGCTTGAAGTCATGACCCCAAGATCAAGACCTGAGCTGAGATCAAGAATGAGACACTTAACAGACTGAGCCACCCACGTGCCCCCAGAGCAGACTCTTTTAAGTATTACTCTTAAGGCCAGGACGTTCCTGTAAATGAGTTTCGGACCCAATTTTTTAGCCCTCATTTAGACTCTCTCTGGCTTCTGTCTGTCTATAGCCGTTTCTTGAGTTACGGTCCTTAGTGTTTTTATCTTGCTTGGTTTTGTTGATATTTAGTACATTTTCATACTGATAAGTACCTCTTCTGTGGAAATCTGTGTGTCTGTGCGTGCGTGTGTGCGCCTGTGTCTCTGCGTGTGCCTGTGCACATGTGCATACATACGTGTCTGTGAGTGTGCGTGCATGTGTGCATGCCTGTGTCTGTGTGTGCCTGTGCACATGTGCATGCATGTGTGTCTGTGTGAGTGTGCGTGCATATGCGCGCATGTGTGCCTGCATGTGTGTGCATGTGCGGGCATGTGTGTGCATGTGCATGTGTGTGTGTGCGTGCATGTGTGTGCGTGTGTGTGTGTGTGGATGTGTTTTCCTTCCCAGCTCCCTCTCCTGCTGCAGGTGACAGCCTCTGGGTCAAGGCAGTTTCAAAGGGCTGGCGGGTTCCTGACGCTTCAAGATAATACACACATTCCATCCCCAGCACAACAGCGGGTTCCGGCCGTTGGGCCCAGGCCACCTGTAAGACCTGTCCCATTGCTGCATTTGGTGGCTGTGGTGGAGGCTGAGGGTTGCTGTGGGAGCCTTGCCACTGCGGGGGAGAGGCTGGGTGAACAGGATCCAGAAGGCTGGAAGGAGGTGGCATCCACTCAGCCCTGGGTCCCCCATCACTAGAGCCAGGGCCACCCCTGGAATTCTCATGTGGTTTGGTAAACCACGCTGGTGAAGGATTTGGTGTAATCAACACAGCAGATGGTTGAGGGCCTCAGGGCCTCAGGTGGTTGTGCATCTTTAAAGGACGGCTCGGTGTGGCTAAATGAATAAAGCCTGTCGTCTGTCCGTGTAGTCTCAAGCACATGTACGCGGCTCCCTTGTCCTCTTTTAGCTCCATTTCCCCCAGCCCGCTAGCTGGCCTGGTCTCTGCTCGTTCTTCATTCTCATTCACACTTGTGGATCTGCATAGACCCAACGCCCCCAAATGAAATGGTTTGTCTATTGACCCTCTTTTCTTTTTTGAACTTGTAATCATTTTGGAAGATGAAACTGAGCAGTCACCTCCCTTAGAGACCCCTTTTCCTTGGAGCATCCAGAATATTTAAAACTATGCTTATAGCATTTATCATATTTTTCAAGTGAATGACTTCAGTGTGAGTTTGTTGCAGGTTATGGAGGTGCCGGCCCATGAAGTACACGGCTTTCATGTTCTTGACCGAACCAGGTATGTCTGTATCCCCCTGTGCTGGTGAGTACTCAGCATGTCAATGACTCACTCCTTCCTTCTCTGAGTTCTAGGGGTTCCTCAGAGGACAACCTGAGTCTCATGATGTGATCATGAGCAACAGAAAGCTTTCTGGAACATTCCACAACTTGGGCCTTGTTCCCACCTCCCCAGGCCACCTGACACATCCCCCATGGTCCCTTGCATGCTTCAGGGGGCTGCAGAGGAGCTGGAGCTGAGTGTGGCCCTTACCCTCAGGACATGGCCCCCATGTCCCCGCCCAGCCACAGTCTCAGGGACAACCTCCATCACTGAGGATGAGCTTCCTCTTTCATTAAACCCCTGGGTCCCTCCTCCCTGTAGGGTAACTGAGACATTTGCCTCCTAGAGGGTAGACTGTCATAAGGCCATACTATTTCTTTAGGGGGACAAAAGAAGCATCGCACTTACATTCTCTAGGGAGAACTATGCACAGTTTCTCATTGTATCTTGATGAAACACTGAAAAAAGAATTTAACACTCAGGTCATACACTGCTCTGTGTGCCTGGCTGTATGTTTCCCTCTCTAGCTCTACGATGGGCTTCTAAAAGGGAAGAATCACATCTCATTTTGTTTGTAGAACGAGTGCTTATGTACAAAAAATATTTGTATGCAATGCTTATATGGGCTGGCCATGAACTAATTGGATGACAAGTACAAGAATAACAAAAACACAAACGATCAGCGAGTGTAGGCAGAGTGTCATAAAACCTGGTACGTGCAGAAGCTAGTTTGGGCAGAGTCAAGAGAACAGGCAGCCTGAGGGCCCCAGAGCGCTCAGCACCACCTTCTTTCTCATTGATGCTGAGCAGCTGGTCCTGGCATCTGGAAGGCAGGTCCAGTTTTGCTGATCTCTCACTTTTCAAGAGAAACTAGGACAGATTTTCATGTGTTATCATCTAATTTTTAAACATTTGTTGTGAACCGAAAGTGTTTCGTAAACAATCTGTCCATAAAATGAAATATTCCTGCAAACCAGATGTGGCCTAGAGGCAGCTTCTCTAAATCCTCTTGGTTGGAAAAATGAGCAGTAGGCACAGAAAATGGAAAACAAGAGGAGGAAGGATAGAGTAGGTGGAAAGTAACCTAAGGAAGCCAGGGTCA
Organism: Callorhinus ursinus; assembly: GCF_003265705.2. Taxonomy (NCBI): domain Eukaryota; kingdom Metazoa; phylum Chordata; class Mammalia; order Carnivora; family Otariidae; genus Callorhinus; species Callorhinus ursinus. The sequence continues at coordinate 2,150,091 of NW_027397079.1, forward strand.
TCATGGGGACCAAAGAAAATGCTGTGAAAAACAGACAATGAGGGACAAATGCAAGAAGGGTGTAAAAGGCAGGTGAGGGGGGAGGGAAGTTGGAGAGTGCTCCGTGTTACTGCCTTGAAAAGGCCACGTGCACAGTACAATGACCGTTGGAGTTCTCCTGCTAATAAATGCAAAATCTGATATAATGACAGACAATCCAATGCTGGGGCAATTTTCTCTCATTCCCTCAGTTTCTTCCTTGTGGTGAGGCAGAGTCGACCCTTCCTACCATCCCTCTATCCACAGTCTTCCAGTCCACAGTGGGACCAAATCAAAGTTTCTTTAGTGACTGGTACGACTATCTTCTCTATTAGGATTTAGGATTCTGTTTCAAACAAATCTGTCTGGAACACAGAAAATATGTTATCATGACATCAGCAGGTTGTGTCTTCTTATGCATTTTAGGGAGCTTGTGTCCCTGGTGAATTTTTACAACCTTAATGTAAGCATGATATCTGCTACAGAAATCTCTATTGTGATCTTAATTGGTGACATCAAGAAAGGATGTGCTGATGGATATTCTGTTTACGTCCTGTCCCTTCATCACAAGCAAATGCATTATGAAAGCAGGAGAAAGAATTGGGAAAGTCGCAGACTATATTTTGTTGTACTCAGGCAAGGTTCAAGTGGAGTATTAAAAGTAGACTCTGTTTACACCTATGCAAGGATGAAGGAGAAGATCTAGTTCAAGAAAACTCCATTCAGGGATGTGGAATACAAAGTAGTTCTCAGACCTTCATCTTAGTCTGCTCAGGCTGTCATGGGCTAGGGTTTTACCCAACAGAGACTTATCGACCCACAGTCTGGAGGCTGGAAGCCCGGGATACAGGTGTGAGCAGGGCTGGTTTCTCCCAAGTCCTCTCTCCTTGGTGTGTAGACATCATCCTCTCCCTGGTGTCCTCACACGGTCATTTCTCTGTGTGCATCTGTGTCCTCATCTCCTCTCCTTATGAGGACACCGGTCCTACTGGAGTGGGCCCACCTTCCATAAGGTAATGGCCTCATTTTACCTTATTCGTCTCTCTCTCTCTTTCTCTCTTTCCATTGAGGCACTTTTTTAGCATTACATCCCTAGAAAAGGAATCCCAAGATCTTCCCTCCTATGTGTTTTCATCTTTCTTCTTCATGGTCCATGATGCCAGCTGAGGTGTTAGTACAATGAAAGCAAACTGGTGGGATGGGAGCAGATTATTTTGCCACTTTTCTAGATCTTTGAGTTGTACATCAGATCTGGGGCTCATCACCCCACACCTGTTTAACCTGCTCACGAGGTTTACAACAGTTTTCCCAACTCTGTAATCATCAGTGATTTCTAATTCACCAGTGTAACCATGCTTTGTCCTTACAGTTGGAAACTGGATGATGACTTCGGAGCATGGCCTAATAAGAACCTGGCGTTTTCCTCTCTTTGGCTTTGTTGATGCTCTTGAGAGCTTTTGCCATATGCACCATTATGGCGGCATGGAACCATGGTGGAAAGAGCTTAGTCATCCCTTTAAAGACCTCCATCTACAAATGCAATCACATTCTGAGATCCTTGGGGTTAGGAATTTTATGTATGAAATTTTGGAGGGACGGTTTAGTCCATAATACTCTCTGTGATTTATTTTTAATTTTTAGAGTGATGTTTAGTTACCCTTTATAAATGAGGAATGATAACTATTTTCTTTCTTATGGTTGTTTTCTAGGGTCTCCTCTACTGCCCCCATCTCAGTCCCCTGTGTGTCTTCACGTTCTGTGTCATTTCCGTAATCACTGACCACCCAGCTTTTAACCCCATAGCATGTGTCTTGCATTCATTTTTATTTTTACATTTCAAAAATTTTACCTTTGCTGATAGAGGGTTTTTAATACTTTGCATTACTTCCTTTGCTAACAATAACTTTAAATGAGTTTAAAAGAATGCTCAATGTGCTCGCTTCGGCAGCACATATACTAAAAGAATGCTCAATGTATATGTTAGAAAATTTTAAATAAGAACAACAACAAAGCACACCATTTATTGACAGCATCTGTGGCCAACTCCCTTTCATATATTATTATTAACCTTAATTTCAAACTTGCAAAGTAGACACATAGTTTTACCCCTTTTTAGGAATCAGGGGTCTAGATCTCAAAAAGGTTTAGTTTCTTGTTCAAGGTCATCATGGTAGAACTTAACCATGAATGACTAAAGCTAAAAATCATGCATCCCCCTCTTGAGGTTGCTTTTCACATTTAAGGTTAATTCTTATGTAAAAAGTTCTATTGTTAAGGATTCATCCATTCATTGATTCACACTTTTATTTAATAAACGTGTGTTTATTGCTTGCTATGTGCAAAGCATCTACTCTAGCACATACTGTAAATGAGGGAGGTTGTATAATTACAACATGAACACATGTGCACACACACACATACATACACACACTATGCACACACAGGCTTCCATTTCTGGTATTTTGAAAATGACACAGAAGTCCTCTAAAATAACATTACAGAAAGCTCACGGAATTTAGTGCAAATGTTGGAACTCAGATCATAAGAACCGAAATAAATATTTACATTTTGGACAAATGATCATTGAGTGATCCTCTAGAAGAACTTGTTGATTAGGTTAAAGATGAGGTTAACATTACTATAGTGTAATGCCACCTTAAATGTGCATGGCAAATAGCTACAAAAATGTAAAGGGATTGGTAGGTAAAGTTCTGGGCTGTGGATTTAGAGTTTTGAGTACCAGTCACACATCTGTTCTTCAGATGTGCAGATCTTCAAAAGAGTGCAGCATCTGTGAGCCTCCATCTTCTCATATATCAACTTAATGATTACTATAATTCTGTCTGGCTCCAAAAATATGGTTACAGACGTAGGTGAGTTGGGAGATGCCATATTAATAGAGTGTAAAACTTTAATCTATTTACCCAGACAGGAAAAACCACCAAACAAGTTTTCCAGTGAGACTAGGGAGGTTCAAGAAGGATATGGAAGTTGCAAAGCCAAAGGAAGAGGCACAATAGTCACACGGGAGATGAGACAGTGGGTGGAATGGAGAAATGATGTGGGGCTTCCAGGTGGGTTCAAGAGTCACTTGAAGCAAGCGATCTCAAATATAACATGGGGCCACCAAGCATGGTTGTGTATTTCTCTCCCTCCTCATTCAACTATAATTGCAAAGGAGCTGGATGAGCAGGGAAATGTCTAGTGTGTCCTGTGGAGGTACTAGGTTGAAAGATACATGTATTATGCTAAGTGAAATAAGTCAGTCAGAAAAGGACAAATACCATATGATCTCAATCATATGTGGAATTTAAGGAAAACAGATGAACATATGGGAAGGGGGAAAGGAAAAAAATGGAGAGAGGGAAATAAGCCATAAGTGACTTTTTAAAAAGATTTATTTATTTATTTTAGAGAGAGAGAGAGAGAGAGACAGAGAATGCATACGTGTGTAAGCGGGTGAAGGGGCAGAGGGAGAGAATCTCAAGCAGACTCCTCACTGAGCATGGAGACTGATGTGGGGCTCAATCTCACGATCCCAAGATCATGACCTGAGCTGAAATCAAGAGTCGGACACTTAATTGACTGAGCCACCCAAGCACCCCTGCTTAAGTGTCTCTTAATTAAAGAGAACAAACTGAGCGTTGATGTAGGGGTGTGGGTGGGGGATCGGCTAGATGGGTGATGGATATTAAGGAGGGCACTTGTTGTGATGAACACTAGGTGTTGTATGTAAGTGACGAACCACTTAATTCTACTCCAAAAACCAATATTGTACTGTATGTTAACTAAAATTTAAATAAAAGAAAGATACAGATTTGCTGATGTTTATTTTGACCTCAAAAGTGGCAATTTCATAGGGATTGGCTGAATACATTCCCATATATTAGAATTGTTTATATTTATTTTTGCTTTGATCCTCATGTGATGGGATTGAAGATTGCAGGGAGCATCATCCATAAAATTATTTCGGTAACAGTTCACAGTTGAGAGTGATAGCCAGCTCTGTAGCTTGGTGTTTATTCATTTTTTTTCTTTTTAAAAAATTACCTCCTCTTCTGACATTCAACCCTTAATTATTGGTGTTTTCCAAATATCATCATTGGCTCTCTTCAAACACATTAAAAAAAAAGACTTTTTTTTTTAGACTTTTAATTTTAGCTAGTTTTAGGTTTATGGAAATACTCAGTAGAATAATTTCACTATTATTATTGAAAGATTGGGTACAGAGAGTTCCCATATTTCTCTCCCTCTCTCCCTTACCGTGTTCCCTATTATTAAAATCTTGCATTATTTGGTGTATTTGTTATAATTTACGAGTCAATATTTGGGTCTAGCAATTAAAATTACTTAGGAGAAGAGATGAAGATAATGAAGATAATCCTTGAGCACAGAATAATTGCACATGAAATATATATTAGCTCTTGCTGGTATTAAATACTTGATCATTTATTCTGACCTGAACACGTGTGTTTCCCCTGCTTTGTCCCCCTGCCATGATTTTTCTCATCATTGCTATGCTCATCTTCCACTTGGACTGTCTTGCTCTCCTCTTCCCTGACTGACTGCCTCTTGTGTCTTTCTTTGGCCATCTCAGACAGGATTATTAACCTTGTCACATTGCTGGGAAGCTAAGAACTCAAGTATCTTGACTAAGGTCAAATAGCTAGAAAATGCTGAACCATCCCTTAGCTCAGTCTGTGTGGATTTCCAAGCCACTGATGGGTGTGGCTTCCTGGGGGGTCCAACACTGGGGGCAGAGAGAGGGGTTCCTGGGAGAGACTGCTCTTAACAATGACACTGAATAGCCCTGTCCTGAGAAGACTGGGAATCATCAGGATTAGAACCACATAGGTAAATGAGCTAAGTAGAAAATACTTAATTGGTCATCTCAGACTTTTTTTAAACCATTTTCCTCTAGCACAAGACTGATGATATAATTTCATGCTTAAATATCTTCCATGGGGACCAAAATCAAAATCAAGTCCTCATTTCTTTAAAATGCTTATAAAGACCTACATAGAAACATGGCCCTAGAAGTCTCTGTGAGCTTTACATCCATCCAGAGCCAGCGAAGTGCTTTGGCTTGGGCTGTTGTGCAAGTCACATCATCTATGACGCCACAGGTCCTCCATCGGCTGGTGAAAACATGTGCTTATGACAGCTCGCAAAGTATCTGCTCCAATACCAGCTGCTGTTTTCGTTTTTTTTTTGTGGTGATCTATCCTCCTCGCAATTTTCCAGTGTACAATAAGTGTCCTTTTATTAACCTTGTCACATTGCTGTACATTAGATCTCCAGAACTTACTTATCTTATAACTGAAAGTTTGTACTCTTTGACCAACATCTCCCCATTTCCCCCTCCCCCCACCTTACTCTTGACTATGTTCCTGTGACTGTCTTACATTGATTGTGGTGATTATTTCATAATGTACATCAAAACATCAAGTTGTACACCTTAAATGTATATAATCTTACTTGTCAATTATCCATCAATAAAACTGAAAAAAAAAACCCAACTATTTGTGAAGACCTCCTGATTCCCTATTCTCAGCAGCTTACCTGTTCTACCCACTGTGCTTCCTCATATTGTGTTCTCAGGTCTGTCTGTCTGGCTTTTCTCCTTTGTTCTCCTCAAGACAGGAGCTCCCTGAGTACCTGGTAAAGTGATAGAACATAACTTGTTTTCTAAATCAGATTGATGACTTGATCCACATTGTAAGTAGCTGTGTGAAGTACTGATAGTATTAAATGCCTCCTGTCTTAGTATGGAGCTGGTTTAGAGGGGGGCATGAGGTCATTGAGAAGACTGTGAGTGGTAACGAGATTCACCTCACTATGACCGTTACGAATAAAAAGGGGCTGAGAAATAGCAGTGAACTCAGGAGTGCATTGTTGGAAAGGGAATGTGCATCCTGTTTGTTTATCTAAATCTTAAGTGTTCTTGCTTCTGGATTTTTCTACCTGGTGTCTTTACTAATCTCAGTTGGTTCCTAGTTACTCTGACTTTAGTATCTTCCCCAGGCAGATAGTGAACGAGACACTGTCTTATCTGTACTTGTTTTCCTTACATTCACTGAAGTGCCCTGATCTGAAGAGGCTTGATCTTGCCGATGCCTGCTCCTCCTGCTGGCTGACTCCTTAAGCCCAGGGCGTGGCCAGATCTCCTCCTCTTCTGCTGTCTGTGAGTGGCCTGGAGGCCCTGTGCTCTGCCTGACCCTTCTGTCTTCCTTCCCTCCTCCTCCACAAGGATGCTTTGCTTACTCAGTTCCTACTGACCCCAAACTCTGATCATTGAGGGCACAAGGGGGTCTTGAAGAATGATAGTTTAGCAGCTGGTTCATCTAGTTCTGTTACAGTTTGATCAGAATGAATTAGATTATTTTTTCTAAAAAGAAACGCGTTTTATGATTCATTTCTAAGTTGGAGTAGAGGACTTGGCAAAATGACTCTGTGGTCTTTTCCTATTTTCTTCTTATTTTATGAAGTAAAATTTAATATTTTAAGAAGCCCACACTGAAATATTCATATAAAGGAACACAGGTTTCCGTAGTAAGCAGAAAAATCCAATCCATTCTAATTTTTTTTGGAGTACTACATTTTCTAAGTCAATGTTTGCCAAGAAACCTATTCAATTTTTTTCCTTTTAGTAAAGCTCATTTATTTCAAGAGCAGCTTCTATTTGAATCAACCATTGCTCTTCTTTGACTATATGCACTGAATTTTGTTAGATGTTAGGATGGTGACCTGGTTATTGATACTTCATTTAATTGTTAAGTTTAGCCCTAGCTCTGACACTTAACAAATAACAATAAAGATGTTATGATAAATACCAACATAGAGGCATTGGCTGTGGACTGTTTAGTCAAAGTATATTATTAATTTCCTATTTACAGCTGAAAGATCAGCCGGTGCATTGTTTCCCTGGAAGAACCTAAATATTAGTGACATGGACCAAGCGAATCTTCAACAAGCCATCATAAATCTCGTTTCCTTGTCTAGCAGTGGCATCCCTTTCTTTTCCGTGCGACCCTGTCACAGAATGTCATATCAGAGAGATTCAGAGCATCCAACATGGTTCATTGTTAACACAATGTCAAAGAGACTGACGTTATTTCCCATGATATTGATGCAACAAATAATTTTGAAGGAGAATTTGGCAAAAACTCATGATAACTTACTTAGAGGAAGACCTTAAAATGTGACCTTAATGAACTTATTATATTAAATATTTCTTTGGACGTCTAATACTCAAAATGATTTTTATTTTATTTTATTTTTTTACTTTAAATTTTTATTGTTATGTTAATCACCATACATTACATCATTAGTTTTTGATGTAGTGTTCCATGATACATTGTTTGTGCATAACACCCAGTGCTACACACAGAATGTGCCCTCTTTAATACCCATCACCAGGCTAGCCCATCCCCCACCCCCCTCCCCTCTAGAACCCTCAGTTTGTTTTTCAGAGTCCATCGTCTCTCATACTTCGTCTCCCCCTCCGATTTACTCCAATTCATCCTTCCCCTGCTGCTATTTTCTTCTTTTTTTTTCTTAAAATATATTGCATTATTTGTTTCAGAGGTACAGATCTGTGATTCAACAGTCTTGCAAAATTCACAGCACTCACCATAGCACATACCCTCCCCATTATCTATCACCCAGCCACCCCGTCCCTCCCACCCACCCACTCCTCCAGACACCCTCAGTTTGTTTCCTGAGTTTGTTTTCTGAATTCCTCATATCAGTGAGGTCATATGATACATCTCTTTCTCTGATTGACTTATTTCACTCAGCATAACACCTTCCAGTTCCATCCACGTCATTGCAAATGGCAAGATCTCATTCCTTTTGATGGCTGCATAATATTCCACTGTGTATATATACCACACCTTCTTTATCCATTCATCTGTCAATGGACATCTTGGCTCTTTCCACAGTTTGGCTATTGTGGACATTGCTGCTATAAACACTGGGGTGCACGTACCCCTTCGGATCACTACATTTGTATCTTTGGGGTAAATACCCAGTAGTGCAATTGCTGGATCCTATGGTAGCTCTATTCTCAACTCTTTGAGGAACCTCCATACTGTTTTCCAGAGTGGTTGCACCAGCTTGCATTCCCACCAACAGTGTAGGAGGGTTCCCCTTTCTCCGCATCCCCGCCAACATCTGTCGTTTCCTGACGTGTTAATTTTAGCCATTCTGACTGGTGTGAGGTGGTATCTCATGGAGGTTTTGATTTGGATTTCCCTGATGCCGAGCGATGTTGAGCACTTTTTCATGTGTCTGTTGCCAATTTGGATGTCTTCTTTGGAAAAATGTCTGTTCATGTCTCTGCCCATTTCTTGATTGGATTATTTGTTCTTTGGGTGTTGAGTTTGATAAATTCTTTATAGATTTTTGGATACTAGCCCTTTATCTGATATGTCATTTGCAAATATTTTCTCCCATTCTGTTGGTTGTCTTTTGGTCTTGTGGACTGTTTCTTTTGCTCTGCAAAAGCTTTTTATCTTGATGAAATCCCAATAGTTCATTTTTGCCCTTGCTTCCCTTGCCTTTGGCGATGTTTCTAGGAAGACGTTGCTGCAGCTGAGGTCGAAAAGGTTGCTACATGTGTTCTCCTTTAGGATTTTGATGGACTCCTGTCTCACATTTAGGTCTTTCAACCATTTGGAGTCTATTTTTGTGTGTGCTGGAAGGAAATGGTCCAATTTCATTTTTCTGCATTTGGCTGTCCAATTTTCTCAACACCATTTGTTGAAGAGACTGTCTTTTTTCCATTGAACATGCTTTCCTGCTTTGTCAAAGATTAGTTGTCCATAGAGTTGAGGGTCCATTTCTGGGCTCTCGATTTTGTTCCATTGATCTATGTGTCTGTTTTTGTGCCAGGACCATACTGTCTTGATGATGACAGCTTTGTAATAGAGCTGGAAGTCCGGAATTGTGATGCCGCCAGCTTTGCTATTCTTTTTCAATATTCCTCTGGCTATTCAGGGTCTCTTCTGGTTCCATACAAATTTTAGGATTATTTGTTCCATTTCTTTGAAAAAAGTGGATGGTATTTTAATGGGGATTGCATTGAATGTGTAGATTGCTCTAGGTAGCATTGACATCTTCACAATGTTTGTTCTTCCAATCCATGAGCATGGAATGTTTTTCCATTTCTTTGTGTCTTCCTCCATTTCTTTCATGAGTATTTTATAGTTTTCTGAGTACAGATCCTTTGCTTCTTTGGTTAGATTTATTCCTAGGTATCTTACGGTTTTGGGTGCAATTGTGAATGGGATCGACTCCTTGATTTGTCTCTCTTCTGTCTTGTTGGTGTATAGGAATGCCACTGATTTCTGTGCATTGATTTTATATCCTGCTACTTGACTGAATTCCTGTATGAGTTCTAGCAGTTTTGGGGTGGAGTCTTTTGGGTTTTCCACATAAAGTATCCTATCATCTGCAAAGAGTGAGAATTTGACTTCCTCTTTGCCGATTGGGATGCCTTTGATTTCTTTTTGTTGTCTGATTGCTGTGGCTAGGACTTCTAATACTATGTTGAATAGCAGTGGTGATAGTGGACATCCCTGCTGCGTTCCTAACAGGGGGAAAGCTCTCAGCTTTTCCCCATTGAGAATGATATTCGCTGTAGGTTTTTCATAGATGGCTTTCATGATATTGAGGTATGTACCCTCTATCCCTCTACTCTGAAGAGTTTTGATCAAGAAAGGATGCTGTACTTTGTCAAATGCTTTTTCTGCATCTATTGAGAGGATCATATGATTCTTGTTTTTTCTTTTGTTAATATATTGTATCACATTGATTGATTCCGGGTGTTGAACTAACCTGCAACCCAGGGATAAATCCCACTTGGTCATGGTAAATAATCCTTTTAATGTACTGTTGGATCCTATTGGGTAGTATTTTGGTGAGAATTTTTGCATCCGTGTTTATCAAGGATATTGGTCTGTAATTTTCCTTTTTGGTGGGGTCTTTGTCTGGTTTTGGGATCAAGGAAATGGTGGCCTCATAAATGAGTTTGGAAGTTTTCCTTCCATTTCTATTTTCTGGAACAGTTTCAGGAGAATAGGTATTAATTCTTGTTGAAATGTTTCGTAGAATTCCCCTGGGAAGTCATCTGGCCCTGGGCTTTTGTTTGTTGGGAGATTTTTGATGACTGCTTCAATTTCCTTAGTGGTTATAGGTCTGTTCAGGTTTTCTATTTCCTCCTGCTTCAATTTTGGTAGCTGATACATCTCTAGGATTGCATCCATTTCTTCTAGGTTATCTAATTTGCTGGCATAGAGTTGCTCATAATATGTTCTTATAATTGTTTGTATTTCTTTGTTGTTGGTTGTAATCTCTCCTCTTTCATTCATGGTTTTGTAGATTTGGGTCATTTCTCTTTTCTTTTTGATCAGTCTGGCCAGGGGGTTTATCAATCTTGTTAATTCTTTCAAAGAACCAGCTCCTAGTTTCGTTGATCTGTTCTACTGTTCTTTTGGTTTCTATTTCATTGATTAGGCTTTATTTGCTGTTTTTTCTCTAGCTCCTTTAGGTGTAGGGTTAGGTTGTGTATTTGAGACCTATCTTATTTCTTGAGAAAGGCTTGTATTGCTATTTACTTTCCTCTCAGGACTGCCTTTGCTGCATCCCAAAGATTTTGAACAGTTGTGTTTTCATTTTCATTGGTTTCCAGGAAATTATTTAATTCTTCTTTAATTTCCTGGTTGACCCATTCATTCTTTAGTAGGATGCTCTTTAGCCTCCATGTATTTCAGTTCTTTCCGACTTTCCTCTTGTGATTGAGTTCTAGTTTCAAAGCATCATAGTCTGAAAATATGGAGGGAATAATCCCAATCTTTTGGTACCGGTTGAGACCTGATTTGTGGCCTAGGATGTGATCTATTCTGGAGAATGTTCCATGGGCACTAGAGAAGAATATGTCTTCCGTTGCTTTGGGATGGAATGTTCTGAATATGTCTGTGACGTCCATTTGGTCCAGTGTGTCATTTAAAGTCTTCATTTCCTTGTTGATCTTTTGCTTAGATGATCTGTCCATTTCAGTCAGGGGGGTGTTAAAGTCCCCCACTATTATTGTATTTTTGTCAATGTGTTTTTTTGCTTTTGTTATTAATTGCCTTATATAATTGGCTGCTCCCATGTTAGGCGCATAGATATTTACAATTGTTAGATATTCTTTTGGATAGACTCTTTAAGTAGGATAAAGCGTCCTTCCTCATCTCTTACTACAGTCTTTGTTTTGAAATCTAATTTGTCTGATATAAGGATTGGCACTCCAGCTTTCTTTTGGCATCCATTAGCATGGTAAATGGTTTTCCACCCCATCACTTTCAATGTGGGCGTGTCTTGGGTCTAAAATGAGTCTGTTGCAGACAGCATATCGATGGGTCTTATTTTTTAATCCAATCTGATAGCCTGTGTCTTTTGATTGAGGCATTTAGCCCATTTACATTCAGGGTAACTATTGAAAGATTTGAATTTAGTGACATTGTATTGCCTGTAAAGTGATTGTTACACTATATTGTCTGTGTTCCTTTCTGGTCTATGCTGCTTTTAGGTGCTCTCTTTGCTTAGTGGACCCCTTTCAATATTTCTTGTAGGGCTGGTTTCGTGTTTGCAAATTACTTTAATTTTTGTTTGTCCTGGAAGCTTTTTATCTCTCCTTCTATGTTCAATGAAGCCTAGTTGGATATGGTATTCTTGGCTACGTATTTTTCTCGTTTAGTGCTCTGAAGGTATCATGCCAGTCCTTTCTGGCCTGCCAGGTCTCTGTGGATAGGTCTGTTGCCAATCTAATATTTATTCCATTATAGGTTACATGTCTCTTCTGAGCTGCTTTCAAGATTTTCTCTTTGTCTCTGAGACTCATAATTTTTACTATTAGATGTCAGGGTGTTAACCTATTTTTATTGATTTTGAGAGGGGTTCTCTGTGCCTCCTGGATTTTGATGCCTGTTTTCTTCCCCACATTAGGGAAGTTCTCTGATATTATTTGCTCCAATATACCTTCTGCCCCATCTCTCTCTTTCTTCTTCTTCTGGGATCCCAATTATTCTAATGTTGTTTTGTCTTATCGTATTGCTTATCTCTCGAATTCTGCCCTCGTGATCCAGTAGTTGTTTATCTCTTTCTCAGCTTCTTTATTTTCCATCATTTGGTCTTCTATATCGCTGATTCTCTCTTCTGCCTCATTTATCCTAGCAGTTAGTGCCCCCATTTTTGATTGCACCTCATTAATAGCCTTTTTGATTTCGACGTGTTTAGATTGTAGTTCTTTTATTTCTCCAGGAAGGGTTTCTCTAATAACCTCCTTGCTTTTTTCAAGCCCAAGTAGTATCTTTAAAGTCATGATTCTGAACTCTAGGTCCTACATCGTACTAATGTCCGTATTGAGTGGTCCCTGGCAGATGTTACTACCTCTTGTTCTTTTTGTTGAGGTGATTTTTTTCTTCTTGTAATTTTGTCCAGAGGAGAATAGATGAATGAGAGAACAAAATGCTAACAGCTTAACAACGTCCCCAGCAAATATACTCTAAACAAATCAGAAAAGACCTGAAACCAGGGGAGAAGAAAGGGAAAGAAAGAAAAAGGAGAAAGAAAAAAGAAAAAGATAAAAACAAACAAAAACAGAGCAAAACAAATAAAATCAGAATATGATCAAATATGATCAGGCTAGTGCGTAGATCAGTGCCACACATGAGATTTTGTGTGTATTTTGGTCTGTTAGAAGAAAGTGCCTCCTAAAATTTTAAAGAAAGAAAGACATATATGTACAAAATAAGGGTTGATACAATGAAGGGATGGAATATGATTGTAAAGATGAAAATTATAAAAGATTTTATAAAAGGAATTGATAAGATAAGAAGTTGTTTGAAAAAAGAAAGAAGATTTAAAAAAAAAAGAGAAAAAAAGGGAGAGAATGTGATCAGGAAGGAGACTAGAACAAAGCCATACACTAGTGATTTAGGGTATATTTTGATCTGTTAGAAGAAACTGTATCTCAAAATTTTAAAGAGAGAACAACTTATATATATGTGCCAAAAATAAGGGTAACTACCATGAAGGGATAGAATATGACTCTAAAAATGAAAAATAAAAATTTTTTTAAAGGGATTGATAAGTTGTTGGTCGAAAAAGGGGAAAAGAAAAATTAAAAATAAAACATTTAAAAAAATTAACTTTGAAAGACTAATGAATCATGATAAAAAAGCCATGAATTCTATGTGCTTTATTCCCCTAGCGCAGGATTCCTCCCATTCTCCTTGATCGGTGAACTTGGTCTTGGCTGGCTGTTCGTGTTGATCTTTTGGGGGAGGGGCCTGTTGCCGTGGTTCCCAAATGTGTTTGTTGTAGGCGCAATTGCCCCACCCTTTCCAGTCCTGGCTAAGTAATCTGCCTGGGTTTGCTCTCGGGAGCTTTTTTATCCTGCAAGCTTTCCGTACAGTTTTGGAGGAAGAGAGTGAAATGGTGACCTCCAGTTTCCGCCCCGGAGAGCCGAAAACTCGGGGCCCCACTCCTCAGTGTGCCCCCAGAGAAAAGCAGTCAATCACTCCCGTCTCCCTGGTCTCCGGCCGCACTCCATGCTCACCCAGCCTGTGACCGAGCATTTCTATCTATGGTACCCGAATCGGTGTGGAGTCTCCAAACCCAGGAGATCCCTGCCGTGCATTCTCCCGTCGCTCCTCCTGGGGGAGGAAGGGGAGTCTCCCTGGATCTGCTGCTTGTTGGGTGCCTGCTGGAGGAGCAGTGGCCCGACTGTGCCGCGGATCACTGTTTATGGCCACCCAGAGCTGAGAGCCCACACCTCAGCTCTGTCTCTGCAGCCAGCTTCCCCGCTTCGATACCTGGGAACTCTGCTGCACTCAGGCACCCCCGGTATTTCTGTGACCTGAGGGTCCTGAGACCACACTGTCCAGTGAGGGTTCCACCTCCAGCTTAGCCACTGGGGTGACGTCCCTCAGCGGAGCTGACTTCTAAAAGTTCCGATTTTGTGCTCCGCTGCTCTATCACTTGCCAGAAGCAGCCAACAGAGGCCCCCTCCCCGCCATCTATCCTCCTGAATATCGCCTCGGATTCACTTCTCCGCATGTCCTACCTTCCAGTAAGTGGTCTCTTCTATTCAGAGAGTTGTTGCTATTCTTTTCTTCGATCTCCTGTTGAGTTCGTAGGTGTTCATAATGGTTTGATCCCTATTTAACTGAATTCCTGAGACCAGACGAAATCCAGGTCTCCTACTCCTCTGCCATCTTGCTCCGCCCCCTCCTCAAAATGATTTTTAAAGCAGATTGGAAGATAAATCAAATATGAAATAATGTCTTTAAGGTACGTGTCTTGGAGAGCACCTGTAAGTGTCTGTTCCAAAACACAATTAGACATCATTCCTTAACCCAGCCATTGGACTTTTAATTTTCTGTTTGCCCAGCATCTAGCATTCTGCTATCTCGATGTTTGTTCATTAGACTTCATGCCCAATACCTGTGTTAAATAACTGGTTTCTCAGATGTCAAATATGGTTCTCTTTTTTTTTCTCTTCACTCAATATATTTTTGCTTCTTCCTTTTCTCCGAACCCTTGGCTTATTATTACATCTTTCAAAGTGACATTCCATGCTGTGAGCTCACCTCCCTAATAACTCAGTTTGACACCCTAGACATTGCTGCCAAGCCTCTGGCTATGTTGGTAATAGGGCATTACTCTTGCATTATCTAGTGTTTAATCTCGATAGTAACATGATGGGTCCTGCTAAATAGGTCACTTCATGCTCTGATTTAATTTCAAATGCTTTTTTGGTTGGAGTGGCAAAAACTATACTTTTGATGTAAATGTCTTGTTTCTACCTCAGGCAAATCCTTCTATCTATTGCTTGCCAGTGACCAATGACCTAAACTCAGTCTTAGAAGGGATATGATAAGGTAACACAATTAGATTTTCTTTAAAAATATAGCCCATGTATCATACAAATATCAGATATGCTTCCAAAATACTTACAAAAAATGCAATGCCATTTTTAGAAAGAAAAATAAGAATATGATTTTCTAAAATATTATATTGTCAGTAGCTTCTCTCAAGCTGCAGATTTTTAAAAGACCTCATTTAGCATGTAATTATTATGCTTTTCTCATCTGAGAGGAAATATGTTTTAATGGCAAACAACTTTCATTGAGCAATAAATAGAACAAAAACAGATGATTATATCACCAAGACTATTATAGAAATCAGTTCAAACATCTAGTTTGGGAAAAGATATCTATGGTGAGTAAGAACTCAAAAATGTGAGTAGAAATATTTGAAAACCCATAACTTGCCAAAATCAGTGTCCTAAACATATCACTAGTTCGAATGTGACATGTCATGTGTCTGTATCTTAAGGAAGACTTTGAATTGAGATCGGAGTTTTCTGGTTAAAGACAAATATTTCATGACTCCAGGCAGCACCTGATGTGTCTTACCAAAAGTATCATCACCTTCTCTTAGCGTATTTATGTCATACTGCTGACCCAAACTCTTTCTTGGGGCCTTTGAAACTTGCTACAACATCTCTCTTAAACTTAATATATTAGCTCAGGCTGCTATAATAAAATACCATTGACAGGTTGGCTTAAACAACAGGAATTTATAGCTCACAGTTCTGGAGCTGAAAGTCCAAGATTAGGGTGTCATAAGGGTGGAGGACTCTCTGGTTTGCCAGTAAGCTAGAAAACTCTTTGCAGATGGTGGTCTTCTTGCTGTGTCCTCATGTGGCAGAAAGAGAGACAGAGTGAGGGGGATGGGCTCTGGCCTCTTCCTCTTCTTATTAGGATACTAGTTTCGTCA
This sequence comes from Callorhinus ursinus, assembly GCF_003265705.2. Taxonomy (NCBI): domain Eukaryota; kingdom Metazoa; phylum Chordata; class Mammalia; order Carnivora; family Otariidae; genus Callorhinus; species Callorhinus ursinus. The sequence continues at coordinate 2,165,940 of NW_027397079.1, forward strand.
TGGGGGCTCCCCCCATGACCTCATCAAAACCTAATTATCTCCTAAAGTCCTCACCTCCTAACACCATCCCGCTGGAGGTTAGGGCTTCAATCTATGAATTTTGAGGGACGCAAACATTCATAGAACATAGCATTACTCTCCATGTGTACCTTATGTCAAAGTCCTTGTCTGACTTCCTTTGTAGTTCAGCATTATGAGGCACTGTTCATCTCTCACACAACTGCATCCAGAGCTTCTGTTTCTTGCCATTGTTATATTGGTATGCATTTCAATAGAACGTATCTCTTTCCAAAATGTAAAAGAAGTATGATTTTTGTTAAAGAAATGTTAACTCATACATACATTGAAAGTAATTTGGATAGCACCATTAAATAAATTTCCAAGTATCAGATATTTTCAGCTATGATTTTTCTAGATAGCCTGACTTTCTACAGATAGTTCATAATATTCCTTCCAATCATTGAGTTAAGTATTCTAATCAAATTTGCAATTCTTAAGAGTGCATCTGATACAGGGGCGCCTGGGTGGCTCAGTTGATTAAGTGACTGCCTTCGTCTTGGGTCACGATCCCAGGGTCCTGGAATCGAGCCCCACATCGGGCTCTCTGCTCAGCGGCAAGTCTGCTTTTCCCTCTCCCTCTGTGATCGCTCACCCTTTTACTGTCTCTCAAATAAATAAATAAAATCTTAAAAAAATAAGAGTGCATCTGATACAGAAAGTTAAGAAAAATATATTGGGGCGCCTGGGTGGCTCAGTCATTAGGCGTCTGCCTTCGGCTCGGGTCATGATCCCGGGGTCCTGGGATTGAGCCCCACATCAGGCTCCCTGCTTGGTGGGAAGCCTGCTTCTCCCTCTCCCACTCCCCCTGCTTGTGTTCCTTCTCTCACTGTGTCTTTTTCTGTCAAATAAATAAATAAAATCTTAAAAAAAAGAAGAAAAATATATTACAAGCTGATCATGACTTGGAGAAGTTAATATTGTGTGCATTACTATGGAAGAATTTCTTTCTCATTTTTCTCATTGTTTCAGCAAACCATACAATTAGTAGAATTTTCCTTAAACATGTCCTATAATTCCTTTCTACATGATTGACTAATAAATAGCCTAAATATTTAAGGTGTACAACATGATATTTGGTATATATGTACATTGAACTAATTATAGCATTCAGACTGGTTAACATACCCATCACCTCACATAGTTAACCCTCCTTTTTTTTTTTTTTTTGGTTGGGAAGTGTTTATTGGATTTTATCTAAGATTTGTAGCTGAGTACATCAGGAATGATGGTCCAGGGACCAAGTTTGTCATATTACCAAAAATAGAAGTCTTTATCATTTTCAAAGCAGAAGGAAATTTTTGTCCCAGTACATGCATGCTACATTTCTCAGGGTTAGTAAGCAAATGCAAAGTCTGATCCCCAAATCAAGAATTCCTTCATAAGCAGAATTCAAATTTGCCTTCCACCTTGCATTTATTTACATTTTTGTGAATCCTGCAAGATTTAGACATGAATAGAAATCACACACACAGACACACAGACACACAGACACACACACACACACACACACACACACACACGGAAACTTCAATATTCCCTCCAAGGTTCAGGGTCTCAGGCAATCGTTCTCTTCGTACATATGGGGATATTAGCATAATGTGTGTGATGCGGTAAAGGGAATGTTTAATGTGATGCTGCTTTCCTTCATGGATTCAGTATCAATACAGATTTTTTTGTCACTTAATATGTGATATTTGATTTATAAGTCTGATAATAATGCCACAGTTTTTGAATTCTCATTTATAATTAATCTTCTGCAGTATGTTTAAGACATACAGCTGTAATATAGGAGAATAAGCCTCTTTCCTGTGCTTTATTATGGGTGCATATATCATATGATGTGTCATGTAGATAAGCAATGACCTGCAGGTTTTCACACCAACCTTTAAACTCTGCTTCTTTGTTTTAATGATTTTTTTAAATTATGTTTTGTTAGTCACCATACAGTACATCATTAGGTTTTGATGTAGTGCTTATTCTTTCTAAGGGTGTTTTCCATCCAGTTTTATGAATTAAGACTTATAGGTGAGTTGAACTTTATATGTTTAAGATCTATAATGGTTTCACAAAAATTACATCAGAAAATTGATCTTTATTTCTATTGAAGAAATTCAGTCACAGAAGTGTTTTTTTTTTTTTTTAATTCTTACAAATGTCAGTAGTGTTTTATTCAAAACTTTTCTGGGAATATTATACCCCCAACAAGCTGAACTGAAATCATTTGACCAGAAGCCTGGAGGTCCTCTCAGGAAGGGGGCTTTCTTGTGCATTCCCGTGTTGTCCAGCCTCCTCCTGACTATGGGTCAGAATCATTCTTGGAGAACGGTGGTCATTGTCATGACATTGGGACGTAACATTTGGGTGTACACATATATTTTACAATGTGAGATAACAGACATATCTTCCATTGTTAAAATATGAAAGTATCCTCGTGTGTGAATTAAAAGCCTCTTTGTAAGCCACAGCCAATTTCTTAATAAATGTCAATGGTGAAAAAGGATTGCTCTTGAAACCGTTACCATATATATAGAATTTTGCATTCTGTAGATCTTGAGTGGGGCTACCCTCCAGCTCTCAAAGAACCACCACCAGTCTCATCAATGTCACAGGCCTCTTTGTGGAGATAGAATCTGAAACTGTGGCTGGCTTCTGTTTTTTTCTTTTCCACCTGATGGAATGGCCCTATTTCAGATATCTACATACCCATATAAAATTATCTTTCTGTTTAAAATGAAACAAGTAGGGTACCTGGGTGGCTCAGTTGGTTAAGCGACTACCTTCAGCTCAGGTCATGATCCTGGAGTCCCGCGATCCAGTCCTGCATCGGGCTCCCTGCTCAGCAGGGAGTCTGCTTCTCCCTCTGACCCTACCCCCGCTCATGCTCTCTCTCTCTCTCTCTCTCAAATAAATAAATAAAATCTTTAAAAAAAAATAAAATGAAACAAGTAACTAACAACTGAGCCAGGCCAGGAATTGTCCAGAACAGTTCAAATATGGCTACATATGGTGGGGTCAGATTCCTTTTTTCTCCTAATGGCCCTCCCCTTCCCTTCCGTGTCTCTTATTTTCAGAATCTGCTTCTGTGCTTTCTTCTCTGCCTCAGGCTGGCATTAAATTTCTTCAGTCTTTAGATCCTTGCATCTGATGCTGGTATACGTGGCTGCATTAAATTCAAAATGCATTTGGGTAGGAAGTGTAGAATTTTACAAAACATTCTGTGTAGCTCAGGAACTTTTAAAGACCCATTTAAATGAAACCACAGAGTGAAAGTGACCTCAAGTGCACTTGTGTTTTGGTGTAGCGTTTTTAGTGCTGTGCTCCGTACGGCACGGGCAGGACCACTGGGTAATATGCAGAAATTAAGCGTGTGTTAACATGATCTCTCCATCAATGTAAGGACATTAACCAGTTTCTGGAGGAAAAATAAATTTAATAAATCCAATAATAAACAGTCATTTTGTAGTTGAGTGCTTTCTACATCATGGAATGGGCTCTCATGGAATGTGTGTGCATGTGTGGTTGACACTGTCTTAAAATTAATGAAAAAGTATGGAAACAAAATGCAGAAAATATATGAGTCATTCAAATTAATGCTTTTCTTTGTGTTAATTTCAACTGAAAAAGGGATCTATTATTTTAAAAAAGTCACAAGGAAGAAGAGATCCAATTGTGTTTTTCCTTTTTTTTCCTTTTTTTCTCAGCTTTATTGATGTATGTTTAATATATAAATGCTTCGTGTATTTATTGTAGATATTGTGGTGAGTTTGGACACACTCATACACCCATGATGCTGTCACCACAACCAAGGTAATAGACACAACTGTCACCTCCACAAAATTGCTTGTTTCCCTCCCCCTTTTTCTCTGTTCTGTGCAGAGAGTAGTTGCCCTGAGATGTGCCCTCTTGGCAGGACTTTTGGGTCAGCGGTGTCGTGGAGTGCAGACAATATGCGCCATAGCAGACCTCCAGAACTTACTCATCTGGTGGAAAAGCAACACTAGACCCACTGGACAGCAGTGTGAGTGAGAAACAAAAAGGGAAATTTGAGGGGTTAAGAGCCTTTCATGTCAGTACGGTCCAGACAGGACTGTGTTTTTCATCTAAATGCCAAATTCAGTTTTTCACAAAACAAGGGTGATGGTTCACAAAGTAAATGTGATGGTTGCTGTGGTTGTGTGTCCGGGCAGCTGTCATGGAACACCACAGGCGGGGTGGTTTATGAACCACAGACATGTGTTTCTCAGCTCTGGAGCCTGGGGGTGCAAGAGCAAGGCACCAGCAGATCCGGTGTCCCGGTTCCCACATGGTGTCTTCTCACTGCTGGGGGCTCCTGGGGGCTCAGTTATAGGGGCACCAATCCCACCACTGGGGCCCCACCCTCACCACCTCCTCACCTCCCAAAGCCCCGCCTTCCTGTACTGTCCTCACCTTGGCGTTAGAGTTAACCTGTGAATTTGTGGAGACACAGACATGGAGTCTATAGCTGCCACCTTCAGTTAGTAACACTCCTACCCTTTGAGAACCAAACTGTGACATCATCATACACTTCTGATGAAAATACAACACATAACTGGAAAACAAATGGCTGATTTCCTACAATTAACTTAGAAATAAAGGATAATTTTCATATCAGCAGGCTTCCAAATATTTACTTTGATTGTGGTTTGAAAATGTGATGGAGTGCCTCTATTTTCTTCCATAAATATGAGTTTGTATGTGTAAATAACCCAGATGTAGGAAATAAAGACAATTTATGTAACTTCTTAATGAATTCATATAAGCCTTTAATTAAGCACATAAATCATCCTGAAGCATTTGAGTCTAATTGCTTCTTGAATCTGGTGCAGTTTCTGAGCTACATTATTATTGATCTGAAAATTGCAGAGGGTTTCCATGACTTTCTTACCTCTAATTGTTGCCACTTATTTCCTCCTTTTAAATGCCCTGGACATGGATAAGGCTTATGTTCTGTCACCTGATAACCAGCTCGGGGTCCGATCCAGGATGAGCTCCGCGTCCCAGAAAAGCGTCCAAGGATGACAGTTAATGAAACTTCCTTTCATGGTGTCCTCTTTAAGGGCTTTGTGGATGACAACAGGAATCAGTCCTTCTCCTCAAGAAGCTCACAGTTTAGTTGAAGAGCCAAGGTAGATACAATGGGAAGAAAGAAGACATATGTTTTGAAGGTTAAACAGTAGATCTAATGTATAAAATTCCACACAGTGGGGCGCCTGGGTGGCTCAGTTGGTTAAGCAACTGCCTTCGGCTCAGGTCATGATCCTGGAGTCCCGGGATCGAGTCCCACATCGGGCTCCCTGCTCAGCAGGGAGTCTGCTTCTCCCTCTGACCCTCCCCCCTCTCATGTGCTCGCTCTCTCTCATTCTCTCTGTCTCAAATAAATAAATAAAATCTTTAAAAAAGAAATCCCACACAGTGCAGAGGAGAACGAACTTCTGGACCCAAACGGCCAGGGCTGACTTCTCAGAATGCACGTGAGTTGCAAAGCACCTGAGCTAGACTGAATCTTAATAGGAGCAGGAAAGGAATGGGTTTTCTGTTAGGTTTTCCTGGGTTGGGCAGAAAATGTGAGCACAGGAAGGATAGTCCTTCAATATTATTGAATCCAATGAGGTGTCCTAACACACCCACACAGGGATACCGATGGAATGGGGTAAACTGACCCTACCGCCGTGTCCTATACATGGTTCAAAGTTAGCCTTTCATTTCTTTCGTTTTTTTTCTCCATGTCATTTTAGAGAGTTATATTGATTTTAGGGTTTTTTTAAAATTATATATGTAGGTAGGTTCTATTGTCAATGGATTTCGACTATATACAGTAATACCTATAAAATACATAAACATACGTGCATACATGTGCACGTGGATTAATGATGTCTTCTCTGTTGGATTATGTTTTAAAAACAGAGACCAATAAAATCAACATCATACCGGCAGAGGTATCCATGGTGGGAAGTGGGCAGATCTGTATACACTGCTCAAAGGAATAGCTTAGCTCTCTCCGCCTGCCCGCATCCCCGCTTAGCTGTTTTGCTCACCTTGGCCCTCCTCCTGTTTCTGCACAGCAGAGCCTTGCCCTGGCTCCATCCCTTCATCCTTCAGGTTGGGGAATACTATTTGGGATGCTCTGTATCACTCCCTACCACTTACCCCATTTTATCTTTTTTTCATAACCCTGAACCATCAGACATTATACTTTATACTGCATCGGTTTGTGGCATCTTGTAGACAACCAGTGAGTTGTGCTGGATGAAGGATATGCAGGACCCAAAAAATACACATCTGGGCCCACGACTGAAGACCTACAGATTTACAACATGGATATCAATTAACAAAATTTTAATATATCCTGGTGTCATTAAGTTTTTGATGAAGAGACTGTATAATGTGACAGTATTAATATATTCATAATATTTTGAAGACTCCTGAACACCACAATTTCTCTAAGCTGAAATGTAAAATTTAGACCAGATATTTGCAAAAACAACAAATGATTATACACGTACGAGTCAACAAGAAATCACACGGTTGAAGCAGAAATTTATATGAATAATATATTTTTTTCATCCTAAAACATACCTTTCAAAACCCTGCAGTTGCACCTTACCGTGGATGAACTTGGTGGGAAGTCTGGAGACTTGCAACACACCTGCGTTTTCTGGTTGAATAGGCTTTGATCACATGCTTTTCATATTCCTTCTCCTGGCTGCTAGGTTTACAGCTAAACAGTTTTTGTTCTGTTTTGTCTGATGACTTATTCTCATCAAACAAGCTCCGTTCTTCATCTTTTATTTAAATGCGATTTTCCTTTAGTTCTTTCATGCTTTTTGTACTTTCTTTAAATTTCTCTCTGTATTATTTTTGGTGTGCTTGCAAGATAATTTCATTAAATGATGTTTTCTCTTTTGCTCCTAATATACATGCTGATGAGCTCATTATATCTTTGGCTTCTTAAAAACAACGGCAACAAAATGGATCAATATGTTTAGAATGTTGTATAAATTACACTGTGTCTCCTCTTGCTGAATTATAATTATAACTTGAAGATGCTGACCTAGAAGATAGGACTTGAGGTTTTCCCACTGAAATGCATTCCATGCCTTCCTCAAGTTTATTTATTTAACCAGAAAGCTAATACCAGTAACTCTAAAAAAAAAACAAATTTTTTGTACACATCCACTCAGGGACAATGTGTATTAGAGATTTTGAAGGAGAAGGTATTCATTCACCTTACGTATTTTCCCTTAATATTCCAATGTCCTTTAAGAGTGCAGCAGAGTCATTCAGGTAAAGATGCAGATGAGCTTATTTAGGGATATGGATTGATTTTTCACAGGAAGTACTCTCTGCCCAAACCTTATACCCCACCTGTTGTTTTTTTCCATAAAATATTTTGTTTTGTATTTCTCATATGTGTGTATATATACAGGAAAATGAGGAGTGGGCTATTGTGGAAAAGTAGGTGGAGTGAGAATTAGCGGAAATACATTCAAATTTCATCCTTGATAACAAAGTGGTACTTTGATTTGGGCTTGCCGTTCATATGTGAGGGGAAATATGTCCAAGAAAGTTACTATCAGTCATGATACCTATGTCATCCGGCTCTTTTGAGGGTCAAGTAAAAAAATGATATGTGCTTTTTAAAATTTACAGAACTACACACTAGAAATTACATTATACCTCTATATTTGGCATGGCTGTATTTTTCACAAAAGAGCCTTTCTTGTGTATGTGAATCACCACACCCACATCTTTGTATTTTTATGTATTCTTCTCCAAGTTTCATTGATGGATGTGGGCTGTTTATATATCCTACAAATTTAATTACCATTTCCAGAATTCGTAAATGCTTCATAATTCAGAAGTTTTAACCTTTAGGTTTACGCTAAAATGTAGCAATTCCATAGTATATGTTTATTACAATTCCTATCTTTTTCCTAATCCTATGTCTGTATAAGACTGATCTGGACATTAAACTGCGTTGTGTATACATAGCAAAGCAGCATAAAGGTCCCACAGAGTGAATTCCTGCTAACTTAAATAAAGGGAAGACAGTTTGTCAGTGGCATCTAAAGACTTTTGCATTTATAATCACTTTGTTTTCTCTATTTAAATAAGAAAGATGAGGACAATTATTTAACCATGATAGTCACTGAAAATATAATTTGGGACAAATGTCTCTCTATGTTTTTAATATGAGAACAGTTCTCCAGCATATCTGTTGCTGCAGTCTATGGAAGGTGGCATGGGACCCTGCGGTGGTAAGGCTAAATTCCCTACATTCACTTGAGGAGGGAAAGAGAACACAACACTTGGTGACTACGTTCAGGAGTCGGCTTGCTCTGCGAGGCGAACCTGCGGGGGCCCGAGAACGCAGCTGCGTCTGGAGGCTGGTGCTCAGCGGACTCTGGTTCCCGCAGATACTCTGTGTGTCTCATCGTCATTCAGAATGTATGCTGCTTTCAGATGGTGAAACCTGCCATTGAGTTTGGATGCTTTTCACGCCAACTGTTTCATTTACATTAAATCCTACAGTCTAATGCACGTGGATATGGACCCAGAGTCTGTGTCCCCCCAGATTCCTATGTTGAAACCCTAACGCCCAGTGACGGGGTCCGAGGTGGGTGGGGGCTTTGGAAGGATTAGGTTTAGTGGGGTCCTGTGCAGGGACCCCCTGTGATGGGACTAGGGCCCAGAGCTCTGTCTTGCTCCCGCCTCACTGTGCGCAGTAAACAGCCCTCTGCTAGCACGAGACCCCACCCACACCGGCCCCCTGCTCTGGGCCCCCAGCCTCCACAGCTCTGAGAACTCAGTGCATATGAGACGTAGCTGCCCGTGGGGTTTGTCTTGGGTCCCAGTACTTCCCTAGGGCCTTAACCCGCGGAGAATGTGGCAGGTGCTCCACACATGATTGTTGAACGAGGGGCGGACCCTGAAACTTCCCTGCCAACGGTGTGCCTCTAGAACGTGTGTGCTGCTCAACAGGCCCCTGGGGCCCCTCCCTTGCGACATGCCCTGGCCCCAGACACGCCACACAGTCCATGAAGGAGCGCCCCGCGTCCACGCAGACACAGAAATCACTGAACTCCAGCAGAGCATCGCAGACCGAGCGGAGCTTTTCAAGAACTCCTTGCAGGAAGCAGCAGCTGGGTGGCGCGGGAAGCCTTGGCATCTGCCTCACTCTGGGGGGAGCAGCTCCTCCGACACTCCCAGTGTCCTCCCGCTGAGGTCCCGTAGGGTTTGGATAGTCTGCCCTAAAGGAACCTGGCGGACTCCCGCTGACCTCTTGGCAGGGCGGTAGGATTCAAGAAGTGTGTGCCTCTAGGGAACGGGAGGAAATCAACTGTGCTACAGTTAGCAGATATTTTAAGTATTGGGTCGAATTTCTCTGGCTATCAGTTTCTCCTTAGGCTGGGATGTGATCAATGTTCCTCGGGCAGGAATGACCACGATCGTTTCTCAAGTCCTGTTGTCCTGATCTGAAATTTTTCTCTGCCTTCCGTCTTTTCCCGAGGAGCTTTCCGGGGCCTTTACAAACTCTCTCGTACCTACCTACGTTGTTACACTTTTTATTTTGAATGAGGCTAATCCTAGGACGCTGGCTTTTTCTGTAGGATATTACTACCGTTCTGACACCTTCTCTACCCTCCCGAACACGCCACATCTGTGGTTAAATATGGTAGGGAAACAGAAGTCACCACTGAGGGAACATTCCGGCTTGTTTTCTTGCAGAACCCTCAGAACCGGAGATGTGCTCACCTGCATTGAGGGGGCAGGGGTATGTTTTATTTTCTCATGTTTGACCAGAGAACTTGCCCGTACTGAATGTTAGGGGACCAGCGATCCCGGGAATGCACAATGGTGCTCCCCCCACCCCTGACTCGTGCTCTGTGACTTGCCAGCTTCGATCCTTCAGACCCCCAGGCTCTGTGCATCTGTCTGAGCTCCATGTGAGCTCCCCATGCTGTGCCCGCCCCCTCCCTGAGGATGTGTCTCCACCACGGGTCCCTGCCTGATCCTCACCTGGTGACCAGCACAGGGGTGGGGCTGGGGTGGGAGACTGTCACTGGTCATGTTTAGTCTCCTCATCCCTCACACCCAGCCCTGGGCTTCCAGCCAGCACCAGCCATGTGAGGGGCATGTTCTAAAGACACAGCACATTCCTGGCTCTATTTAGGGTCTTTCCTGAATTCTGCTCTGTAAGCGTGCTCCTCGTCTAAACTACAGTAGACTCATCTCCTGGAGGTGCCCACCTCCCTTTTCACTACTTGCTGGAAGAAGGTTGTCATTTCACAGGTGGGATGGAAGTGTTTTGTCCTGATGGCTCTTGACTGGGGTTTGGTGTTATTCATATCTATTTACCTGTCTATCATCTATTAATTAGATATCTAGCTGATAGATATCTATAGATCTATCTAATATCTATATCTTTTAGGTCTGCGTAGTTCCTTCCTTCCTCCTTTCCTCTCCCCTTCCTTCCTTCCTCTCATCATCTAGACATCTACTTAGACTTAGATCTATCTATGGCTATCTGTAGATAGCTATCTATATCTACATTTATCTGTATTTACATCTATCTAGACCTATAGCTTCCTACTTTCTATCAATCTATCAGCTAGACATTAAGGTAAATTTGGATAGATATCTGGAATTTGCCCTATCTAGATCTATCTCCCTCATTTTTAAGAGTTAAAGTGTTTTGTGTCTGTCTTCTTCCTTTCCATATTTTTCCATTTAGAGTTGTCCTTTTAAGTAGAACAAACCTTTTCAAATGTAATGATTTCTGATACGTATTTTGTTTTATTTTTACATTTTGATGAGACTTACACACATGCCTTATCATACACAATTAGGCATTTTTGCGCTTTTCTTTACATCTATAATTCAAAAAGGCGAATAAGTCAAAGGAAGCAGCAATTTAAGTAGTAAAAGCACGTACATATTTCCCTAACATTTTAATCATACAGAATGGTTGCTGTGCTGGAGCACTTTACTTCTAGAAATGTGACCCCACGACTCCCTCTACGTTGCTGCTGCATAATTAAAAAACAATTTGCCTGCAGTGGTGAAGATTATGCTCTTGATGGTTTCGTGTAGGTGTAAAATGCACACTGGATTTAGAAGATTTAGTACAAACTATAATGGAAAATACCTCAATATGTTTTAGACCAAATATACAATGAAATGATTATATTTTGGACATATTGGCTTAAACAAAATATATTATTAAAATTGTTTCACCAGTTTCGGTTTACTTCTCAACTGTGTCTACTAGATCATTTTAAACTATATACATGATCCACATTCTAGTTCTACTGGGTGACACTGCTCTTGGGCTCTGTAGGCCAGTTTAAAAACCATTTTATTCTTTGGAATTCTGAATATGATGCAATACCATTGAACGATTTTGAGCCAAGGAGCGATGTGGTTTTACCATAGAAAAATGTCACCTGGGCTGCTGTAGGGGAACATCCTTAGTGGGGGAATCTGGCCCAAGTCAAGGAGGACCTACTGGGCAGGAGGTCATTGCAGGATTGCAAATAGACGAGCTGCTGACATTGCCAGTGGGTGTGACCACTGAGGTCCTGAGAATCCGACAGCCTGGGTACATACTGAAGGTAGTCACTGAAGGGTTTGACATGTCTATGGAGCTTTAAATTTTACACACTATTTCCTGTACTTTTTAGACTTTAATCAGGAAGCCATCCATTACACCACTTCTACTTACCCCCAATGTCCTCTGAAATTTCTGCCTAAATCAAAGGCCTCCTACCATTTTTGGCACTGAGACCTAGGCTCCTGCCCCAGGGCCTTTGCACCTACAGTTATTGCTACCTGCAGTTCTCTTTCCCACCCACTTTTTTCCAACCACCCAATTTCTCTGCATCACTAAGAGATCTATCTACTTAATCATAAATTTCCCAAAAACTTTTCCAGTACTCCTTTCCCTAGAGTGTAGATAGCTTTTGAAATAGGCTCTTCTGTAACTATTTCTTGTTTTAGAGATTTCACACCCTCTGTACTTATGGGGATTGGAACAATTGCCTCTTTCCTTTAGCAGTCAAAAAGCCCATGGATATGTGGGTCATCAGCTATTGCTCACTGCTGGATTGTGGTCCCCTCTCCTGGGGCTGTTACAGAGTTGGAGGTCAGTGAGTAATTATTGATCGAACAAAGAAGTTAATAAGTGAGGCGTCCACTTCTACATTGGATAGTCCATTTCAATACTGAGTACACCTGACTGGCAAGCCTTTTCTGTACCGGACACAACACCATGGAAATAAGAAAGTGTGTAGTGCATTTCAAACTAGTTTTAGCCCCACCATGAGCATCATCCCACTTGGTGGTCATCTTCTTCCACTCAACTACACTAATTTTGACTCTTTTTTTCCATAGATTTCAGCATTTTACTCCCTGTGTATTTTAGACAGAAATGCAGATGGATCTTTGTTTTCTGACCGTTACCTCTTTGTGTTGTTCATCTGGTGTGATGCCAAGAAAGGGAAATACGTCATTTTGTGAAAGAGTCTAACGTTGTATTCTGAACCTCTCTGGGCTAATGAAATGTACATGGGGGAAATCTTTAGGTTGGACCAGTACAGTGCATCATTGAGGTTTATTGGCTCCTGTACTGGGAAGCACATGAGCAGGTAGCTCATTGGTACAATGCAAGAAAAGAGTAATTATCTACTTACTTTTTCTAGACATGTTTTATTTTTACATGCAATCTTCACCTCATTGCAAACTATGGGTCCTTATACTATAAACCTATAGTGTTATCAACAGGGTGATGTACTGAGCAAGGTCTCTACTGCATCATCTTGTACTGTGTTCCTTTCTTTTAATTTTTTTTTTTTTGATTCTCTTCTATTTATGGATGCCAAAGAGCAACTCAATGCATTTAGTGACTTTCATGATCAGTACATTGGTGTTTGGTGACTGAAATGGATTATCTTTACAAAGCCCTTGGGGAGCACTGTTCATCTGTTGTCTTACAGCGTGAACAGGCAAAGGCCACAGAGGGCACACACAGGTGCTTGCAGCAAAACAGGATTCTATTGATCTCATGAGCTCCAAGTAATTTTCAAAGATTTAAATGGAAAATATGTGGAAATTCTACTCACTGTACTTAATTACCTCTATCACAAATCTAATATCTTTCTTATTTTATATATTAGTTTAATAAATATTGACAATAAATTGCTCATTGTATAACATTTGAATTGGTAGCAGTTTCGGACATTTTTGGTTGGAAATGACCAAACCTAGATGAACTCATTAATCAGTAAAACGTGGGAATATGTAGTTGGTTTTCAATCAACTCTGGCCAGCAGGAAAGGAAAACCATTCAAAGCATATGGAATCTCTTTCTCTGTGTCTGACTTATGTCACTTAGCGTAATACTCTCTACCTCCATCCATGTTGTTGCAAATGGCAAGATTTTATTCTTTTTGGTGGATGAGTAATATTCCATTACACACACACACACACACACACACACACACACGTGTGTGTGTGTGTATATATATATAGGCTGTTTCCATAACTTGGCTATTGCAAATGATGCTGCTATAAACATCTTTGTTTTCTTTGGGTAAATACCCAGTTGTGGAATTGTGGGAGTAAAAAAGAAATGGAATTGTGGGAATTACTGGATCATAGGGCATTTCCATTTTTAATTTTCTGGGGAAACTCCATACTGTTTTCCAGGGTGGCTGCAACAATTTAAATTCCCATTAACAGTGTAGGAGGGTTTTCCTTTATCCACATCCTCATCAACATTTGTTTTCTATGTTGTTGATTTTAGCCATTCTGACAGGTGTGAGGAGATATCTCATTGTGGTGAGATGATGAGTGGTGTTGAGCCTCTTTAATGTGTCTGTTGGTCATCTGTATATCTTCTTTGGAAAAATGCCTATCCTTTGGAAAAATGCCTATTCAGGTCTTTTGTCCACTTTTAAATGAGATTATTTGGGGGACTTTTTGGTGTTAAGTTCTTTATACAATTTGGATATTAATCTCTTCTCAGGTATGTCATTTGCAAATATCTCCCCCCATTCTGTAGGGTGCCTTTTTGTTTTGTTGATGACTGCCTTCACAGTTGTGGAAGTTTTTTTTATCTTGGTGAAGTCCCAATAGTTCATTTTTGCTTTTGTTTCCCTTGCCTGGGGAGACAGATCCATAAATATGTTGCTAAGGCCAATGTCCAAGAGATTACTGCTGTTTTCTTTTAGGAGTTTTATGGTCTCACACCTTAATCTGTTTTGAGTTTATTTTTGTGTATGTTGTCAGACAATGGTCCAGTTTTACTTGTATGTGGAATCTAAAAAACTAAACAAGTGAACACACAAAAAAAGTGCAAACAGACACTTAAATGCAGAAAATGAACTGGGGGTCACCCGAGGGGACGTAAAACAGGTGAGGGGGATGAGGAGTACAAACTTCTAGTTATAAGCGAAATAAGTCACGGGGATGAAAAGTACACAGCACAGGGACTACAAGCAATAAGATTGCCATGAGGCCTTCTGGTGGCAGGCAGTCCCTGCTCTCCCCAGGTGAGCAAGCTAAGGTACAGAATTGTCAAATTAATATAACCTGAAACCAATAGAACACTGGGTGTCTATTCTACTTCAACAATACATTTTAAAAACTCCAACACTGACAGCATCTGGGGCTCTCCGCACCCAGCTCGCCAGCATGTCCGCTCCGTTCCTGCCTTCCGTGTTTCAGCGCCCACGGTGGGTAAGGATGGTCGCCTAACGGTGCCCGAGCTTGCCTTAACCTCCGTCAGTGAGGGCAGTGACAGGAGTCTGCCCTGGGTTCTCTGTCCCTCTCTCCCTTTCAAATCCAGGTCTGCAGGGGGCAGTTCTGAGTGGTCTCACTTTGGCAGGAGGACCAGCCCGGTCTCGGGACTGGCTGCTTTGCCCATACGGCCGCCGGGGCAGGCGGGAAAGGCTTCTTGCCTGGAGATACTCCAGAAACGCTCATAATAGACTAGTTTATAGCTTCCTAATCGGTTTCAGACTCGAAAGTGAGCTCAGAAATCAGAGAACTCAGAAAATTTAAAAATCCACACTAGCTGGCGAAGGGAATTTAGATACTGAGAGCCTGTATGACTTTTCCAAGATTGCAAGACCACTTGGTTTTGCAAGGATATCAAGGGGTTGGGAGGCTGTCTGAGGTTTTAGAGAATCTATATGTGTTTATGTCTCTATGTATTTATCGATCTATATCATCTATTTATTTTATCACCTACTATCTGTCTATCATGTGGTCCCTAGCATCTCTTTACTCTCTGTCTAGCCGGTAATACAAGGCTGTTGAATGAAGGTGGAGATGGGGAGGAACAAGGGGAGAAATCTGGAATACGTTAGTAACACAGTATCAAACTACAGTTCTATGTAGCTTTTTAAAAAATGTAGCTTTCTTAAAAAATATTGTAGCCTCAGGCATAGTTACTGCCAGCTCATTCCAGGGGACATTAGGCCCGGCCCCGCCAGCCCCGCTATTCAGCCTATTCTCTTCCTGCCACCGCATGTCATGTGTCCCCGTCATGGCCACAGATGGCTCCTGGATGAGCTCTGCTGGAGAGAGGTAGAGTCTCCTGAGTTAAACCTTGGGCATGTCATTGATCTGGATGGACCCTGGCTGTTTGATTGAAAATGTAGGGAGATGTGATTCCAGACGTGAGGGTGCAGGAAATTTGAAATTGAGGGTCTGAAAAATCGCAGAGCAGGAAGGCAGGCAGAGTCTGGGGAGGAGCCCCTCATCTCTGACCGCTGTCCTTTCCAGTTTCTGCTGATGTTGGCTGGGGACTCTCCGGGTCTGCTTTCCCTGCAGGCTGCACTACCCCTGCCCAGAGGCACCCGGCACCCTCCTCCTTCCTCTCTTTGCTCTCGAAGGCTCTACTCTAAACACGCTAAATGGAAGGATGAGACCTGGCTAGGCTTTTATCCAAGATGGGGAGACTATCTGCAGAAATCCCAGAGGCGAGAACTAAGAAGTCCTAATTAAAGTCAAGGAATAAAGACAATAAAACAAAATATAAGTTCTTTTTTTTTAAAGATTTTATTTATTTATTCATGAAAGACAGAGAGAGAGAGAGAGAGAGAGAGGCAGAGGGAGAAGCAGGCTCCCAAGGAGCAGGGAGCCCGACACGGGACTCGATCCCAGGACCCTGGGATCACGACCTGAGCCAAAGGCAGACGCCTAACCATCTGAGCCACCCAGGTGCCCCAAAATATAAGTTCTTGTCTCAAAAATATTCAGCCATAAATGTAAAATCCGAATGCATGAACTCATTGTTCCTTGGTACCGATTAAAATTACATTAATTTTTGGTCCATATCAATGACTAGGGGTCAGTAATACAATCTGAAATGAGTGATGAGTTTCCCAATTTGCTTATAAACAACATGGATATTTCCTTCTCTCCTCTCCCCCTTCCTTCCTGCCTCCATATTTCTTTCTCTCCTCTCTCTTTGCGGTGGTAAAATCTATAATTGTTGCTTCAGCCTACAGGCTTCCAACCATAGCTGACCTGGCTTATTGAGCATGTGACTGGCGGCCAATTAAAAATCAATTTTTTAAAAAGCTGCGGCCACCCCAGCCCAGTTTGCAGCGACTGTTGGCCTGTGCTCTGTTCTCCTCCTGTTTCTGGCTTGCATGCTCCTTCAGATGCCTCAGATTTCAGTTCTTCATGATCACCCAGGTGCTTGGGACATGATCCTGCTCACCGTTCCCTCTTCCAGGCCCCGTTTCCGGGTGCATTTAGGACCAGTCCTGCCTGAGCCCCATGGGGGGAGCTATGGGGCAGGGGTATGAGGGGCCCATGTGGGGCTGCAGGGGGTCAGCGGGTGGTGCAGCTTCAGGACTGAAGGGGGAGGCAAGTTGCAAATGCCTGATGATTCAGTGCCCTGGTCAGGCTGATAAACAGTGCAGGCTGTCACCCCGTGGTGTCCTTATGGTTGAGCTATTATTTCTATTCCCAACAACACATCTGCAGGGCATCAATTACGATTTCTGTTTCTCTCACAGTGACCGTACAGAATATCACTAATGGCTCATAATAGTGGATTAATTAATACATATCATTAGATTAATTGACTTATTAAATAAGTAAAGGAAATATATTTATTTAACATCCATTCTCATGGCTATGCCAACTGAAATGAGCAAAATCCATACTCAAGAATTGTACAACATTTTTTTGGGGGGGTGGGATATGATCATTTTCAAACTGCCCTAGAATGTATTAAAGATAATGAAAAATAGGTGCTGGTTTGATCTTGTAGGATTTTATAATCTTGAAGATGTAAAACGCCTTTTTTCCAAACTTTCTATCTGTAGAGGGACAACCTTAATATTACATATATAAATATGTTGCATATATATAATATAATATTATTATATTAGTTAATATAATATATAAATCTAATAAAATAATACATTGTAATTACATTATAATGATATTATATAATATAAAATTATATTATTTATACATATATATTTATAAGCAAATTCTGGTTCTCATTTTTACTGCTTTCCTTACCAGTGTAGGATCCTGCCCCAGGCACTCCATTCCTGTACCGCTCCCCTCTTCCCCCTCTGTCTGGAATTCAAGGCTTTTTAGTAAAGGCTTCTGGTAGAAATTCCTTTTCTATATCTTACTCCAATAGGTCCACGTGGCTTTTCCTATGGAGTGATCTCGGCTAGTGCATGAGCAGGATAAGAGTTAGACAGTTGACCCTTTGGATGTTGGGTCCCCCTGTAGGGCAGCCTTTGAAAGAGACCCCAGCGCTGCCCTTTGCCCCTGCAGGGGCCCAACGCTGATGATTTTGGACTTGTGTCAGAGCAGACTCACTGGCGAGTCCTCCAGAGGCCCGGTGATTGCATGGATGTGCTGGGTCCCTTTGCTTTCTCCCTGGAGCCCCCCTGGACCTTCTCTTCCTCCCTGGAGCAGTGCCATTGACACTCCAGGGTGGGGAACACAGAGAACAAAGAAAGTCAAGTCAGTACATATTTGCTGAGTGTTTCCTTCCTAAAAAGTCTGGGGATGGCCTTGGAGAAGGAAGAGCCCTACAAAAGCCAAAAATAAAAACAAATAAAGCCATTTTAAGATGTGGGTTTTTTTCTTTTCTTTTTTATTTTTCTGGAATTGGATTAAGGACTGTCTTACCAAAGAAGCAAGATAATCAATAAAGTTTCATTCTAAATATTCCTGCCTAAACAATGTTTAATATTAAATTATATAGGAAATAAATGGTGAATTAAAAGAAGAAAACCAGCCTCTGACGGGTATGAAAGGGCCTTGTAATTGCTTTTATCTAGGAAAATAGACCTGTGAACAGTGATTTTTTAAATTAGTTTGCTCATTAGGAATGTATTTTGTACTAAAGCATCTCTTCAGTTAGGAGGGACCTGGATTTTGAAGATACCTAAATCACATCACTGTGAATAGTCGATGAAATTACTGAATTTCTTTCCCCCCCAAAAATCGATAATTGATACCTTGTTGGCTTGACTCAATCTGTTTAAGAAACATTTTTTCTTGATATATTTGAGAAGTATATTTGTGTATGTTTGATTGACAGCTGGAGGAGATTTTCTGTGCAGGTTCCCACGTCATAGTATTTCTCGACAAGAAGGCATATCAAACCAAGAAGGCATAAGGGTGCCACCTCCAGAACGTGGTGTTACATAGTTTTGCAATCGCTATCCATGCCGGCAGTGTCAGGCTGTGTGAGAACGAGCATGCATTTCCATTTTAAAAGTGAGTATTCTGGAACATATAAAGATCCTTTGCTCAGTACTCGGTGTGTGTAAAGGCTGAGCCCAGCAGAGCAGGCAGGTGTCCCAGGCAGGAGGAGCCGCACCTGCCCTGGTCCAGGGGCTCGTCGGCAGACTCCATTCATCCACCCAAAAAACCTCAAAACTTAAAAAAACAAAACAAAACAACAAATGGGTCAATATTCTAAATCAATTTCTACTACAATGTGGATATGATCACTTGAATTCTTCAAAATGATACGTGTCATGAAGAACATTCTTATTTCTATTATTCTGAGGACATATTCAAGACTTCGTCATTTTGGGGGAATCTTGTATATATCACTGCTGCCTACTGCCATCAACACATACAAAATAATTTGCGCAGTTTTGTCAACCTTATTTTTTGTAAATGTGAATATTAACAGATAAATATATTTCCCTCTGCCAATAACACTGATGGGAATTTAGAAGTAAAGGTGGAGTTAATTCTATGTGTACACCTTTATTTTCAGAAAGATTATAAGATCTATTATTATAAATCCGGTGTATTACTTTGTGTTGAAGCTTCCATGTCCCAGAGATGTGGGAAAACATCCCTGACGATGTGAATTCTGGATCTCTGTGTTCTAATCAGTGTACTCCGGATGCAAACACAGCAGAGGCTTATAAATGGTTGCTGACCATTTATTTAATCAAATGACCATTTTTTAATCAAAAGAGCTGCCTAGGTTGATAATAATTCAAAAAAAATAAAAAGAACAAATTAAGCCTCTTTCCAAACTCTATCTGTGAAATGCAAAAATAGCTTTCAGCTGTGCAGAACTGAAATACGTCTCTCCACACGAAATAAAGAAAATCATTGGCTGATGGATCCTGAAAAAGTGGCAGAGTATCTTGAGGTCCCTCAAAAATCAAATTGGAAGTAGCAACAAATGAGAAAAGAAAGCCTAGGGGTGGGAGGAAGTTACCAAAAAATTAAAACGAGAAAGCTCTCGGCATACTGGAGTCTGTTTTGCACTAGTTGGAATGAGGGAGAGTTTGAAGGAATTTGTATTTGCATTTTACTCTTTCCCCTCTCTTGCGTGCTTGTCTCCACACTGCTGTTTGCTCCTTTATGGAAGGGAGCTGTAGCCCCAGAGCTGGTCTCCATGTCTATGCTCCCCGTGGCACAGAAACCTTCCTGAGGTTCAGGTTCCTGAAGACAGGTGTGGGCAGACACGAAGGAACAGTATCCAGATTGATGGCAGAGCCCTTACCAGCAGTCCTAGGTGGAAGGTATCACACGAGAATATTTCTAAGAATTAAGAAAAATAACTTTAAGTTCAAATTTTATCCAACAAATGGTTATTCACATGTGGGAATAAAATACATATTTTTGGATTACAAGGCTTCAGGAATTTGACTACATAAAGACACATACTGGAAATGTATTTATAATTCTGTGATGCAGAGAAGTGAGCCCATGTGAGATTAATGTTGAATGTCTTTTCCTGTGTTGTTTACCATCTGTACCCTAGTCCTCTGTGGAATGTGTGGTTCCTGAACAGTTTCTCCCAGTCTGTGGTTGGTCATTTCTTTCCTTTCTCCTCCTCTCTTGTGAGCAAAAGTTTTACATGTTGATGGGGTTCCAATGTATTAATTCTTCCAATATGGATTTTACTTTTGGTTTCAAATATATGGTCTCTGCCTCACCCGACTCCTAGAGATTTCCTCCTGTTTTTTCCCCTAAAAGTTGCACAGTTTTAATTTCATACTTAAATCCATTATCGATTTTAAATTAATTTTCTTTTTTTAAAGATTTTATTATTTCTTTGACAGGAGAGTGAGAACAGGAACACAAGCAGGGGGAGTGGGAGAGGGAGAAGCAGGCTTCCCGCTGAGCAGGGAGCCTGATGCGGGGCTCGATCCCAGGACCTCGGGATCATGACCTGAGCCGAAGGCAGATGCTTAACCGACTAGGCCACCCAGGCGCCCCTCAAATTAATTTTCAAATGAGGTATGAGGTTTAAGCTGAAGTTCATTGTTTTGCTTACATACGTCCAATTGCTTCACAGCACCCTTTATTGAAAAATCTGTCCTTTCACTGAACTAAATTCCACTGAATTGCTTTTGCACCTTTGTGAAAGATAAGTTGAGCTTATGTGTGTGGGTCTGTGTCTAGGTTCTCTGTTCTGTTGCTCTGTGGGTCCATCCCTTTGCCAGTACACTCCCTTCATTGCTGTAGCCTTACTATCAGGCAGGGCGATTCTCCCACTTTATTCTTTATCAAGATTGTTTTCATTATAACAGGGCCTGTGATTTTCCATATAAATTTTAGATGAAGCTTGTCTATGTCTGCAAAAACAACAACAACAACAACAACAAAAACCTTTTTGGTATTTTGTTAGGGATTTCAGTAACCTATTAGGTCAATGCAGAGAACCATCATCTTAATCTGTTGATTCTTACCATCTACACACAAAATATCTTACCATTTATCTGTGCCTTCTTTGATTTTTTTCATCAGCATTTTGTAATTTCAACCTTACATGTTTTGTTAAGTTTTTATCTAAGAATTTATCCCCTTTGGAATGATTATAAATGGTATTGTGTTTTTAATTTTAGTTTCTACATATTTATTGTTAGTATGTAAAAATGAAGTTTATCTTTGTGTTGATCCTGCAACCTTGCAGTACTTACTTACTTGGTCTAAATTTTTTGTTTTACTTCTTTTTCTTCTTTTTTTAGATTCCCTGGAATTTTCTTTGTGGGCAATCATGTCATCTACAAATAGAGGTAGCTTTACTTATTCCTTTTAATCTGTGGGCCTTTTATTTCCTTTTCCTGCCTTATTGCAATGACTGGGACTTCTAGTATTATGTTGAATATGAATGCTGAGAACAGGCATCTTTGACTTGTTCACAATATCACAGAGGAACTATCCAGTCTTTCATCATTAGGTATGGTGTTAGTTGTGGTTGGTTTCTTGTTTCTCTTTTTCTTTATAGATGTTCTTTATCAAACTGAAGTGTTTTCCCTCTATTTCTAGCTCCTGAATCCAGTTTTTAATCATGAATGTTATTGGAATGTGTCCAACATTTTTTCTGCATTGTCACCCAGGTCCATAAGGAATCACATATATGGATGTTGATTGCAGCAGTATTTGGCATGATGGGGGAATCAAGGATAATGGATGGCTCTACCACTGGAAATCAGACTGTGATAATACAATGAATCCATGCTACGGAATGCTAAGCAACAGTTAGAGGTAATGGACTATATGTATGTACAGCAAAGAGAGCTGATGTTAGAAATAGTGCTGAAGGAAAATCAAGTAAGCAATGTGGTATGTAACAATATTACATAATTTAGGGGATTTGCAGACAATCTGTTACACATTTGCCAATACCACATGCAAAAAGCACCAATAACCTCCAAAATAAACTCACTGAGGTGATGTGGTATGGGGAAAAGTGTGGGGGAATGAGACTTCACTTTAGGATAAACTAGTTCATTCTGCAATAGAAACTCAAAACTGAAATGGGGAGAATTTTGACCAAATGTAGGAGAGGGCAAAAGTTGAAACTCTTGTTGAAAACTTCTATTTTCGGACATTGCACTGGGAATGTTACTATTCACCAAAACAGTAGTTTGGATGTTAGTGAGGAGCTGTGACTTACAGATGAAGGCCAGAACGTCAGGCTGGCTTGCTAAGACAGGTCGAAGTACATTGTTAGCTTCAGAGATCGTGTTTCTGGGCCAGAGACAACAGGAGTATTTAGGCAATGGCTTTAGCCATTGACCCTTGGGCAGTCTCCCTGCTAGAGCAGCCAGTCCTGAATGGCAATGCTGGACACCTTGTTGTCTTTGCTGCCAGAGACCTAGTGAGGCCAGCACCATGAGCAGGTCATCTGCAAGGACAGATCCAAGTGATGGAGTCATCCTGTGTAGCAACCACAACAGTCAGCCAGGTAGGAGCAGGATCACTGTCGGCAAATCCTCTACAGCTATAGAATTTATAGTTTGGTTGTGAATGCAAATGCACCAGAAATAGTGAGTGTGTGGTAATCATTGGAGTCAGACAGTAGGAGAGTCCTGCCGCTCCTAGCTTCTCTCCTTTCCGTGCAATGCTCACCCAGGCTTGCATGCTGCTCTCATCCATCCCGACCATTCTGGTCCTTCTTCACATTTGTTCAGAGTTCGGCTCAGCTAACACCATCATGAACGTTCTGTTGGGGTATTTATAACCCTCTTAAGTGGGACTCCTCCTGAAGCTTACAGGAAATCTTTCAGTTAAGAAATAGCTCGTTGATAGAGAAGTGCCAGCACCATAAGGAGACATTTAGAGTGAAGTGCTCTTGTTCTTGTTGCTGTGCTGCCTGGTAATACAATTGCTGCTGACTTACCTCTGCCTCAAGGCCTCTCTGTTATTCAGGGCGATCATTCCAGGACTCACCATTCAAAAGGGGAAACCCTGGCTATGGATAAACATCACACATCTGTGAGAAAAAAAAAACAAAACAACACTCCAGCACCTTCCTAGAATTGTAAAAGAAAAATGGATCTCATGCATGGTATATTTCGTTCAAAACAGGTGATTGTTCAAAAAGGTGATTTAGCTTCCACTGGGACAGTAAATGACAATCAAGTTTTAAAATATAGATATGCTAATTGGCAACTGATCTCTATTTTCACAAAGATGGTAAATAATGTTGCAAAGGCAGACATGATGGGTTTGTATGGCCTGGTAAGTAAAATATAGGCCAACTCGTAGAAGTTGCTAGAAGGCGTATCTTTTTCTTAGCAAAACTTTGAAAGAGTCTGGGCTGGCCGAAGAAGGAATGCATGGTCTCAGAAGATGGCATCTCCTACACTGGGCACATTCCAGCATAGGCTACATTAACACATGGTTGGATTGCAGTAAAATGGATTAAAGTATCAGGGAGGCATTTTGATTACATGGTATTTATAGTTTTGGGAGTTTATAAAGATCCCTCTTTTAACAATCATAATATAGCCAAATGGATGGACATTTAAACTTGTTACTCCTTTCTTTCGGATGTTCGTTGCTCAGTAGTTTTTTGATAGGTTGGTTGGTTAGTGTCATGATATGATTATTGATGTGCCTGAAGCCTTCACTAATCCTTTAGTTGTGCAGGTAACATACAGCCAGTTCCCGTTCAGGTTAGTTACAGCAAGAAGTGTAAACTGTAGTATTTCCACACTTAGCTCTCTAACTAGAGAATGCTATGGGTCCAAAAGGATAAAGTCAAGTTGTGGCTGAATGCATTTAAACCTATCCTAATGAAAGGGAAAAAAGTAAAAAGTAAACTTCCATGTCAAGGTAATAAAGGAAATTGTCTGCCATGTAAGTTTTGTCATTCTGGTGGGGATACATTTTTGATGTTTTAATTTGCATTTACTTCATGACTAAGAGCTTTTGAGAAATTTGATGATGTGTCAGCCAGTTGGATAGCATCATTTGGGAAGTGCTTGTTCAAGCTTTGCACCCATTTTTAATTGGGTTGCTTATCCTTTCCCTTATTAATTTGTAGGGATTATTCAGATATTTAGGATACGAGTCATTCATTACATAGATTGCAAGACTCTTCTCCCATTCTGGCTTTTGTTGTGTTATTCTCTTCGTGGTATTTCTTGATAAGCAGAAATTCTTAATTTTAATTATCAAATAGTCCAGTTATCGATTTTTCCTTTATGATTAGTCATTTGTATCATTTAGAAATCTGCCTGTTTCAATATTTTCTCACACAGCTCTTCTTCTCATGTATAGCTCTAGGAACTATCTCTAACCAGAACTCCCATATATTGCTGGAAGGCACGTCACTGATTCACACCTTTGAGAAACTGGTAATATCTACTAAAATTAAATTTGTCAACATCCTAACACCCAGCATTTCCACTGCTAGATAAATACTTGACAGAAGTAGATGTTCATATTCACCAAAAGACATTACAACTTAATGTCAACAGCAGCTTTATTCATATGAACCCCAAACTAGGAGAAACCCAAATGTCCATCAACTAGAGAACAGACAGATTAATTTTGGGATGTTCTTGTAATGAAATACCTCACATGACACATGCAACCAGGTGATGGATCTCAAAAACATTATGGTGGGCAAAAGATGCCGAACACAATGTATGTGTTTGATTCCATTTCTCAGAGCTCAAAAACTGGCAAAATGAATGAGTGTTGATAGAGATGAGAGTAGTGCTTACCTTTAATGCAAACAGAAGTATGTCCAGTATGGGACAAAAAGGAGTTTTCTGGGGGTGAGGGCGGGGTGGTAGAAATATTCTTTATCTTGATCTTAGTGGTGGTTCCATGGGAGTGAATGTCCATAAAAATGTGTTAAGTTCTATATTCAAGCCTTGTGCACTTGAACGATGTCAGTCATACTTAACTTAAGAATCAAAGGAAAAAAATCTCAACATGCACGCTCTCTTTTTAGGGAGGCAACAGCCGCCACTATTAACGATAACGATCTTGATCCATGTGCAGGTTGACCACTGAAGGAATTAATTCTGAAGATGTTAATCACATGCTTAAAACGGTAACTATGCTTTGGGTCACGTTGGTATACCCTCGAATATTTTAATTCTGTGCAAGTACGTGGACCAGCAGGTTGCTGCTTAGCAATTAAATCAACAGTAATGTCACTTTTACAATTTGTATGATACCCCTTTCTATGAGAAAATAAATTCCCCAACAAAATGATTCTTTCTCTGAATTGGCTTAAAGTGATGGCTTTAAAGGAAACCACAGGCATCAAAGGAGTGAATAAACATGTGATCTCCCCACTGAAAAGGAATTACAGCTTTATTACATGTTTTAATTGCTATGGCTGTAATTTGATTGTCGGAAAAGCTGGGATGTCAGAAAGGTCAGAGAAATGTGATAAAAGTATTCCTATTTTGACCTTTTTGGGGAAGCTGATTAGCTAAGCTTTATTAAATGCTATCACAACCCCATTCCCTAACATATGAATAAATGATTATGCTCCTACTTTGAATGCAATTAGGAAAAGTAACTTACCCATTGAAACTTTTCTCTAATATTGTATAATAGAGAACTTTACCATTTCTTCTGTCTCAAGACTCTTTCTAAAAGCTTGCACTTGGGACCAAACAAAGAAGAGTTTTTAATGAAACCTAAGTATGAAGTCTGTTGTGCATTCTCCAAGTTACAAGTGAAAGAAGTCTGGGAATTAGAACAAAGCTTTGCCTGGTTTCTTTTTTTCATTTTTTAAGAATAATGATACAGGGAATTGCTTTCGCTTTTACTAGAAAAGTTTAGAAACTTACCCAGGTGGTTAACGCCTATTTTCAGAAAGCCGCTGTCTCGTTTCTGCTTTATATATTGTTTTCTATGAAGTGCTCACAGTTCCTGTTGCTCTAATCTGTGCCTGAGCTTCCGCGATCCCCTGAGGCTCAGGAAACGCTACAGAACATTTGCTGCATCAAATGTGAAGCCCAAGAAAAACATGGGGTATGAATTTTAAGTAGGCATTATTTACAAAATAAATAGAATAATGTCTGCAAGATTCTACATTCTGTAATCTTAAGTGGGTTTTCTCACTTTTCAAAGCACTTTTGTTATGGACAGCTGTGGCTCTTTGAAAGTGAAGAAGTCACCGTTGAATTATCTGAGAATTACTAGTAAACGCTGAACTGAGAATCCATTATAGGCACACAAGGGTCTTGGGGAAAAGAATCAACTTGCCAGATACTAATTTTTAGATACTTCTCAGATACCCAAATAAACTAACAAGTATGCAGTAAAAACATGGGGGACAAGAAGTTTGAAAGTCTAGGGAAGTTATAGGCAGACGGGACTAGACCTGTAAATTTGGAGGTTGTGGGTCACAGATTGTGTTAAAACCATAGCCCTTGGGTGCCTGGGTGACTCAATCGGTTAAGCGCCTGCCTTCAACTCAGGTCATGATCCCAGGGTCCTGGGATTGAGTCCTGCATCAGGCTCCCTGCTAAGTGGGGAGTCTGCTTCTCCCTCTCCCTTTGCTCCTCCCCTTGCTCATTCTCTCTCTCTCTGTCAAATAAATAAATAAAATATACAGTGGCTAACTGAACGTAATAAAAAATACTCATAAAAACAAATAAAATAAAATGTTAAACAGCAAAACAAAAACAAAAACCATAGCCCTCAATGAGATCACCATGGAACAGTTAAAGGTGCTGCATGCAATGCCTAGGATCTGTGTCCCTGGGACCCCCAGTGCCCTGCACTCGTATCGCTAAGTTCCTTAGAGGTGAGATCTGCAGGGCTCTGGGCTGTGAGACAGATCACTGCCACGTAATCAAGTGCATTATTGACAGTGGCCCCTAAGTGGTCAGCCACTTGCGATGAGCACTGTCCGACACGGACTGGACACTCTGGCTTCCACAGGATCATACTTGTTAGCGTTCATGTAGGTTGTTGAGCATCAAAACGGAATATCTGAGACTAATCACTGAGCTTCCTTTGCCGAGCACTTTTCGAGGAATGCAAACAACAACAGATGAGACTGTCTGTTATTTGATTTACTTTTGCCAAAAGGAAGGAATATTGGTAAGTAGATCATCGGGTCTATTTCCCTGTTTTAAACCATTTTTCAGATGTATGATGTGTTGTGCTTCCTTGTGATCCTTGGAGCTGCTGTCCTGGCACGTCCTTTGTCCCTCTCAGAAGTGACCTGGCATTAGGAGCAGATGGAGAAATCTTCACTGCTTAATAGGGCTTTGATGTGTGCTTTTAAGGAAGGATTTTTCAAACTTCTTGCCCGCATGATGTGTTAAAGGATTGCCTGAGGCCTTCACAGGTGGGGAAGAAGTCTTCTCTACTGTACAACTTGCTCATCTAAGTAGCTGAGCCACCCTTGATGTGACTGTGATTATAACTCATATTTCAACACTCATGATTAAACAAATCTAGAAATGGAAAAGTGTGCCAACACATAATTACAGAGCTATTTAAAGGTGCCATGAGGTTGAAGTTACAAGAGTAGGTTAGCTTACTTTCCAGCGTCACCGGCAGCCCGAAAATGGCACGTTGTCCCTGTAGTTTTATGACAATGGCTGATGCTCATTAACCCCACATGAACTTAATCACGAGTAACACGATTCAAGGTGCATGGGAAAGCATTTTTTTTAACAATTTTTATAATTGAGTCTGTTTATTCCTCTGCACCGTGGGCTCTGCTCACTTTTTATAATTTCTCCTCTGATTTCGTATCACATGCACAGTAGAATGAACCAACTTAACAGCAGCTTTTAACTGATAAACCCCCAGAGTCTGAGGTGGTCCACATCCTCCCATATCCCCTTTCCCCGGCCTCACTCTGGTGATGGGATAGCTGTCACTCGGATGCCTCACGTAGAGAATATTGGGCAGTGGGGACCCGGGAAACAGGTACAAAGAGAAGGTCTTCTGTTTAGTTTGGAAAGACCTCTGGGCAATATCCAGACCAAAAGATTTCCCTTTATTTGCACCACAAAGTCACAGAGGGCTGTCCCTCCCTCTGCAGGGCCCATTATTTTTGTTTAAGTTTACAATATTATTTCCTAGCTTCTTTTTTTATCAAGACGTAACCATTTGACATAATTTTGACAAATGAAATCTAAGTATAAACTACCAGCCATATGAGTTTTCTGGAAAATATATATTTTTTAATATTTTATTTATTTATTTGAAAGAGAGAGAGAGAGTGAGAGAGAGAGAGCACGAGCAGGGGGAGCAGAGGCAGAGGGACAGGGAGAAGCAGGCTCCCAGCTGAGCAGGGAGCCCAACACAGGGCTCGATCCCAGGACCCTGGGATCATGACCTGAGCCAAAGGCAGATGCTTGACTGACTAAGCCACCCATGCGCCCCTGGAAAATATTTTTAAAAGGAACCAATGTAGATGGCATACTCATCCTTGTCTTTAGTCCCATCTGTTTTTCTAGCCTGGAACACAGGTGTGATGTCTGGCAGAGCAGCAGCTATGGTGGGACCATGAGTATGACATCCTTGTGTTAGAGAAGGCAGTGCAGACAGGAAACAAGCAACTCCCAGAGATAGATCATATTCTGCAACAGTGATAGGAGTCCTAAATGCCTTCCATCTAGACTTCCTAATATGTGAAGAAAATAAGCATTTCTGTAAATATTTAAGCCACTGTTGTTTGGGCTTTCTCTGATACATGAATGCAATATCAGGTGATACAAACCTCATTCAATTTTTGTATTTTCATGAGTTTGTGAAATGGAAAAAATTAACAAAGATGTGATTATCACTTACAGAATTAAATTGCTTATTGGGAAGGCTCCACCCCAGACCCATGAATCCGGTTTTTGATAGTGGGTTGGAGAATCTATACTTTTCCAGGTCTCCTGATGTACCTGCAATCAAATTGGTCTGGAGCTTTGAGAAACCACAAGATGGAATAGTGGGTGAAAAGTTTAGGCTCCCCTATCTTGGCTGAAAAGAGAAACAATGGCCAGGGCAGCAGTCTTGATGAGCATGCGCTGACCACCGAGGTGTAGGGGTAGTCTCCTCGGACAATACATGAGCATCTACTACATGTTAAAACTGAGCGTGAAAACATAGTCCTCTCCTCATTGAGTTGACAGATCATTTCTGGAGTAACAAAAAGCAAACTTCATGTCTTTCACAGAACCTAAGTGGATATAATCATGATTTCACTAAGCTTATGGTAGCTTCTATATAGGCATCAGTCTTATGGGATGAGGGCCTACCCTAAGAGGCTCAACTTAATGTAATCACCTCTTTAAAGACTTATCTTTAAATATGGTCACACTCTGAGGTTTCAACATATGGATTTTGCCAGGACACAGTGCTTCCCGGAACCATGATCTGGTCTCGGAGCATCTGGTGCTGCTTCCTTCATGTGCTGTTGGCGTCTTCACAACCGACCCTGGCGCCACAGGGTGGGGAGGTTGGCATAGACTGTGCCTCTTCATGGGGGTGGGGTGGGTGTCCAGGGACTTTTCATCTTGTTTTAACACGGCAGCAGCAGATTCAAAGTTGTTGAGGAAGAAGGTGCTCTGAGTGACCGCCGGGAGCAATGGACATTGGTGGACCTTGACTTGTGTAAGACACAAGTTGAACAGTGAGTCTGAGCCATGAAGGGCCTGCAGGAAGCAGTTGAAGGCCATTATTTCAGGCAGAGACCCAGAGGGGAAAGGAGAGGGGCTCCTGCTTGCTTGGCAGCAGCACAGAAGGAAGGGAATGAGGTGGTGTTGACTGTGTTCGCGCGTCTCCGCACAGGTCACTGATACCCATTGTTTCAAAATAAAAATACATGTCTTTTTTTTCTCCATTTAGGAAGATCTTATTTTGACATGAAAGATAAGTCCTCATACTCAAGTTTGAGTGTGTAGGGCCATGTGGGTCCTCAGATCTATTTTGAGAGTCCTAGAGTTACATGAGAAGTACTAGCATGGGTTTATTTTCATGATAATCAAAAAAATATCCTTTTGTGGTGATAACTCAAAACTGAAGAACAAAACTTTAGTTTCTGAAGTCAGTATTTCTCTAGCCAGGGCTTACAGAAAGATTTTCAGGGGTATGATTTTTTTTTTCCTTTAGTAAGGGATTGCATTTTACTTGGGACTGAGAAACATTTGTATGTTCGGCAATGACAACGATTTAATTTTGCAGAGAAGGCAAATGAAGGTATATACAAGGTTCCCGTGAATTGCAGGAAAACTTAAAAAAGGAAATAACACTTCCGGGAGATTCTAAGGTAATTTGCTCTTTGCTTCTATTCCAAATTTCAGAGCTAATGAAGATGCTGCTCTTAAATGTAGCCTTGCAGGAGAAAAATGCCACCATGTTCTGTCCCTCTGAGCCCAAAAGAATGACAGGACTCTCAGTCAATGGGCCAGGATGGGGGATGAAGCAGAATTTGGGTCTTACTTGAAGAAGTACTTCTTTTGTTCTTACAAAATCGCTATTTGCAAAACACATTGTGTTATCCTTTATATCTTTGTTTTTTCAAATATCAACTTTTAATGGTTATGATGTTAGTCATGATACATTTCATTTGTAGAAATTAAGCCATTTTACTTTGCATCTTAAAATTTGATGGAATGATAATTTTGCTGGATTTTAGTAGCTCTAAATCAAAATTGGTCAAGTCAATTTAGCTGTAATCTAGTAAAATAAAACATTTCCCGGTGGCCTGACAACTCCTTGAATAATGTATCTTTAATAGCTGTCAATTAAGGTGGTTTTTAAAGATTTATGATGGGGGTATAAATATCTCCAAAAGGTGCTTTATGGCACAGACTCAGACAACCCTTTGAATGGAGCTATACCGACAGCATATGAGTGACTCTATGGTGTGTAGAATAAGAGAAAACACATTGGGTCTCTACTTGTTTTGTCTTATTCTGTTTATTCCATTCTTTGACTCCATAATTCCATCATCCAGATCACAGAACGTTAGAGACAAAAGGGTCCAAGTAACCATCAGAACTAATTTCCTCATTATACAAAATATATGTTAGGATGCATATTTTGTGTATCTTATACAAAAGGCCAGAACCTAAGTGTACAGGACCTTATCCAAGAACTCCATAGATATAGGTACTGGAATCCCATAAATGATTGCTACAGAAAAATATTTAAAATAATGTTAATATTCAATAGCAGAAATTGAAAACTCAAAAAAGATCAAGATGATGACTCACAATTTAGATATTCTGTATGGCCAGAGACACCTTATACAAACTTGAAAGACAACCAGTGAGGAGAAACTTTGCTACATAATTGAATTAATCCACTTTTCCTTCTGACTTAGTGCACTATGTTCCTTGTTTAGAATGGGGGGCTCTGGAGCTCTAGGAACAGAGAGAAATCACTAACTCTTAGGACACCGATCCCATTTCTTCTTCTGCAGCTCATCCAGTCTTACATACTCATTCCCAGTCTTGTCCATTCCTTCAGGTCTTTCCTTCGGCTATGAGATAAAGGCTTGAGGAGTATTGTGGGATCAACCCCTTTTCCAAAAACTGACAAGATAAACTCAACAAGGAATTTTTACTTGGAGACAACTAGGGCATGGATTCTCTGGGAAGGCTATTTCTGTGCTCATGGAATGTCAAACATATTGGGATCCACTTAAATAAATTCAGCAGTGTTCCAGAAGTCTGAATGGATGCACTTGGTAAGGTACTGCAAACATTTATGTTCCGTCCCTTGGAAAGCTTAGCTCGATCTTCTGCATTTGTTCAGAAAATTCTCATCTTCTTTTTCTTTAAATTACCAGTCCTTTCCCAATTTCTTCCATCTGTGGAAATCTGACAGTCTGCCAAAGCCCCTGAACCACTGTTCCAGTGTTCACTCGCTAACTTGAGTTCAACCATTGGCATATCTCTGGCATGACCTCATTCTCTGTGAACCCATGCACACGAAAACGCTGTGAAGGATACTTCTCTGTCACACCCATGAGGCCCATTAAAATAGGGAAATATAGATCATGGAATTCCATGACCATCACATTAAATGTGCACAAAAGCCAATCTGATATTTTTTGGGTTAGATTAAGGACTGATAATAATTTCCATCCTTGGGTACATCCTTGACGATGTTTCCCAGGTACTGTGTTTTTATTTGCTATATGCTGCCTGCTGATGGCATATTGAGGTAAGCCCGTATGTTCCACTAGAATCTGAGCTTCCACACACTCTATGTGTGCTTCTGTCCCTAAACATCCTGCATGAGGGGACTGGTAAGTTCAGAACATGATGAAATTACATAGAACCCACGTTATACATTGTGGAACAAAGTCACAGTTTTATATGTTAGCATAGAAACATAGCAAAACTACTCCCTTTTATTAAGACAAAGTCATAACGAAACACTAAATACTTTGCTTTAACACAAAAGAAACTACTTCGAAAAGCTCAAAATAAAAGTTTTATTCATTTATTCCCTGGCAATTTTTTAGTGCCTCTGCCTTTCCCAAAGTCTTTATCCATTTGGCTGAATTTCGGAAACCTGAGTAGGGATTGGACAAACAGGCAGATATTAAAATTATTTTTTTTAAGATTTTATTTATTTATCTGACAGAGAGATACAGCGAGAGAGGGAATACAAGCAGGGGGAGTGGGAGAGGGAGAAGCAGGCCTCCCGCGGAGCAGGGAGCCTGATGTGGGGCTCGATCCCAGGACCCTGGGATCATGACCTGAGCCAAAGGCAGATGCTTAACTGACTGAGCCACCCAGGCGCTCCAATATTAAAATTCTGAGGAGTGCTAAAGATCAGGGCAGAGACAGGTACAAATTTGGCTGGGAACAAGCAAGAATTTGAACAAAGTTGGGAATGGCAAAGAAAGGATTTCATAGGCAGTACTGTGTACTGATCCAGGCATGACCGTCAGGAGTCTGGTTATTAATAGGTTTGTTTTCAGAAGAACAGTGTATCAGTAGGTTCTTGCTGCATAACAAATCAACTCAAATGCTGTGGCTTAACATCACAACCATTTGTTGAGCTTATATTTTTGTGGGTTAGCATTTGTATTGGATTCAGCTGGGATGCTCTTCTGTTTCAGCAGGGTTCACTTGAGCACCCACAGTCAGCTTCCAGGTTGGCTGTGGTTGGATGGCCCAGCATGGCCTCACTTGAGATGGTTGTACTTGCTCAACTAGGTCTTTCTTCCTCAAGCAGAGTGGCTTTGGTTTGTTTATCAGCTACTGGGTAGGGTTCTAAGTAAGAGTAGATACACACAAGTCTTCCTGAGGTCAAGAGTCCACATGACTCATTGCCACTTCAGCCTCATATTAGCCAAAACAAGTCACAAGACCAGCCCAAATTTAAGGGAAGAGGAGGTAGACTCTACATCTTAATAGTGGGGTATCAAAATCATACTGCAAAGAGTATAAACGTGGGGAAGCAAAAATGATTGTGAACATTTTTATAATTAATGCATCCCACGAATGATGAATGAGTAAGCAGTTAGGGGCAGCCAGAATGCAGAATACATTTTTAAATTGTTTACACTATAAATGGAAATCTTGCCTTAGGCCCCTTTAGAAACCAATTTTTGAGTGAGATTGGGTCAAATTTTTGCCATGGATTCAAATATAACAAGTTTGGGGGCCAACAGGCCTAGTAGGCAGTAAGGTGCCATGCATGGGAGAGTAAAGCAACTTCGGGGGTGTCATGGTTAAGACCCTGGAGTCCAAGATAAGTTCAAGTCTGAACAATTCGTTATGCCCTGAGACATGGGAGCTGCAGAACTTCCTCTTTTTTGAACTAGGAGCAGGGTGTAGCAAACTCTAATGTTATTCCTCGTCAAAAATGCTTGGATGTTAACACATACCACACAACTGGAAACTATGTCTTACACAAGAGAAAATGACACAGTTGAAGCAAGTATTTGAAGGTTGCCCCCACTCTCTGTGCCCTTTCTTCCCTGTCGTCATGTTGTATGGTTATGATGTAGTAACTCTTGGTAATCCCTTACTTCTCCCTGCCAGGAGCACCCAGGGCTGTGCTCTAACTGCCCCCACCAACTGTGGTACCTCATCCTTGGGAGGGCTCTCTCTCTCTCTGCATCTTGCTTTCCCTCTATAGTATGACACTCCTGGAAAAAGCTACCAGAATGATCAGATTCATGTATTTTCATGGGATGATGGTGAATTTTAGGTGTCACCTTGACTGGGCTAAGAGATGCCCAGAGGGCTGGTA
Source organism: Callorhinus ursinus (assembly GCF_003265705.2). Lineage (NCBI taxonomy): Eukaryota > Metazoa > Chordata > Mammalia > Carnivora > Otariidae > Callorhinus > Callorhinus ursinus. The sequence continues at coordinate 2,200,479 of NW_027397079.1, forward strand.
AAACATGATTTCTGTGTTTGTCTATGAGGGAGGGTGTTTCCAGAAGATATTGGTATTTGATTCAGCAAACTGAGTAAAGCAGATGGTCCTCCCCAATGTGGGCATCATCCAGACCATCCAAGTCACGAATAGAACAAAAGGGCAGGGGAAGGGCAAGTTCAATCACTCTGTTTGACCTGGGACATCCATCTCCGGCCTTGAGACATCAGTGCCTCTGGTTCTCATGAAGACCCAAACTGGGACTCTCACCATTGCTCCCAGATTTTCAAGCCTTCAGAATCAGATGGAATCACATCACCAGGTTTCCTCATTCTCCATCCCTCACATGGCAGACTGTGGGACTTCCCTGTCTCCATAACCGTGTGAGTCAAGTCCTTTGAGTCTTCTTTTTGTACCTCTCTCAAGATGCGTCCTGTTGTTCCGTTTCTCTGGAGGTCCCTGACAGTCCAGACGGGCAGTCATCGGGTGAGGTGTATGCAGGGGAGGCCCTCACTGTGTTGACTGTTGCGTCACTTCTGGGGCACAGAATTCTGAGCATCAGTTTCCTTATTATAAAAATGAACCTCTTACTTGACTGATTAGTTTGAGTTATTCTAAATATGAAATGAGCAGTTTCAATTTGACTATTTCATCCGGGTTTTCTAGTCATTCAAAAGGAAAAGAAAGGATTCTTTCCATTTGTTACCTCTGGCAATTTTATGGCATCATTCAGTTAGCTGAGATCAATACCGATATTGAAGTTGGTAGCTAATTGGCACCATAACATGTGAGTTATCTGGGAAGGCATAAAATCCCTAACACGTAGTTCAACAGTGAAGTTCAGAGTCAGGCAAATATCAAGACTTTGAAGATCTTAAGTACTATCAATGGTAGAACAAGATGCCATATTTAAAATATATATATTTTATTGTGCCAAGAACATTTGACATGAGATCGGTCTTATTTAGGTATTTTTCAATGCACAGTCCTGTTGACCACAGGCACAGCATTGCACATCAGAGTTCTAGAGCTTTTACTTCTTGTGTAACTGAAGCTTTGTGCCTATGATTAGCCATTTGAACATGAAGAAGAGACTTAATTTTTCTATTGGTCTCAAAACTTTTCATGTTAGCAGAACAACTGTCTTCTACCACATTTCAAATAGATAAAGTATATTACCACTTCAAATGATATCTTCAAGGACAAACTATAAATCCATTCTTGACTTAGTCTTTCAAGAGACATTTCTTTTTAATGTGTTAATTTTACTATTAAATAATGGTAGCCAACAGTTAAATGATTATTAATATATTCAAAATAAATTGGCACAGTCCTAAGAACACCATCTCTATTTTAAGATAAAGGTCACCAGAAGTTCAGGCCATCATTTCTCTGGCCCATGGAAGATGGTTAAGCAGGTGGATACAGAGGCACTTATGTGTTGGTTGGATTTCATCCCTAATCAGCAGGGATTCCACAGCACTGAGGAGCAGGAACAAGATAGATGGCGTTTTCCCAGAAGCATGTCTTTAGAAAGATCACATACTAAGTGAAGTACGTCAGACCCCAGACACAGAAAGACAAGTATTGTATGATTTCATTTACATATGGAATCTGAAAGAGTCAAACTCATAGGAGCAGAGAGTTGATGGTGGTTGCCCGGGACCTGGGCGGGGCGAACTGAGACGTTGTTCAAAAAGTACAAAGTTTGAGGTATAAGATGAATATGTCCTGGGATGTAATGCACACTGTGGAGACTATCGCTCATAATTCATGTTGTAAACTTGAAATTTGCAAAGAGAGTAGATCTACAGTGTTCTCACCACACACCGTACACTCTGCCCTGAAGGGTAAGTCCAAGGTGGTGGATGTATTGATGAGTTTGGTTGTGAGACTCAATTCACAATGCCTACGTGTATCCACATTGTAACCTCAAGTCTATGCAATGTTTATGTGTCAATTACACCTGAATAATGCTGCAAAATAAAAAAAAAAGAAAGAACATTTCCAGGAATGCAATTCCAGCATCGGAAACATATTTTTTAGTGATTGTCAAAATCACTGTGGAATGTGGTGTTTTCAAAAGTGCTAACTACTTTAGTAGATTCTAACGTTTTTTTGCATAATCTGTTTCTGTGTTGGAAGTTTGGAGGTATAATTTTTAAAAGGCACTTTACTGAGGTGTGATTGACATACAAAAAGTGTATGTATTTAACGTTTACAACTTGATGAGTTTGGGGATGAGTATTGTCCTGTGAAACTGTCACCATAATCTATGCTGTAAACATATCCATCACCTCCAAAAGTGTCCTCCCACCCCATTCTTTCTTCTTGTTATTAATGTTTTCTTTTTGTGATAAGCACACTTAACATAAGTGCAAATTTTTAGGCAAGGTCTCCCCAGACAGCTTTTCAAAATTCCAGACATTAATAGAAAAAGTTTTAGGGCAAAACATGAAGTTTTCAATGAACGTGATTTTGGTCACACAGACAAATTGGATTCTATCTAAAATAACAACTGTACATTTCAGGTATTTAAGGACTCTGAAAATAAATAATGTCTGTAGTCTTCTTGAGTAAAATATACCAAAGACATTTAAAGAAAGTACTAAGTACTATCTAACACAGTGTTGACAGCAATTAGGCACAAACATGATCCTCTCCAGCAAATTGCCAGCCCGGATGCAGCCGAATCATTCACCTCCCGGAGCCTGCGATTGGCCACCAGTCCTGCAACACAGCTAGAAACCCCCATCCTACCTCCTTTGGCTGAGAGCGTAAGCACTTCAGCTAAAACACCTCATCCTCTAGGGTAGAGAAGGGGGGCTGCCATCCACCCATGCCACTGGTCAGCCGCAGGAGCAGTAACTCAGGCATTGTCCCAGCTGGGGCCATGGGCTTCTGGATTTCAGAGCATCACACACGGGATGACAAGGATCAGTGACTCTGAGAATTGTGTGGCCGGTCCATGAATCTTCTTCTGGCCCAACCCTCTGTATGCATGCCCGAGTCTAAAGGGACAGTATATCTAAGGATGGACGCTTAGATGATCCTAGGAACACATCTGCTCGAGGCCCCAGAATGGAATGCAAAGGCAGCAGCCCAAGCACCTGTCCTCGGCTCTCCCTTGAAGGCACCGCCAGGGCTTCTGTCACGGAGGGCTAGATGTGGGCGACCAGTGACCCCACAGCGAGGAGGGAGGAACCAGAGGACTGGCACAGGGAGGGCTCACTCAGCACAGACAGAGGCTGAGGGCATAAAGTGGGATGCCTGAGACCATCTTTAGGAACAGCTCCAATGTGTTTGGAGTGTGGAGCTATAGATGGGAGGAGCCTATGAAGTGATCTTAAAGAAGCGATAACATTTGGGTATTAATAGTACTCTGCGGGTGGAGCAAGATGGCGGAGGAGTAGGAGCCCTGGGTTTCGTCTGGTCTCAGGAATTCAGCTGAATAGGGATCAAACCATTCTGAACACCTACGAACTCAACAGGAGACCGAAGAAGAGAGTAGCAACAACTCTCTGAACAGAGAAGCAACCACTTTCTGGAAGGTAGAATGTGCGGAGAAGTGAATTGGAGGCGATATACGGGAAGATAGACGGCAGGGGAAGGGGCCTCCGTCGGCCGCTTCTGGCAAGTGCTAGAGTCGCGGAGCAAAAATCTGAACTTTTAGAAGTCGGCTCCGCTGAGGGACGTCGCTGCAGTGGCTAAGCAGGGGGGGGGAACCCTCGCGGGACAGTGTGGTCTCAGGACCCTCGGGGTCACAGAAAGACCGGGGGTGCCTGAGTGCAGCAGAGCTCCCGGGTATCGGAGTGGGGAAGCCGGCTGCAGAGACGGAGCCAAGGCGCAGGCTCTCAGCTCGGGGTTGCCATAAACTGTGATCTGCGGCCCAGTCCAGCCACTGCTTCTCCAGCAGGGACCCAACAAGCGGCAGATCCGGGGAGACTCCCCTCCATCCCCAGGGAGGAGCGGTGCAGAAGCGCACCGCAGGGATTTGCTGGGTTTGGAGACTCCGCACAGGGTCGAGAGCCAGAGATAGAAACGCTTGGTCACAGGCGGGGTGAGCACACAGTGCGGCCGGAGACCGGGGAGACAGGAGTGATTGCTTTTCTCTGGGGGGCGCACTGAGGAGCGGGACCCCGAGTTCTCAGCTCCTCCGAGTGGAGATTGGGAGGCCACCATTTTCACCCTGGTCCTCCAAAGCTGTACCAGAGCTTGCAGGGAACAAAATCTCCTGAGAGCAAACCCGAGCAGCTTGCTTAGGCCGGACCGACAAGGGCGGGGCAATTCTGCCTCCGCAAAGACATTTGGGAACCACAGCAACAGGCCCCTCCCCCAGAAGGTCAGCACGAACAGCCAGCAAGCCAAGACCAAGTTTACCGATCAAGGAGAACGGGAGAACTCCAGCGCTAGGGGAATACTGCACATAGAATTCATGGCTTTTTTTTTTTACCATGATTCATTAGTTTTCAAAGTTAATTTTTTTAACTGTTTTTTTTTTAATTTTTCTTTTTCCCCTCTTCAACCAACATCTTATCAATCCCTTTTTTTGAAAAAACATTTTTTATTTTTCATTTTTAGAATCATATTTTATCCCTTCATAGTAGTTACCCTTATTTTTGGCATATATATATAAATTGTTCTCTCTTAAAATTTTGAGATACAGTTTCTTCTAACATCAAAATATACCCTAAATCACTACTCTATGGCTTTGTTCTAGTCTCCTGCCTGATCACATTCTCTCCCTTTTTCCTTTTTTTTTTTTAAATCTTCTTTCTTTTTTCAAACAACTTCTTATCTTATCAATCCCTTTTATAAAATCTTTTATAATTTTCATCTTTACAGTCATCTTCCATCCCTTCATTGTATCAACCCTTATTTTATACATATATAAGTCTTCCTATGAAATTTTAGGAGGCACTTTCTTCTAACAAACCAAAATACGCCCAAAATCTAGTGTGTGGCACTGATCTATGCACTAGCCTGATCATATTTGATCATATTCTGTTTTTTTGTGTTGTTCTGTTTTTGTTTTTATCTTTTTGTTTTTTTCCCTTTATTTTCTCTTTCTTTTTTCTTTCTTTCCCTTTCTTTTCCCCTGGTTTCAGGTCTTTTCTGATTTGTTTAGAGTATATTTGCTGGGGACGTTGTTAACCTGTTAGCATTTTGTTCTCTTATTCATCTATTCTCCTCTGTACAAAATCACAAGATGAAAAAAATCACCTCAGCAAAAAGAGTGAGAGATAGTACCGTCAGCCAGGGACCTACTCAATACGGACATTAGTACGATGTCGGACCTAGAGTTCAGAGTCATGACTTTAAAGATACTAGCTGGGCTTTAAAAAAGCATGGAAGTTATTAGAGAAACCCTTTATGGAGAAATAAAAGAACTAAAATCTTACCAAGTCAAAATCAAAAAGGCTATTAATGAGGTGTAATCAAAAATGGGGGCACTAACTGCTAGGATAAATGAGGCAGAAGAGAGAATCAGCAATATAGAACAAACACGAAAGCAGCCCTCCAAGAAATATTGAAAGGGGTCCTCTAAGCAAAGAGAGAGACTAAAACCAGCATAGATCAGAAAGGAACACAGACAATAGACAGTAACAGTCACCTTACAGGCAATACAATGGCACTAAATTCATACCTTTCAATAGTTGCCCTGAATGTAAATGGGCTAAATGCCTCAATCAAAAGACACAGGCTATTAGATTGGATTAAAAAATAAGACCCATCGATATGCGGTCTGCAAGAGACTCATTTTAGACCCAAAGACACCCCCACATTGAAAGTGAGGGTGTGGAAAACCATTTACCATGCTAATGGACACCAAAAGAAAGCTGGAGTGGCAATCCTTACAGCAGACAAATTAGATTTTAAAACAAAGACTGTAATAAGAGATGAAGAAGGACACTATATCCTACTTAAAGGATCTATCCAACAAGAGGATTTAACAATTGTAAATATCTATGCCCCGAACATGGGAGCAGCCAATTATATAAGGCAATTAATAACAAAAGCGAAGAACCACATTGACAACAATACAATAATAGTGGGGGACTTTAACACCCCCCTGACTGAAATGGACAGATCATCTAAGCAAAAGATCAACAAGGAAATAAAGACTTTAAATGACACACTGGACCAAATGGACTTCACAGACATATTCAGAACATTCCATCCCAAAGCAACGGAATACACATTCTTCTCTAGCGCCCATGGAACATTCTCCAGAAGAGATCACATCCTAGGTCACAAATCAGGTCTCAACCGGTACCAAAAGATTGGGATCATTCCCTACATATTTTCAGACCACAATGCTTTGAAACTAGAAGTCAATCACAAGACGAAAGTTGGAAAGAACTCAAATACATGGAGGCTAAAGAGCATCCTACTAAAGAATGAATGGGTCAAACAGGAAATGAAAGAAGAATTAGAAAAATTCATGGAAACCAATGAAAATGAAAACACAACTGTTCAAAATCTTTGGGATGCAGCAAAGGCAGTCCTGAGAGGTAAGTACATAGCAATACAAGGCTTTCTCAAGAATCGAGAAAGGTCTCAAATAAAAACCTAACCCTACACCTAAAGGAGCTGGAGAAAGAACAGCAAATAAAGCCTAAACCCAGGAGGAGAAGAGAAATAATAAAGATCAGAGCAGAAATCAATGAAATAGAAACCAAAAGAACAGTAGAACAGATCAATGAAACTAGGAGCTGGTTCTTTGAAAGAATTAACAAGATTGATAAACTCCTGGCCAGACTTATCAAAAAGAAAAGAGAAATGACCCAAATCAACAAAATCATGAATAAATGAAAGAGGAGACATCACAACCAACACCAAAGAAATACAAACAATTATAAGAACATATTATGAGCAACTCTATGCCAGGAAATTAGATAACCTGGAAGAAATGGGTGCATTCCTAGAGATGTATCAACTACCAAAATTGAACCAGGAAGAAATAGAAAACCTGAACAGACCTATAACCACTAAGGAAATTGAAGCAGTCATCAAAAATCTCCCAACAAACAAAAGCCCAGGGCCAGATGGCTTCCCAGGGGAATTCTATCAGACACTTCAAGAAGAATTAATACCTGTTCTCCTGAAATTGTTCCAAAAAATAGAATTGGAAGGAAAACTTCCAAACTCATTTTATGAGGTCGCCATTACCTTGATCCCCAAACCAGACAAAGACCTCATCAAAAAGGGAATTACAGACCAATATCCTTGATGAACATGGATGCAAAATTTCTCACCAAAATCCTAGCCAATTGGATCCAACAGTACAATAAAAGGATTATTCACCATGACCAAGTGGGATTTATCCCTGGGCTGCAAGGCTGGTTCAACATCCACAAATCAATCAATGTGATACAATATATTAACAAAAGAAAGAACAAGAATCATATGATCCTTTCAATAGATGCAGAATAAGGATTTGATAAAGTACAGCATCCTTTCTTGATCAAAACTCTTCAGAGTATAGGGATACCAGGTACATACCTCAATATCATAAAAGCCATCTATGAAAAACCTACAGCGAATATCACTCTCAAAGGGGAAAAGCTGAGAGCTTTTCCCCTAAGGTCAGGAACACGGCAGGGATGTCCACTATCACCACTGCTATTCAACATAGTATTAGAAGTCCTAGCCACAGCAATCAGACAACAAAAAGAAATCAAAGGCATCCAAATCGGCAAAGAGGAAGTCAAACTCTCACTCTTTGCAGATGATATGATACTGTATGTGGAAAACCCAAAAGACTCCACCCCAAAACTGCTAGAACTCATACAGGAATTCAGTAAAGTAGCAGGATATAAAATCAGTGCACAGAAATCAGTGGCATTCCTATACACCAACAACAAGACAGAAGAGAGAAAAATCAAGGAGTCGATCCCGTTTACAATTGCACCGAAAACCATAAGATACCTAGGAATAAATTTAACCAAAGTGGCAAGGGACCTGTACTCAGAAAACTATAAAATACTCATGAAAGAAATTGAAGAAGACACAAAGAAATGGAAAAACGTTCCATGCTCATGGATTCGAAGAATAAACATTGGGAAGATGTCAATGCTACCTAGAGCAATCTACACATTCAGTGCAATCCCCATTAAAATACCATCCACTTTTTTCAAAGAAATGGAACAAATAATCCTAAAATTTGTATGGAACCAGAAGAGACCTCGAATAGCCAGAGGAATATTGAAAAAGTAAAGCAAAGCTGGCGGCATCACAATTCCGGACTTCCAGCTCTATTACAAAGCTGTCATCATCAAGACAGTATGGTCCTGGCACAAAAACAGACACATAGATCAATGGAACAGAATCGAGAGCCCAGAAATGGACCCTCAACTCTATAGTCAACAAATCTTTGACAAAGCAGGAAAGAATGTCCAATGGAAAATGACAGTCTGTTCAACAAATGGTGTTGGGAAAATTGGACAGGCACATGCAGAAGAATGAAACTGGACCATTTCCTTATACCACACACAAATATAGATTCCAAATGGTTGAAAGATCTAAACGTGAGACAGGAGTCCATCAAAATCCTAAAGGAGAACACAGGCAGCAACCTCTTCGACCTCAGCCGCAGCAACTTCTTCCTAGAAACATCGCCAAAGGCAAGGGAAGCAAGGGCAAAAATGAACTTTTGGGATTTCATCAAGATAAAAATCTTTTGCACAGCAAAATAAACAGTCCACAAAACCAAAAGACAACCGACAGAATGGGAGAAAATATTTGCAAATGACATATCAGATAAAGGGCTAGTATCCAAAATCTATAAAGAACTTATCAAACTCAACACCCAAAGAACAAATGATCCAATCAAGAAATGGGCAGAGACATGAACAGACATTTTTCCAAAGAAGACATCCAAATTGGCAACAGACACATGAAAAAGTGCTCAACATCGCTCGGCATCAGGGAAATCCAAATCAAAACCTCAATGAGATACCACCTCACACCAGTCAGAGTGACTAAATTGAACAAGTCAGGAAACGACAGATGTTGGTGAGGATGTGGAGAAATGGGAACCCTCCTACCCTTTTGGTGGGAATGCAAGCTGGTGCAACCAGTCTGGAAAGCAGTATGGAGGTTCCTCAAAAAGTTGAAAATAGAGCTACCATATGATCCAGCAATTGCACTCCTGGGTATTTACCCGAAAGATACAAAGTAGGGATCCATAAGGGTACCTGTACCCCAATGTTTATAGCAGCAATGTCCACGATAGCCAAACCGTGGAAGGAGCCAAGATGTCCATCGACAGATGAATGGATAAGGAAGATGTGGTGTATATACACAATGGAATATTATGCAGCCATCAAAAGGAATGAGATCTTGCCATTTGCAACGACGTGGTTGGAACTGGGGGGTGTTATGCTGAGTGAAATAAGTCAATCAGAGAAAGACATGTATCATATGACCTCACTGATATGAGGAATTCTTAATCTCAGGAAACTAACTGAATGTTGCTGGAGTGATGGGGGTGTGGGAGGGATGGGGTGGCTGGGTGATAGACATTGGGTTGGGTATGTGCTATGGTGAGTGTTGTGAATTGTGCAAGACTGTTGAATCACAGATCTGTACTTCTGAAACAAATAATGCAACATATGTTAAAAAAAAGAAAAAGAAGAAGATAGCAGGAGGGGAAGAATGAAGGGGAGTAAGTTGGAGGGGGAGCCGAACCATGAGAGACGATGGACTCTGAAAAACAAACTGAGGGTTTTAGAGGGGAGGGGGGTGGGGGGATGGGTTAGGCTGGTGATGGGTATTAAAGAGGGCCATTCTGCATGGAGCACTGGGTGTTATGCACAAAGAATGAATCATGGAACACTACATGAAGAACTAATGATGTAATGTATGGTGATTAACATAATAATAAAAAATTGAAAAAAAGAAAAACAAAAAAAAAATAGTATTCTGCGTACCTTTTCTCCATGGGCTAGCGGGGCAAGGGGATCTTCTGTCTTCACCTAGCCAGGACCTGGGATCGATTCTGGTCTAGAAAACACAGAAGAATGAAGGGACCATGTTAATGGTCTTAAACAAAAGTGTGCAGAACAGAGCCTGTGAGTTTAGGAGAGGTTTTCCCGTTGGGAATCACATAGGGCCGCCCCAAACATGCACACCCATGGCACCTGGGCTGAGAACCACTACTTTCCTACATCTCATTGTTCCTTAGAAATCTCAAACTGGATTCTCCCACCAGGTTTTTGGGGGCTGGTAGTCTTTCACCCATGGTCCAGTGTTGAATTTTGATGTATATTATACTTGCATTGAAGTAGGTGTGTTATTTCTCTAGTCCCCTTGGTAGATCAGTTGCATGTCCGGTGCAGCAGGTGAGGGAGGGATATGGCCCACAGGGTGTGGAAGGAACAGAGACAGTTAAAAGCATTTCAGTGTGCTTCCTAGAGTCACTGGGAGCAGACTCGGTAGCCAGGAATGAAAGTAGTTTATTTTGAATGAAACATGTGGGCGCTGTAAAAGCACCCACTCTCTTTCCCTCTCCCTCCCTCTCTGCCCCATGAATTTTCTCTTCAAAAATGCAGAGAACAGTATGACATCGCAGAAAGTATACGACCTTTGTACATAAGGGTTTTTAACCAGAGACCAAATTCTATAGAGGTTTGAATAGTATGTTTCCAGGCAGAAGTCTGGAGGCACATTCACTTCTATGTATGATGCATTTTAAATAACAAACAGAAGTGTAAAGATCTGACAATCTTCAAATCCAAGAAGATGTCTTACTTGTGAACTCTTAAGGAGTGATGTTTTTATGTACCCTTCTATTTATTTTCGTATTGAGAGCCTCTACAGGAGGGAGGCCGATGGGCTGCCCGCCGACAGCACTCCCAGAGAAGTCCTGGCCGGAGTGGGGCACTCTGTGACCTTCAGCAGCAACCTTGTCCCATGTGCCTGCCCCTCCGGCAGGCAGACATCGCCTCCCTCTTTGTGGTCCTGGCCCCACGCATGGGGTTATGACCATGTGGGCCGTCAGGAAACATCTGTGAAAGCGTCCTAGGGATTTGTCTTGTAAGATAGTTGAATCGTAGGATCGCCAGTGTGTGTTAGAGAAGTGGGTAATTGGTTGGTGTGGGGGGAAAAAAAAACCCCTCATCTGGTGTCATAGGTGCTGTGCGTAAAACCAATCATAACCCTTATGTTTTCCCTCAGTGGACAAGATTAGCTAAACTTAGGCCTTCAGTGTATTCATTTTGGGCCTCAGGTTCTCCTTTGTCAGTGACAGAAGGGAAGAGAAGTTGTGTGGCCTAGAAACCGTCCTCCAGCACTTAGTACTGGGGCTTCTCAATTGAACAGAATCCTAAATATTGGTAGATATATTTTCTAAAAATATTTTTTTCCTTTTTGCATAAGGATATGTTGATGCAGGAGCTTAATGAGCTACCATGTTTGTGTATTAAGCAACAGGACAGACTCGAACTACAGAATTTGTTTTGTGCTGGAAGTAAATACCAGGATGGGACAACTCTTTGTAACTTAAAAAAGAAAACACACAAGAAAAAGAATAAAGTTTAAAAGTATAGCTCCCAAACCCTAAATGAAGAGTAATTTCCTCTCTGCTCATGATGAAGAACAAAAATTCAAATCCCATGTTATATTTCTTTGAGTTGTCAGGCTCCCGCTTGGCAGGAAGGCTGCTTCTCCCTCTCCCACTCCCCCTGCTTGTGTTCCCTCTTTTGCTGTGTCTCTCTCTATCAAATAAATAAATAATATCTAAAAAAATAAAAAAATAATAAAAAAGATATTTAAATGTTTAAAGCTAAAATTCATAACTTGATAATATAAGTGAGAGAGTCTTAATTAAAATTAGATGAAGGGGCGTCTGTGTGGCTCAATCGATTAAGCGTCCCACTCTTGATCTCAGCTCAGATCATGATCTCGGGGCCGTGAGTCAAGCCCCATGTCGGGCTCCATGCTGGGCATGGGGCCTACTTTAAAAAAAATAGGTAAAGGGAAAATAATGGCCAAGATACCCAGACAGACTGGGCCGTTGACTGAATGCGGTACTCGCGCCTACGCTGGGAGAGTATGATAATGAACTCCTCTGGTATTACCCAAACCGTGTTCAACGTGACCCAAGAGCAACCTTCACCGTGCCCAGAATTCCATGTGAGGCTGAAGTGAAGTTCCAAAGAGGTCGCCTGTATTCATTATCTGCCCAGATGCCAGAATGAAGCTAGTTTCCTGAGTACTCGCTAGTTCTGGCTTTAGAGTTGTTTCTCTAATATTTGTATAATATTTATGTTCTGTATATTTCTATATATTTTTTGAGTATAGCAAGTTGACAGAAAACAAGTTTATTTTTTTTCCTTTTTTAAATTATATTATGTTAGTCACCATACAGTACATCATTAGTTTTTGATGTGGTGATCCATGATTCATTGTTTGCATATAGCACCCGTTTCTAGCACCATTTCTATATTTTTATATACTAACTACTTAATATTTAATACTACTTAATATTCAATACTCAAAATCAACTGGACAGTATATTTATATACTTTAATTTATACTTATATTTTATTTGTTGCTAGGTTTTTAGTAAAAAACATAATATATGGGGCACCTGGGTGGCTCAGTCAGTTAAGCAGCTGCCTTTGGCTCAGGTCATGATCCCGGAGTCCTGGGATCGAGTCCTGCATTGGGCTTCTGCTCGGTGGGGAGCCTGCTTCTCCCTCTCCCTCTGCCTACTGCTCTGCCTGCTTGTGCTCTCTCTCTCTCTGTCAAATAAATAAATAAAAAATCTTAAAAAAATAAACATAATGTATGATACCGTGTACGGTCTACTTCTGTTTCTACAGGGGAGCGTCACTGATGGATACGGGTGCATGGGAAGATGCATACAACAGCTAGACCTAATTTATTTTTCTAGATGTACAGGGCTTGTGCTCTGGAATAGCGGCAGGAAGCAACACTGGAGAGCATAGTGAGTGTCTCCATTTTAAGTTGGAAACAGGTATTTGTGCGGCTCAAAATGGAAAGTTTCTACAGCACACTCTGGCTTCCTGGCACACCTGGGGGTCCCAAGCCCATGGAGCAGGTGTGGCTTCACTTTAGGGCTCTCGGGCTGTGCCCTGACTAGCTGACAGAGCGAGGGCTCTCAGATACGGGATTAGAACGAAGATCAGAGGGAAAGGAGCATCCTGGTAACCAGTGCTGTTTTGTGGATGCTTGAGGAAGATAGTCCTCTTTTCCTGCATCAATTTGGGCTCACTGGGGTGCCTGTGGAGAGGGCTGGCCTTTTGTGGCGGGGCGCCCCGTGTCCTCTCATGAAGATGGAATTAGCAGACACAGTACTGTTGCCCAGAAGCTGTCAGCTGGAGTCTCTCCAGTTGTCTCCAGGGAGGGGGGAGCTGCTGTTTTCTGGGAAGAGCCTGGAAACTATGTCTCATGTTTTCTAAAATTTCTGGGATCGAGTGAGGGAAAACACAGGGGTCTGTGGGTCTTTGGTCATGTGGAGAGCTGAGGAAAATGGCAGGCGATACAGTGACTCTTCGGATGCGTGACCTTATCTGGTGACAGTAAAGCAGATCCCCAAGAGCAGGGGTGCCTCCGCACAGGAGTGGGGTCTCTGCCTGTAGACCTGCAGTGCAGGGACAGGGGACGTGCTTGGCAGACTCAGCTGTTCCTTCCCGCATTCATGTGTAGGACGAGTACTTGTTGAGCCTCTGTTCGGAGCCAAGCCCCAGGGCCAGGAACATGGGAGCAACACGGGAGTCCCTCTCCTCACAAAACTCTACTGTGCTAGGGGAGACAAAATACACATAAATAACAAGTTCTATCTTAGTAAAATTTGTAAACCTCTAGAGTGTTTTAGGTGGAGCAGGATATAATAACCATTTAGACTTTCTAAAGATAACGTCTCTGCTTTATGTCAAAGGCACCGCAGGGGAGTGAGGAGGAGGGAAGGGAGGTCAGCTCAGTCCAGGTGCTGAGCCAAAGCCCAGGTGGACGTTTTCGCGGGTATTGGGGGGTGGGGGTTCAGGAACAAGGGTGGCTGGATTTGGAGTGCGTTGTGCAGGTTGTGCCTCCAAGGCTTATTTTGGTGGGGGAGACAGGAATCAAGGTGGATTTCTTGGAGTTTTGGTCTGAACAAATCAGTAGACCGTGTGCCATCGACAGATGAAGAAGAAAGGGGTGAGAATGGGATCCTTTCCTACTCTCCTCCCTGCCTCTTTCTTTTCCTCCTTCATTCCATTCTTTCAAGTAGGGGCAGGGAATCCAGACGTTAATTTTGAGGTACGCTCACACACATACTGTGTCTGAGCAAAGCATACATCGGCCTTGCGCATGGGATTTTCCTTCTAGTAGAGAGAACAAAGAGGAGACGGTTATATGCATGTATAATATCCATTTCGAGAGTGATGTGAGATGAAGAAATGCATATATACAGTGGTAAATGGATTTATCCAAACCAGTTTTCCGAAAGAAACTCGTGATGAAATCTAGGTGGATGTTCTCTCACCTGGCCACGGGACTGGGGTCCAGGAAAGGGGAGAGCATGCATGGCGGGTTCATCCCCACCTCCCATCATGGGCTAGAAGAAGGGGCGTCCACTGCCGATACCTCCCCAATAGGTGTCTTCTCTTTTGAATTTTCAACTCACTTTTTAGCTTCATAGATACTTCTGCACAGGGTTATATTTTTTTTTCTGAATGAAGGAGACCAGAAGATCTTTAGATTGGTCCACTCTGAGAGATAATATATAAAACTCACAAGGCATCAAATCTACTTGTATTTTGTAAGTACAAAAAAATCTATAGTGGAAAATGTTTTTCATATCACCTGTGAAAGTACACATATGCACTCCATATCACTAAAGCACAGAGGAATCCATTAGTCCTTGCCCCGGTGAAGGATATATTTAAAACCGATCTAATATAAATGCAGTAGAAAATCTGGGATAAAGAATACATGCATAACAACACCAGTGTGCTGGTCTTCGATCTAGAACTGGGGTGGAGATGTCGATCTGCTTCCTTACTGACATACAGTCTGACTTAGCTAACACACACCTAATGCACTGGTTTATTTACCTCCTTAAAAGGTAGTAAATACCTCAAAACTATTCTTAACAAGAATCAATCCAGTGGAAAGTGTGCAGTACTCTAAGGTCCTCGACAAGAGACTGGCGGTGTAACTCCTTGGACAGAACAAGGAGGTGTGTGCTCAGGAGGCAAAGTTCATATTTAAAAAGAAAGATTTGAATGGAGTGCTAGCTACAGGTAATGAGGGAAAAATCTCTGGCCAGCACAAGACCTTGAAGGAGACGATGAGAAGGTGGGACTGTCAGATGCAACTCTGCAGGGTACCAATAAAGGGATTAGAAGTCCAGAAGGGTAGCATGAGAGGTGAATTTTGTAGCAGCAATTTGAGCAGGCTTAGGAGAAGGGAAAATTGAAAAGAAGGCCAACAGAGTGCATAGGGAAGAGTTAAGTTGGGTACAATCCTAACACGGAAGGAGGGAAAACAGAAACTGGACCTGTAGGAATGGCAGTGAGCAGGGTTGGCTAGGAAAACCTGATATGCAGCATTAAAAACACATGAAGGGATGGTACATAAATCATCGAGATTTTATAGATTTTATAGCCTTACCCGACAAAGTTGACATCTGAATCCACCTCCGCATGATTTCAAATCTTGTGTTCCCCGCAGTAAATGCCATGTCCAACACTATTATAAATAACCACTTTCCGAAGCCAGGATGTAAAGAAACCTTAAAATTCACAGCTTCTTTGTGAATTTTAAGGGACTGGCCAAATGTAAGATCAATTTAGGAAATTAAGGTAATGACTATCAACTCAATGATAACAGTAGGAGCTTGGCTAGGTTGAAGCCTTTTGCATTCTCAGAGTGGATTTTGATTACTCTAATAAAGAAGACTAAAGAAAGGCATGGCAATAAGGCTTTTAGGCAGGAAAAAAAAAAAAGACTTTCTCTTACTTATATCCTAACTTGATAATTTGGCCTACTTTTATAGCATTTTGTTTTTACATGAATTGACTTGAACTCAATCTATTTTTCAGTTATGCCAAAGAAGTACACTTGTTCCTCTAAGGACACATTTTGCCTTGTTATCAAGATTAATTGCCCTTGCAAATTGTCCACAATTGGCAGTTCCAGGGACATTATTGTCTTGTCCAAAGCAGGACTGTGGTTAGTTTGCTGTCCCAAGTCTGTGGGGACACGACTGGCCTTGCCCCGTAGCTTGATGCTTTTCATTTTTCTGGGTGCAAAACATGGTAATCTTTGGAAATTCCTCACTGAGATGAGATCCAGCTCTTCATTCAGTGACCAGGAATTTTAAAGCAGTTTTGTGTTTCTTTTATAAAAGGAAATGCATTAGTAATAATGATAATGACTTCATCTGACAAGTATTTTTCTCATATTTAGTTTCAATTATTTGTCGTACATGGGACTCTTCATATTTGAGAAGCTCTGTCTCAAGACCTTAGGGTAGAAGTCTGCAGCTGTCCTGCTGTAGTGTGTGTGGCCTTGGGCAGGTTGTAAAAGACAGGAAAGCCACCTTGAAGGTGAAAATCCACAAGACTCACTCGGTTGATAACTGGAGTGCTTCGTCTGTCGGCCACAGCGTGGGCCACTCACATCCTTGTCCCGTTCGACATGACACCCTGATTCCCCATATCATGGGGAATACGGGGAATTGGGGTGTTAGAAATTATGGAAGCACAGGTAGATGGCATGAATTTGACCCCAGAGTTTCAGGCATGCAAAAAACATGACTCTGTGCTTCATGAATTTTGGTTCTTCTATGGCTCTGGCCCCAGGTGGGCAGACTGGTCAGTCTGGAGGTTCAGCCCCTACAAGCGTGCCTTTCTCATGGAGGGTCTCAGGGGTCTATCAGGAAAGGGGTTTCATTGGGTGAACGCTCCCTGGCTGGGGTCCTTCAGTCCCGGGACCTGGAGGGCTGCTTGCACACGGTCTGTGTTTGGGGAGCCACCTGGGCTGCGGCTGCAAGCTTCGCCCACCCTGCACCTGCCACCCATTCTCTCTCTCCTCTCTCTTCTCTCAACTTCTGCCTTTTCCCTTGCTGCTCTAAGTGTATTGAAATACACAGAATTCTTTATCATTTGTTCCTCTATTTACTTATTTTTTTAACCTGAATATTGTTCCGGGACATGTCTTTATCTTCGAAGAGAAAAAGGAAGCATTAGTGCAGCTGGGAGGTTTTTATGGAGGAAATCAAACCTCAGCAAAGGGAACTGACAAGGTGCCAAGGGTTGGCCAAACAAGAATGCCATTTGCTTATAGTTATTCACCATGGCACAATGCCTTTGCATTGCTCCTATTAAAATGTATGATTCCTAATCCGGATTGCTAATTCATCTCTTTCAGATTGTATTATAATGGAAATAAATTGTTTGCTTTGGAACCACAAAGTAGAAAGAAGAGATACTGGAGCCAAGCCAAGAATGAGTGGATTATCCTAATTAGTCGTTTACAGATACTTCATTTGAACAGATAGAATGTAGATTCACGGTACTCTTTCCAGCAAAGAAAGCACTATTTAATCTTGTGCTTATTTAATCTTGTGCCTTGTGCCTTTTAAAGTTACCTTTTAAAATTTCTATTAAGATTCTGAATTTCAGGGTGCCTGGGTGGCTCAGTTGGTTAAAACGACTGCCTTCGGCTCAGGTCATGATCCTGGAGTCCCAGGATTGAGTCCTGCATCAGGCTCCCTGCTCAGGGAGGGCTCCCCTCTCATGTGCTCTCTCTCTCTCTCATTCTCTCTCTCAAACAAATAAATAAAATCTTAAAAAAAAAGATTCTGAATTTCAGTACACCACAACAATTTTTTCGCTTCTTTCATTAAAATGAAACTTCGTTTTTTAGATATGCATCCGTCTGATACTTAGGTAAAATTTATTTTCCAGTATCTATCAAAAAGAGAACAAAATAGGCATTGGATAAACTATGGCTCTGTTCTACCATGTGTCGGGAAGGACAGTACACTAATTTGGAATAATACAGGCTTGTGTCATGTTAGGTTTGTGAGAAAATCTATCCCCCTGGAGTTTATGTTTTTCCCTACAATAATCCTGGGAAGGACAAGCATTCACAGATTTCTACTCATCTTTAAATGACCTGGATACAAAATCAGCCTCATAATGTTTGTGTGTTTCAAGCAGGGTCTTACCCTTTCATATTAGGAATCAGCATAACAAGGGGATTACTCAGAAAAAGCAGGTTCTTCTGCGTCAGGTTTTACCATCTCAGAGAGGAGTGTGATGTAGGCTGCATTCCCATGCCGTTTTGGGGTACATACCCTGGAATTTGCTTCTCCCTCCTGCCTGGGTATGGCCTGCCTTAGTGGTTCCGTTTGCTGCAGCCAGCACCAAGATTATTGCTGGTGCCATGATAGACTCTCGGGTGACACCAGAGCCTGGAGTCCGGAGGGCAGCTGGGCTGTCTGTATGTCTTCACCACCCTCGAACCATGGCGGCCTCCTGCCGGCCCCTTCAGTGCTCCCGGTGTCTTGTGTCTCAATGCTGGAGCTTTTCCATTTATTCTGCTTCCTAAAAGTGAGAGCCTGCAGGGAGATATTGTCAGGCTCAGAACTGGTCTGTTCTCCAGCACTGGTCCAGGGACCTTGAACCATGGGTGGGCTGGGCTCTTTGCTGACCAGCACTTTCTTCCCGGGAGCTGCATCCACCACACATACAAACAGGTGACTGGGCTCTGGGCTGCAATCCTGATCATTACTATACACCTGCGTGTTCAGAAATAAAGTCCTGGCCCCACAGGGATCCCAGCCCTACTAACAAGGAGTGTGAAACACTAGCAAGCTTAACGGAATTACTAACCAGTCTCTGAACTGTTTATATGTACCTGACACTGTTAGACTCTTGGAAGAAGACAAGCAGATTTTCTGCCCAAGTGAAATGGTTGTGAGGCAGAGAGAGATCCCAGAAAGGACACATGGAGATAATTTAGGAGCAAGAGCATGAGGATATAGGCATTCTGGGGAGGTCAAGGCGGGTGACCACTGACAGGGCAGGGCGGGAAATCTCTCTGAATATAGGACATTTTTGTTGAGACTCCAAGGTTGAGAAGACACTGGCCATTCGGGAACCAGATACGCACGCCCTAGAGATAGTGGAGGGAAGGACGGAGGGGTGGAGGTGGTGAGGTGAGAGGTTTGATTCTCTTCCAAGAACAAGGGACCCTATTGTGCAGGGACTGTAAACAGGGGCATGAGAATTTACGACGGAAGGTTTAGAGGAGCAGTCTTGCACAGCCTGACTTTTCTGTGCAGAATGGACTATAGTGAGGGAAATAGGAAAGCAAGTATCTTGGCAGGAGTCAGATGAGCCGGTCAGAGAAGGCTTGAGAGGCAGCCTGGATGGAGGGTTAGGGAAGGGTGAAGCAGAGGAACAGGACATCTCTTGGGGGGTTAAAACTAGCAGGACTTGCCCTGAGGGATTGGATTTGGTGAGTAGAGGAAGTATTCAGAGGGGACATTTAAAGTTGGGTCCTGAGCAACTGAGTGCTGTGGTTGAGAAGGTTCAGCAACAGGGGTGGGCTGTGTTCAAGACCTGAGTTTGAGCCCGGGAAGCCTCACACCTTTTGTTCACTGGAGGGGGATGTGGAGCGGGCAGGGGCGCGTGAGTCTAGAGGCAGAGCATTAGCTACCAGAGACACTAGAAACTTCCTGGATCAGGGCTCCAGCAATTCAAACGTGCTCTCAAGCATTTAGTAGTAAAGCATTCGTCCTTTCTAGTGCACGGAATACACATTTCCTGTGCTTAGCAGGAAGTGGTGAGGAAACTGCCTTGTGGACGCTCCATTGCTGAAGTTAGTGTACTCAAAACTCACTTTATCATCGTCCCCAATGCCCTCCCCCAGGTCTTCTACTGAATCCTTGGCATCAGCAACCACCCAGGCATTGGCGAGAGGATGCTTTGGTCGCTGACCTTGCAACTCCAGCCACAGGTGGGCGCCTGCGTGAGAGCCGTGGGGTCCACCTCCACGTGCCCGTACATACTTTCTCCTCCCGAGTTTGGGCTTCGATCCCTCTCACTGAGCCCGCTCCAGAAACCTCCTCACGGGTCTCCATGTCTCTACTCTTGTCCTGCTCCCACATGATACTCAGGTAGCAAAACCATCCACCCGTCATTTTCCATTTATGACTACCTGGCAGCTCCCCGGTTTGTTGGCACACAAGCGGCTGCTGATATTCTCAGGCATGCCTACAGGTCCCCTCTAACTATAACACTCAGTGCTCCAGCTTTGCCGGCAAGCCGATCGCATTCCCACGGTCATGCCCGCGTGTTCTGGGAAAACCCAGGCACTACAAAACTGTGCGTAGCCACAGGTCATTACGTACATGCCATCCTTCCATGACAGTGCGTCCTTGGAGAGCCGGGAAGTGTCTCAGTTCTCTTCGCGTTTCTTCCCACTGCACATGGTATCAGGCAATAGGTGCTCAAAAAATGTTTGCTGAATGAGTAAATTTGAAACGAGGCAATAGAGGCACATATAACCAACTTGTGTGCATCAGGAAAATATTTTCATGAATAGCTACTGGATGAATGAGTAAATGAGCATTTTCCGTCAATTTGAAGTAAGAATGAAAGCAGGGGATAAAGGACGAAAGCAGGTAAAGCTTAGTTAATTGTGTTACGTGGAGATCATCCACAAACACTAGACTCAAGAATGAGTGAACTGACCCCGGTATGCCAATACCAGAATGAAACCTTGGCTGGCTGCATTGTTGTGTGTGTGTGTGTGTGTGTGTGTGTGTGTGTGTGTGTGTGTGTGTGTGTTGTAATAAGAATACTTAACATGAGATCTACCTTTTTACAATTTTAAGAATTCACAATGCCATGTTGCTAACTACAGGCTCTGTGCAGTACAGAATTTTTCTGCAAATTATTTATCTTGCATAACTGCATAGTTAATTGTGTTATAAAAAAATGTACCTGGCTGCTTCAATTTTAATGATCACACAATGTGAAGGTGACCTGGTGCTGATTTTTTAAATCCATATTTCAATTATTTTGTGCTTGTAGAGTTATGGTTACAATTTCTTGTAATTAGTTCTCTAGGGGAAATATTTTCCCAAGGTGTAGCAAGGGAAATGTTAGATGCTAGTGTACTAAACAGTTAGTTCTAGAATGTCACAGTTGATGGCGACGGATCTAATTTGTAGGAGCATTCCTCATACCCAGCCTAGCCTTCCCCGCCCAACACAAGCAGCATGTCCCTCAGGTCTCCAGACTTTGGGTTTAAAGTGTTTTTATAGGGAGCTGATTCTCAGCAGTCTGTACCCTTGTCACGCCATCAGGAGCTTGGAGGACGCCAGACAACACCCATGTATTTGATGGATAGAAGAATCAATACAGTGTTCACCCAGATTGCCTGGTGTTCTCCTGGGGCTGCAGGAAGGAAGGGAGGGAGGGAGGACGGGATCTTTGGGCCTGCCCCCTGCAGGCCTCACGGTCTGGCCTGTGGATGGCGGATGATGTTTCTTGCTTATTCTGGAGGTCAGGTTAGGCCCCTCGCTGCAAGGGGAGAACCACCAGTGGGAAGAGTGAAGGGGCCTTTGGGGCACAAGGCAGAAACATGGTGATGTGGTAACAAGTCTAGAAAGATGAACAGAATCCTGAGAAGGACAAACTTCCAGGATGTCCAGCCAGGGCAGTGGGCTCCTGTCGCGAAGGCTCTGTGTTGTCCCTGAACTGCACCGTGAGGACCCTGCATGGAGAGAGGTCCTGTGCGGGCTTCTCCGCTGGTGACACGGTGTGTGGAGTGCCCGGCGTGGGAGTGAGGGGCTCGGTCCTAGACCTGCCCCACCACACACAAGCCCGAGCAGTCGGTGAGTGCCGTCGAGGCAGGATTCACTCTGACAGCACGTTAGGATTCTGCGTGTCTCTACGGCATGACAGCTGTTTTCTGTGCCCCTAGGTCCTCACCAGAAAGACAGAGATGGTGTTTTTAGCCATCTCCCGGGGCTGGTGGGAGGGTTACATACAGTGCTGTGGACTTTGCCAAGGACAGAGGGGCTGTGTGGTTTTAAAACTCACTTTGGTTCACGCAGTTCGATGCCACTGTGGGATATGTGACTGTAGTGAAGAACTGTGGCTGTTGGAAGAGCTGACAGACTTGGTAAGACTGTTGCTGAGCCAGGATCGGGACAGCCCGACCTGTCCCACGACACCTGCCCTTCCAGGGAGGGTGGAGTGGGGACAGTTTTGTGGGGAGAGTGTTGGCCAGGGGCCCGAGGCTCCTCCTGCACTCAGTCCAGGAGCTCTTACGTGGGCACTGGGTTCTGCCTGTGGGAGGCAGATGCGCAGAGAGGCTGACTTAGTGACCCTGAGTCTTCGGCGCCCAGCCCCCCCATTCCCATATCCTTTGCTGTGACCCCACCGCCCTCTCGTGGGAGGCAGGTCACACCTCCGCCTCTGCCCTGAGCCGCGGCCATCCGACGTGATTCAGCCAGCACGTGGTGGGCTCGGGCGACCTTGTACAGGCCACACCCTGGGTTCCAGAAGGCATGCCTGTGTCTGCCCGCTCTCCTGCTCCCTTGTCACTTCCACAAGAAGGACAAGACGGGCCGGCCTGCTGGCCTGGGGAGGATGAGACACGGGGGCCCGATCTTCTTTACCCGCAGTGTGGGCTCCCATCCGAGCCCAGCCTAGATCAGCAGACCCCCGACATGTGCAGAGGAAATGCTTCCTGGGGCACGCCCTTGAACGTCTGTGGTTCTTGAGGGGCATTGGGCCCTCCTGTCAGGACAGCATACGCCTTCGGTTTTACTTCTGCTGCTCAGGTGCTTTTGTCCGGGTTGAGCAGCTGACGAGGTAGCGAGCTTGCTCCTAGGAATCATGTTCTCCGGCTTTAGTCACAAACCCGCGTGTGTGATGCTCATGCTAATTGGGCCCAGGAACAAGGAAACGGGGGCCAGGCTGGTGGAAGAGAAAACCCGAACCTGCATCAGGGTGCGCGCATACGGATCAGCACCCCTAAGTAACCGTGCTTGTCATGCCGCTACCCTCTAATTTTTTTTAACAACTTTCATGTTTTTAAACACCTCAAGTGGCAAAGCAGAACTATCAGATGAGGATGTGGTTGCTAGAGACAGAAGTGTCAGAGACCTGGCAGGAAGGGCGGACAGGAAGATGCCATCACACGTGGACGTGAGGATGTACGAGCCAGCACCACTGTTCTGAGTAATGTTCTGCCTAGGCTGACCCCTACACACGGGATGTGGAACTCACATTACGTCCATGTACGTTACACGTTTTGATACTGATAGTGATGGGACTCGGTCATCCTGCAAAGCGGCAACCACGTTCATGCTTACTTATTAGAACGGGACAGAGGGAAGCCTGTACGACTTGGGGTCCCCTGTGTCCACAGCAGACCAGACAGATTGAGCTGTCCTGGGAGAGGCCGGTCCTCCTAGACGCCCTCCTTGGGTAGCAAGAGCCAGAGTAGCGTTTGAGACAAACAGACATTCACATTCACATGCTGCTGTATTAGGAGCCTTTCCTTCGCTTAGCTTGTGATGATTCCTCTCCGTGGACAGGGCGGCGAGGAGCTCCTGAAGCCTCTTTCTCACGGGACATGTCAGCGTGGATGGAGGGAAGTCTTCTCCTGGTCCTGGACCATCTTCCCGCAGAGGGGGAGATTTTTCATTTCACCTGCGAACTCTTCATGCATTTGATTGTCGTCACACACGTGTAGAATATTTTTAAAATATGTCCTGTTTTTCTCCTTAAATCCTTTCTTTAAACTAATAAGCTTTATGTCTTAGAGCAGTTTTAGGTTTACAGAAAAGCTGAGCTGAAGTACACAGAGTTCACATAGACTCCCCACGTACCCTGTTTCCTGATAACATCTTGCATCGACGAGGTGCATTCGACATGGTTGATGAACAAATTCTGACGCCACACTACCACATACATTATTGTGAAGTAATTTTGCAGTTTACATTAGGGTCCCCTCTGTATGTTGTACGGTTCTGTGGGTTTTGCCAACTGCACAATGTCATGCATCCTTATTGTAGTATCACACACAGTAGGTTTGCTGCTCTAAAAATCCCCTATGCTCCGCCTATTCATCCCTCCTCCCTTCATCCAACCTCGGCCACTTACTGATTTTTTTGCTGTCTCTATTGTTTTGCTTTTCTAGAACATCATAGAGTTGGAATCATATAGTATGTGGCCTTTTCAGACTGGCTTCTTTCAATTAGAGATACGGATGTATGTTTCCTCCATGCCTTTTCACGGAGCAGGGAGCCCGATGTGGGACTCGATCCCAGGACCCTGAGATCATGACCTGAGCTGAAGGCAGACGTTTAACTGACTGAGCCACCCAGGCGCCCTGTTAAATACACATATGTCATTATCCAATAGGGTACATTCCTTGGAGTAGAATTGCTGAGTCAAAGAATATACATATTTTGAAGAGTCAGGTATCTTACATATCAGCCGACAGTGCCTGACTTCCTACATCCATGCCACCGATATCACCTTTTTATTTTAAATATATTTGCAGATTTTGTACCAGAAAAACATAATCTTGCTATTTTGATTTATATTGCTTGAATTACTAGTAAATTTGAATACGTTTCCTTTAATGACTGGTGATAGGTAAACATCACCAGCTAACATGAGATTACCGAACACAGAGTTGAAACAAGATCCTTACAACAGAAGAACAAAGTACCCATCTACGTCTGCATCTGCTGCTACATAGCTATATCAATATCAACATATATCAATGTATATTATATTATTTATTATTAATAAATATTGATACTATGTATGCATTATGTATATGTATATTATAGGTTCAAATATATTTGTTTTGTATTTGATTCAGGTATGCAATTTAAAAGAAAGTTAACAAAAAAAGGTGCCAGGGTGCACAATTGGTTGGGCATCCGACTCTTGGTTTTCAGCTCAGGTCAAGATCTCAGGGTCCTGGGATCAAGCCCCGTGTTGGGCTCTCTGCTCAGTGGGGAGTCTGCTTGTTCCTTTCCCTCTGCCCCTCCTGCTCATGCTCTCTCTCTCTAAAATAAATAAATAAATAAATAAATAAATAAATAAATAAATAAATCTTTTTTAAAAAAATGACAAAAAAGAAAGATGACAAATGTTTCCTGTAATGAAATTTGCTCCATAATTTATATTTTAGAAATAAAATGAAGTCTCCTTTTTTTCCTGTGATAATTGATGACTTCCAAACTTCTGCCTCCCTAGTGATTTGGTTCTTTGATCTGTGTTTATCTTTCATTCCTTACTTTTTCACAGGTGAGCATTTTTTCCTATTAAAATGAGTGAGCTGTGTTAAAGGTTGTTTAATTAATGTTTTCTTAGTGGCATGCATTTTAACAACTGTTTTCTGAAAATGACCCTAGCTAAAGCGAATATTAAAAATGCATCTGTCTCCTGGTGGGGAATGTCAATATTCTGGGCGCTGAGGTTTCTGGAAGAAGTGAGGCATTCGGTTGTTGGACAGTAGTGAGCATTTTGCAAACACAGAGTGGCGTACTGTGAATTCCAGGCGTACTGTGAATTCCAAATTCCAGGAAATCATGAAATATCTGGTACATCACTGTATTTCTATGTAATTTTTACCTCAAAGAAGAGAACAAGCCAGATAACACATTTTGTTTCTTTCTAAGTGTTTGACTTAGATTGAGTGGGTTCTTTGACATTTTACTTTTTAGCAGTAAAATGCAGCATGTGCCCAACCACCATTTGACAAGCAAATATTCGGCATTGTCAAATGGGCAGAGGTCAGGGTGCACTGCAGTGGGTCAAGCCCCTTTTCTCATTTGGTCTCTGTGTCCTCCGGGGCCCTCTAAGTACAGTGTGCACACAATCCTGGGTGCTCAAGACAGACCCCGTTCTCTAATCCTGGGTCATCAGTATGGTCCGCTCCCGGATATCACAAAATTCCACATGCTGGGGCAGCTCAAACAACACACATTTATTTCTCACAGTTCCGGAGGCTGGAGTTCCAGTTCAAGGCGTGAGCAGGGCTGGTTTCTCCTGAGGCCTGTCTCCCGGCTTGCAGACGGCCGCCTTCTCCCTGTGTCCTTGCTTGGCGTTTGCTCTGAGCCCACGAGTCCCTGGCATCTCTTCGTATGGTGACACTAATCATACTGGACCAGGGCCCCACTTTTACGACATCATTTCACCTTAATTAACCTAATTAATTATCTACTGAATTAATTAACCTTACTTACTTATTTATCTCCAAATACAGTCACATGGGGGGCAGAGGTTAGGGCTTCAACCTATGGATTTTAGGATTTGGTGAAACTGGGAAGCACGCGCCCAGGACAGTTCTGACAATTCCAAGTAACCAGGAGAAAGGGGAGAAAGAGGCAGTGATTGGTTTAAGGAGAGCTGTGTGCGGGTTGTAGGAAGAAATCCCACCCATTTCTGCACGTAGTCCCATTGTCCGCACGTAAGTGTAGGGCTTGGGGGGAGCATTAGGTTTGTCTGTGAGGCATTGCACTACATTCCTGTATCTTTATCTATACCTATATCTGCATAATAATATATAAATTATCTTTTTTTCATAGGTGCCTTTCATACAACTAGTCACCTACACATTTTGGTGGGATGCAAGGCTTGCCCAGCTGGTGGTTGTCCAAGCTGGGACATGAATCCTGGTACATCTGACTCCAAAGCCTCTTTGCAGGGTCTCACACCAATAGTGAGGAACCCCAGGGCTGGGGAGGAGCCGGCCTGCACCAGATTCTCCAGAGTCTTGCGTTAGTATCACGTCCCAACTCTGTGTTCAGCAGTCATGTTGGTAGCTTGCATTGGACCTTCTGGGGAGTATGTGCCTCGTGAAAATCTGCACTTGCTTCAATTCAGGAATCTCCCTCTGCTCAGGCCCTGCTACCAGGACATAACTGAGACAGAGACTCCGTTTTATTTCCTGTGAGGACTAACACCTGGGGAAAAAATCTCAGCGTGCATGAATTCAAGTGGTAAGAAGGAACCAAAAGCAGAGACGCAGGAGGGAACATTAAATAAGTTAGTCTTTCCAGAGGATCAACGGCGTTCAATGTCCATCAATCCCAGAGTCTAAGAGTGGCCAGAACACCCCATGAGGTCATGCAAACCCAGGATGGGGTTTGCTCGGGGGGCATCCACTGCCCTTGGCTCCCAAGCAGATACCCCAGCCGATGTGGAGTTCGGTCTGCGGCTGCTCAGTGATTGCATCTGAATCATTTATTGAACAGCACTGCTGCTCTGGGCACAGACTGGGTCGGCGACAGAAGAAAGAGCCACAAAGATATATGTCCTGCTCCAAGAATCAATGTCTGGAGAAAAATGGGGGAAATTCAGTGTTGAGACTGAAGTAACAATAGTATCAAACCAGGCCCAAACTCATTCTTGAATTTTTTGGCTTGATAGGATAAATAATCTAAATGAATATTTACCTTCTTAATCTCTTTATCTTTCCAGTATCTTTATAAATTTAGATTCTTCCTTCCTGATATTATTTCCCCTTTGTAAATGTTATTTTGATCTGTATTACTACTCTTGTCAATATTTAATTCTTCTCACTATTGTTTTTACTCCCCCCTGAAATGTTCTCCTTTATATGCCCTCATACAGGATTTGAAGCGTGGGAAGCTTGCACAGTGTCGGTGGGAATGCAAAAGGGTGCAGCTCATGGAAAACCATGTGATACTTCCTTGAAACATTAAAAATACAGCTACCACAGATCCAGCTGTCCTGCTTACAGTTATATACCTTAAAGAACTGAAGGCAGGTTCTCTAAAAGACCTTTGCAACCCCACGTTGATTGCAGTGTCACTCAGAATAACCAAGAGGTGGAAAGATTGCAGGTGTCCACTGATGGATGAGTGGAAAGTGGAAATGTGCGGGGTGCACACGATGGAATAATGTCATCCTTGAAAAGGAAGGAAATCTTGTTACACGTTATAGTGGGACTGAACTTGGGGACATTATACTCAGTGAAATGAGCCAGGCACATGATCACAGATACTGTGTGATTCCACTTCCGTGAGGTCCCTAGAGTAGTCTAGTTCATGAAGACAGAAAGTAGGATGGTAGTTGCCAGGGATCGAAGGGTGGTGGTGGGGAACGGGGAGTTAGTGTTCAGGAGGTACAGAGTGTTAGTTTTGCAAGACAAGAAGGTTCTGGAGAGCTGTTTCCCAACAATGTGAATGTGCTTGACACACTGAACTTTACACTTAAAATGGTGAATTTTGTGTTATGTGAGTTTTTTTTTTTTACCACAGTTTAAAAAAATTAGAAAGTAAATGTGAGTTTTGGCAATGTCCCTTGAGAGTTCTGTGCCGGTAGAACTGGTCTACTCTATTGGGGTGGGAAGAGCACTAGATGAGAAGGGAGATCTTCCTGTTTCCAGCTGTGACACCCACAGCTATGTGACATTCCCCACTCCATCCTTGGTGCCTTCCACCATCGGATCAGGACAATGATTCCTGCCTGCCAGTCCCCAAATGCTGGATGAACATCAGACAGGACTGGAGGCACCTGGGTGGCTCAGGTCACAATCCTGGGGTCCTGGGGTCGAGCCCTGCATCGGGCTCCCTGCTCAGCAAAGAGTCTGCTTCTCCCTCTCCCACTTCCCCTGCTCTTTCTGGTGCATGCTCTCTCAAATAAATAAATAAAATCTTAAAAAAAAAGATCAAATAGGATTGTAAGCTCTTGGATAAAAGTATGAAGTCCATCACAAATATAGGCTTGTATGCATTATAATTTCTTTTGAGAAATAAGACCTATTTCCTTTCTTTGGAAATAGCTTCTATCCAGAGCTGTGATTTTGTAAGTGCCTGGATTTAGTTCATGCTTGTTTTGAGATAACTATCTCAGAGAATTGGTTGTAATCTCGTAATTTTCTTTTTACAATCAAAATAATGAACTCGTGACTTCTTCTGTTTCTTGTTTTTCCAGGGTAATGCTTCCCACGTAAGCCATAGCACTACACACTTATTCACTATTGTAATTACTAAAGTTCTAGCTACCTCATGGGGGCATAGTGAAGATTAATGTCTATTTGGCAATTTAAGTTTGTAATATGATTTGAGTTCCTTTGAGGACAAGCTTTATATAAATGCCTGATAATGATTGCAACAATAAGAAAGAAACCAAATGGTAAGGAAATAAAATGGGACAAAGAAAGCCATTTTCTCCATCAACCTAACTAAAACAAAACAAAAGAGAATCCCTAAATCAGATGAACTATGGTATTTGAATCTTTTAAAATGCTGAAAGTATCTCCTGCACTCCTTTGAACGCAAGAGGAAGTATACATCTGACTTCATTCGAGGATTAAATGGACAATAGCTGAAGAGTGTATATACCATCTTCTTTCTTTTGGGTTTGTCTCCTGGGAGAAAAATGTATTCTAAAATGATTGACAACTTTGAGGAAAATTAGAAAGCCTTATTTTAAGTACTTTGTTCAGAGTATACCATGGAAAGTATGAATTTATAAAAGTGTTCTTGGGGTTATCGGTACCCCCAAACCATGTCCCTAGTAATTTTTTTTTTCATTTTGTCACCTGCCCTAGCTATGGATGCTAGAATAGGACTCTCCATGGCCAGACTTCCTGAGCCTGACTCAGAGCTCCCCGTGTGCACCAAGTTATGAATTCTTTCGTGGTTGATTTCCGTAAGGATTTGGCTTACTCAGTCATTATAAGCAAAGGACGAACAGGGAAGAAGTTTGTGGAGAGAAATGACTCCGGAGAAATGGAAACCAGTGAAAAATGAAGGAAAAAAAACCCACGAAAAACTAATAACCCCAAGCCTGACAGTAAAGAGAACAGATACAGAGAACAAAAAGCACAAAAAGATCCATTTTATCACAAAAATGAGTAAGAGGGATGCTAGCGTTGAACATAATGGAACAAAGAGAAGACAGAGGAACTGGGAATGACCACTTGTATAGAAGGAAGGGCCACCCAAAGGGACGTCCCCACAGCATCAAGACAATATGGAGCTTGACTGAAGCTTGGGAGCCCTCCACATGTCTTGGGAATTGTGTGATGTAACTGGGGCCCCAGCATGTTACATGGGACTACAGCCTGCTCTGGGAGGCAGTTCAAATGTCCTGGTTATAACCATCACGCTTTGGCACCCGGACACGTCGACTGCTTCAGCTCATCCCAAACTGTGGGACAGTCGTGTCTTCTGGAGAATCCCTGAGAGTTGGTTGTGCGCATTTTGGAGCAAACACTCAACTTTTCATCCCTGTACCTCAACTCTCCGTTATCTGTGATCTCTCAAAAACTGACAGAAGCGGGTGGTTGGGATTATTATCAATTCTTGAGTCCAGATATAACTGCAATTCTAGACACTCATCCTACTTATAATATGGAGCGACATAAATGCTTACAAATGAGTTTTATTAGTCACCTATTTAATACAATTATGACAAGACTCTGAAGTTCTGAAATTGCGTTTTTTCTGCATTTCTCAGAGTTACTTTTCAAAAGAAGCTAAGTGTGTTCATGTTCCTCCTCCCCATCTGCTAATTAAATTAAAACATTGATGAATTTTTTAGATAACCTGACAAGAATTTTTTAAAAGATAATCTTCTGATATCTACTCATCCAAGAATTTCAAAAAAGCTTAGCATTGATTTCTTGAATGTCTCAGAATCAGTCTATTAAACAATAAGCCACTGTTCGTGTTTCCATTCCCCCCCCCATGCAGTGTCAGGTTGAATCAAGGAAACAGCGTGACCCCGTCATTCAAGGAAAACACTTAGACCGGGGACCCGATAGAAGGGCACATGGAAACCCCATTTCACCTGGGAAGATGGAACTCATTTTGTAGTTTGACATTTTATACCCAGTGTCTTGCTGGTTTATGTTTATGTAATGTATTCAAAGTAATAAATCCCAGCTGTTGTGTTTCTAGTCTTACTGACAAATACAAAAGGAAACCAAGAGACCAACACACCTGCCAACAAGGGAGTGCTCGGAGGAAGTTAAAATTCAGAACCAGTGAACAATGCTGAAGCAGGGTGATGGTTAGTAATTTAATATTGAAATTCCCTAGTCATCGATGTATTCTTTTTGTGCCAGAGCAGATTCTTCAGGAAAGACGCATGGAAGGAACCCTTCCCCTTCTCCATCCCTGGAAGGACCACAGGCCTCAGTGGGGTTTTTGTGCCTAGACCACTGGGTTGGTGCTATGGATGGAATGCATTGCCTTGAATTCACGTGTTGAAATCCTAACCCCCAAGGTGATGGTTTTGGGAGGTAGGGCTTTGGGGACTGATTAGGTTATGAGGGTGGGACACCATGATGGGATTAGTGTCCTTGTAACATGGACCCCGGAGACCCAGCCCCTCCAGACCCCGGCCCTTCCTCTGTGTGAGGACACAGAGAGAAGACCACGGTCAACTATGAACCAGGACCCGATTCTCACCAGACACTGATTCTGCTGGTGCCTTATTTTAAGATTTCCAGCCTCCAAAATTGTGAGAATCAATGTCTGTTGATGAGAAGCCATCTGCGCTATTGTGTTCTGTTGGAGCAGCTCAGATGGACTAAGACAGTTGGTATAATTGCTCTTTCCTGAGTCAGGGCAAACATAGGGCCGATTCTCACCAGGCCTTCGTTGGGAGAGTGTTGGCATGTCAAGAAGGGGGTGTTTCATGCTCTAAGAGAGCTTCTCAATAGAAGGTGACTAGTGAAGTGAGTGCCGGCCAGGCCTGTGGTCGCTGCACCCCCACATAATGTGAGAAGGTATGCGGGGGTCCCGAGGTGGTTAGAGGTGCACCCCACTTCATACACAGCGTTCTGGAGTTGGTAACCTAGGCTGTAAGCCCAGCTTCGTAACGTATTACCTTCCTAGGATCACCTTGGGCAAGTGACTTCCTCTCTGTACCTCAGGCGTCTCAGGGAGCTGTGTTGGGAGAATGGAACGGGAGCATAGGTAACGCATTTAGGGATTGAACGGGAGTCAGGAGAACTGGCGGGAGCTGGCCGGGTACTGCCTTGGTGTGCTCAGAGCTCTCGCTCTGGAGAGTTGTCTGGGGACCCGCTGCAGCATCCTGCAGCAGGGGGAGGTCAGGGATGTAGATGCTGCAGCCCCCTGCTGGTTTCTGCTGGATGGCAGAGCAATCAATGGCAATGGCAATCGATCAATGGCAAAATGGAGGGCATTAGGAGATTTGGCTGCTGTTGACTTACTGCTGTCCTTGCCCTGTCAGCCTTGACCGCTGTTCATTTGATTTACAAAAACTCAATAAAAGGTGACATTTGTTACTCATCCAATAATGGAAAACTTCATTTCTTTATTCTTAACAATCGAGTTTTAATTTCACTTTCATTTCTACTCCTGTGTTTATGACATTTCACCGCACCTTCTTCTGTTGGGTGGATGGGAAGTCAGGTGGTGTCTCTGCTTTTCGCGCGGCTGCTCATTGGAAGCCTTAGAGATATTACTTTAATGAATATGGCCCCAAGTCATTGGGGAATAAGAATCAATATTTAAGCACAGAAATTTCAGAAATTTGGCATAACAAGCCACTTTAAGTATTAAACGGCTTCTACTTTTTTGGAGAAAATTACTGATTTCTAGAGATGTGCCAGATACAAAATGCATCAGGTTTTTAAAATTGCGAGCTCTGCATCGTCACGAGGCCACGTGGTGGCGGTGACCACAGCAGAACAGAAAGGGATCCCAGGCGGGCGGATAACTTGGCTTGAGTGTCCTTCTCCATTAAAGAATGAGATCATGGTATCACCGAACCAACAGGCAACACAGTTTGGGGGACGCCAACGCCGATTGGCTAAGACGAACACGTTGCAGTCAGACGAAGCCGGGAGATGTTTCTGCTCGCGTCTCAGCCGCCCGAGCCTGCGTCTCACCTCCAGCCGCGTGCTGCGGGGCCTCCTCGTCCCGCCCCTCCCTCCGTGCTTTGCTCCGAGACCCTGACGTGCAGCGATGCCGTTCCGTCTTGCGTGTCTGACTGAAGCACCCTGGGCAGTTGTTCTAGTATCTTTTAAAATTCCATACCCTGCACCCCTTGCAGCAGCTTCTTCTGGGGCGCGAACTCGGCAGGTGGCCACGGAAGAAGACGCAGGTGACACGTGTGCAGCTAGCACAGGGACGCGCTGCGGGTGTAGGTATGAGGACCAAAGGTGGGGAGATGGCGCATCTAGAGGTCATCCCTCAGAACGGGGCCACGGGGGGACAACCTGCTTTGTCTGCCTTTCATTGCATTGCCACTGATTCGGGCAGGGGTATGTGCTGCTTTCAGGCAAATGCTCGTGTCCGCCGGGGGATGGGAGCCAGGGGAGACACAGGCGGTGACACGCAGGAGAGGCAGGTGGGCGAGCAGCGCAGCCTCGAGGACAGGCTGACGCGGGGCCACGGCCTCGGGTTACGTGGTGCAGCGGCAGTGACACGGGGGGCATGGAGATTTATATTTTATTGCATTTCCTGGCGTCGGTCATGTGCACACACCTGCCTAGCCCTTAACAACCGTTATGTCAGAGTCGGGGGTCCCTGCCTAGTACAGGGTTGCAGTTATCAGGGGTCAGGGAACCGGCTCTTTGGTTTTTCTACCCCATTCTGGTCTGTTCCCCCTCTCCCCCTGCTTGCCTCCATGGTTCTGTGCTCGTTCACCTGAGCAGGAACTCCACTGCGACAGTAGAATCACCGTGTCCCCATCACAGCCGTGGCCCCGTTACACGAGACGAACTCACGTGTTCGGTGCCTCCCAGACACCTCTCTCAGGCAGGATTTCTTGTCCATTGTCCCGTGGTCATCACTGATCCCTGGTTCCCGCGAACCCGGATGGCCTCAGAGAGTAGCAGAGCAGCCTGCCCTGGAAACCGCCCCTTTCTCTGATTCAGAACTGGCATGCACTGGCTGCTGAAGAAACTACCTTTTTCCAAGCCAGAGTGCCTTCCAGTAGTGAGGCTGATAAGTAGAAAAGGAAGACAATGTGGGTTTATTTTATTTGCAGTGGTTCCTGCCACAGTCAGCAAGCTCACATGGGTCTGCAGTACCCAGGGGCACCTTGACAAACTTTATGTTCTTTCTATGTGTTTCCACTCTCTGAGTTAAGCTTAGCTGGCCGCCAGAGTCAATGCAGAGCTTCCCCCAAGGTGAGCTTCTCTGCCTCAAATGATCATCGCCTCCATTTGCATGTGATGTCCTCATTATAATGTAATCGGTGTAACAGATGCGCATTAGCAGAGATGCAGCCTTCAGCTCTAGCAGGAGCTCAGCTCCATTCAGGGGAGCTCTTGCTGGCTCTCCATTTATGCCACTCTCGCAGACACAAAAATGCTAAAGCCCTGCAATTGTGTGGCCCCCTCCTCATGTTTTATCTGCACCTCTGTTAGCTCCTGCTGTCCTATACCGCTTTCCTTAGTTATTAACTTGATCATTTCTTGTATAACTCTACCCGTTCTGCTTAACTTCCACCCTATCGTGCAACAGTTCTGTTTCAGCTCATTACTGCAAGCATTACATCCCCGAATCTTCCGCATGTATTTTTCTAAAATACCGCCTCCTTGCATAAAGGCCAGCTGTGTGTTTTCTCACAGGGATTTCTTCCTGATTTCCTCCCTTAAAACTAATAAGCTACAATCTCTAATCCATTCTAAGTGTGTGCTTTATATCATCGTAGACAATATGTGATTGAAAACTCAGGGCTTGAACAGAACTTCAGTTTAAGACTTAGGTACGTGTAGTTGATCTCTGTGTGCCATTTTGATAAATACTACTGGAAATTCATATGTGGATAGTAACCACTTCCTGTCACACTTTCATTTTACCACATCAGCATCATGAAGAGCTCATGATTCTGAGGTGGACGGGATCCGAGGGTCCAAGACCAATGACTGGAAAATGACGTGTTGGAATGGAAGCCAACTTGACAGACAAAAAGCCCAGAGTTTATGCCTGAGATTCAGGTCACTGTGGGCCCTGTCCTTTCCCTGCTTCTCCGGTGGGCCAGGTAGGGGTTCAGTCAGCCAGGGCAGGCCTGCAGCCAGGTGCAACTGTACATGTGTTGGCTTTAAATCAAAAGCGGGTGTCGTTTATGTGCCCAGGTAAGGGAGTTCTTGAGGAGCTAGGTTTGTGCACCCCCTGCCTGCATTTCTCAGGGGCTGTTCACGCCCCCGGGGGGCCTGGCCCCAGCCACACTGTGTTACCCTGTGGCCTCCCCCCCTTGAGCAGCACCTTGCCTCCTTGTCACGGGTGGATGCCCAGCAGCCTGCTCTTCCGATGGGACTCTGCCTGTTTCTAGCACGAGCCTAGGTGTCCTTAGAAACATCTTTACTTCCTTCTAACAACAACAGAACATTCCAGACCCATCTTGATTTTTTGTCTGGAGACATGGATCAGGCACCAATTGGTTCTTCTTGTCGAGAACAGAATGAGAGGCCAGCACCTGGGGGCAGAGGTCCAGACTGGATGTCACTTCTGACTACTACAGGGTACAGCCTTTTAAGCAAGACCGTTACAGACACTGGTCTCTTGCAGTTTTATTTTGCTTTATTTTACGTTTTTAAATGTCATGAGATCATCTCAGTGTTTGAGGTTTCTCATTTAATATTCATTTCTCTCATTCCTTTCACACCTGACTTTAATATAGCAGCTTATTAACTAATTCCCCTTCTTCTGAGTTCTCTCCAAGAACTTTGATATACTTTTACACACACTGGCATACAAAATTTTATGTCGAAGTCATGATGCAGCCTCTGATTTTTAGAAATAAATTATTTTCTCTTTCCTTCATTTTAACACTTGGCTAAGCATCCTGGATAGATGCCAGTGTTGAGGGTCCAGATCCCTCTTTCCATGAGCACCTGCTGTAGAGAGCACAGCTCCCTGAAGGTAACAAAAACAAATGGACAGAAACCTCCATATTCTCCGAAGCTGGTGCCATGGGGATTAAAAGCTTAAGATCTATGATATAACAGATGGTAATACCATACATTCAAAAAAGAAAAGGAAAAAAGAAAAACAGTGTAGAAATATTTTGGCTCTCAAGATTTTATTTAGGGGCGCCTGGGTGGCTCTGTTGTTAAGCGTCTGCCTTAGGCTCAGGTCATGATCCCAGGGTCCTGGGATGGAGCCCCACATCAGGCTCCCTGCTTGGCGGGAAGCCTGCTTCTCCCTCTCCCACTCCCCCTGCTTGTGTTCCCTCTCTCGCTGTGTCTCTCCATCAAATAAATAAATAAAATCTTAAAAAAAAGGTTTTATTTAAAATCGTCTTTAAGTGTGAATAGACCTTTCTTCAAAAAGACATACAACTGGTCAACAGATATATGAAAGAGTGCTTATCCTCATTAATTGTCAGGGCAATGCACATCAAAACCACAGTGAGATATCCCCTTACACCTGCCCTGTGTCCTGTGTGGCCACACTCCCCATCTGATATTCTTTCTGTCTGTATTATCCACTAGAATATAGACTCCATGGAGCATGATCATCATTAGCACCTTCATTTCTGGATCTGCGGTGCTTGGCAAATACTAGATGTTCAGCAAATATTTAGTAAATGAATAAAAGCCATCTTCATCACTCTAGATGTGGTGGTTAATTTTGTGTATCAATTTGGCTATGCCATGGTACCCTGTATTTGGTCAAACACCCAACTTAGATGTTACTGTGAAGGTATTTTTTTATTTTTCTATTTTATTTTTTTCTTTAAATTTTTTATTCTTATGTTAATCACCATATATTACATCATTAGTTTTTGATGTAGTGTTCCATGATTCATTGTTTGTTCATAACACCCAGTGCTCCATGCAGAATGTGCCCTCTTTAATACCCATCACCAGGCTAGCCCATCCCCCAGCCCCCTCCCCTCTAGAACCCTCAGTTTGTTTTTCAGAGTCCATCATCTCTCATGGTTCGTCTCCCCCTCCGACTTACTCCCCTTCATTCTTCCCCTCCTGCTATCCTCTTCTTTTTTTTTTTTAACATATATTGCATTTTGTTTCAGAAGTACAGATCTGTGATTCAACAGTCTTGCACAATTCACAGCGCTCATATTAGCACATACTCTCCCCAATGTCTATCACCCACCCACCCCATCCCTCCCACCACCCACCACTCCAGCAACCCTCAGTATGTTTCCTGAGATTAAGAATTCCTCATATCAGTGAGGTCATATGATACATGTCTTTCTCTGATTGACTTATTTCACTCAGCATAACACCCATCCACGTCGTTGCAAATTGCAAGATCTCATTCCTTTTGATGGCTGCATAATATTCCATTATGTATATATATACCACATCTTCTTTATCCATTCATCTGTCGATGGACATCTTGGCTCTTTCCACAGTTTGGCTATTGTGGACATTGCTGCTATAAACATTGGGGTGCACGTACCCCTTCGGATCCCTACATTTGTATCTTTGGGGTAAATATCCAGTAGTGCAATTGCTGGATTGTATGGTAGCTCTATTTTCAACTTTTTGAGGAACCTCCACACTGTTTTCCAGAGTGGTTGCACCAGCTTGCATTCCCACCAAAAGGGTAGGAGGGTTCCCATTTCTCCACATCCTCACCAACATCTGTCGTTTCCTGACTTGTTAATTTTAGCCATCCTGACTGGTGTGCGGTGGCATCTCATTGAGGTTTTGATTTGGATTTCCCTGATGCCGAGCGATGTTGAGCACTTTTTCATGTGTCTGTTGCCAATTTGGATGTCTTCTTTGGAAAAATGTCTGTTCATGTCTTCTGCCCATTTCTTGATTGGATTATTTGTTCTTTGGGTGTTGAGTTTGATAAGTTCTTTATAGATTTTGGATACTAGCCCTTTATCTGATATGTCATTTGCAAATATTTTCTCGCATTCTGTCGGTTGTCTTTTGGTTTTGTGGACTGTTTCTTTTGCTGTGCAAAACCTTTTTATCTTGATGAAATCCCAAAAGTTCATTTTTGCCCTTGCTTCCCTTGCCTTTGGCGATGTTTCTAGGAAGACGTTGCTGTGGCTGAGGTCGAAGAGGTTGCTGCCTGTGTTCTCCTTTAAGATTTTGATGGACTCCTGTCTCACATTTAGGTCTTTCAACAATTTGGAGTCTATTTTTGTGTGTGGTGTAAGGAAATGGTCCAGTTTCATTCTTCTGCATGTGGCTGTCCAATTTTCACAACACCATTTGTTGAACAGACTGTCTTTTTTCCATTGGACATGCTTTCCTGCTTTGTCAAAGATGAGTTGACCATATAGTTGAGGGTCCATTTCTGGGTTCTCGATTCTGTTCCATTGATCTATGTGTCTGTTTTTGTGCCAGCACCATACTGTCTTGATGATGACAGCTTTGTAATAGAGCTGGAAGTCCGGAATTGTGATGCCGCCAGCGTTGCTTTTCTTTTTCAACATTCCTCGGGCTATTCGAGGTCTTTTCTGGTTCCATACAAATTTTAGGATTATTTGTTCCATTTATTTGAAAAAAGTGGATGGTATTTTGATGGGGATTGCATTGAATGTGTAGATTGCTCTAGGTAGCATTGACATCTTCCCAATGTTTGTTCTTCCAATCCATGAGCATGGAAATTTTTTCCATTTCTTTGTGTCTTCCTCCATTTCTTTCATGAGTATTTTATAGTTTTCTGAGTACAGATCCTTTGCCTCTTTGGTTAAATTTATTCCTAGGTATCTTATGGTTTTGGGTGCAATTGTGAATGGGATCGACTCCTTGATTTGTCTCTCTTCTGTCTTGTTGTTGGTGTATAGGAATGCCACTGATTTCTGTGCATTGATTTTATATCCTGCTACTTGACTGAATTCCTGTATGAGTTCTAGCAGTTTTGGGGTGGAGTCTTTTGGGTTTTCCACATAAGGTATCCTATCATCTGCAAAGAGTGAGAGTTTGACTTCCTCTTTGCCGATTGGGATGCCTTTGATTTCTTTTTGTTGTCTGATTGCTGTGGCTAGGACT
>NW_027397079.1:2264400-2279403 GCF_003265705.2 Callorhinus ursinus
GAGTGAGGGGGGTGAGGGGGGTGAGGGGGATCGGGGGATCGGGCGATGAGGGGGTGAGGGGGTGAGGGGTGAGGGGGTGAGGGGCCTTGGGCTAAAACGGGCATGGGAGTCCTCGTCGATAGGCTTCCACTGACTTCAGGACTTTTAAAAATGTCTCCTTATTCATTTTGGAAGACGTTTTCTATCTACTATATTCAGCATCATGGGGAGGTAATTTTCCTACCAAGACACCCCTCAATCAGGAGCAAAACCGTCATTGGGTTCCTGTGAGTGCTAAAATGAACTCAGTTAAGGTAAAATGAAACTAGCATTATTCTTAATACATAAATATTTTAGGGCAGACTTTCATCCCAAAAACACAATGAGGAATTGTGTTTTATGATTTCCTACCTGAAACTGTTACCGTATACCGGCTCTGTTATTAAGGATATTTACATTAATAGCATCTACAGGGAAATGGCAACATCATAAAAATGCAAAATTTATGACCAGTGTCATTGCTAATAAAGAAAAACCTTCCAACCACAATGTTAAAAATATTCACAATAGAGAAAATAGATTAATATTTTAATGAAACTAGAGACTGGTGATATACTTGAAAACAGGCTATAATCTATACCCATGTTTTATGAGTAGGTGGGGAGATTTGTCATAGTCAAAACTTAGCCAAATATTAAAGAACTGTCTCTAATAACTGAACTTGACAATTTAGACTCAATTTTAATATATTAAGAACTTATTATTTTCATGAAACAAGTTTTAAAATATAGTTTGTGCCTAACAGGAAGGGGTAAGATAATTTTAATTTATTATGTGCAGGGCAATATTTAAACTATTATGGTTAAAAAAATAGGCATTGAAAATAGAATTTGGTTTGTTTTATGGGCACATACAATTTGGAAAACAAGGGGGAGGAAGCTCATTTTATATAGCCTGGTGTCTTAGGAATGGTTTAATTAGACTTATAGTCAGTGTTTTCATTGAAAACTGTTAATAAGGCATCAAATACCTCAAAGATTTAACATGACACATCAAATAGTTTGATTTTTTGAGACCCTGACCCTAAAATTTTAGTTTCTGTTCAATAAACATCTACAAAGTCTCTCCTCTGTTTTCAACGTGCGTTGGTGTGAGGGTTCAACGACGAACATTAAATTGCTCTTGACCTCATATACCCACAGTCATCTAGTGTGGGGGCTACACAGGAACTGCGGGGCTGAGGGTGGGGGCGTGCGTGCAAGGGAAGGGCATCTGGGGCAGACCCACCAGAACTTACCAAATGGAAGTAACAGGTGCACAGACGGACATAGTGACAGCATCATGGAAACCCAAGCAGTCATCTTGACGGCTTCATTCACTCACTGACACTTATTGACATTTATACAAACACTTGAAAATGTCTATATTCCGGCTGCCGAGTAAGAGAATTCTGTGAATAGCTTGCTGAGGACCACTTTGTTCTGGCATGGAGAGACGCTATCATGTCCTTGTGCACCAGGACACGCGTGACTCTGGTGAGCACATCAGCCTTTTGGGATATTTAAGACAACTGTTATTACCTGTTTCATACATGGGAAACCGGGATGTAAGGAGATTTCATTATTGGCTAGAAAAAATCGTCATTTCAGTAAGTGTCTCTGACCCACATCACTGATTTTTTTTTTAAATTTTAGTTGTGTTGTCTATTAAGGAAAGCATAATTAAGGAATCGGAGTAAAGTTCTTGATGTGAGCTCTGTCTCTCTGTGGGGGGTGAAGAAGATGCATATTTACAGGTGACTATAATGACGAAATCTCACATTAACATCGGATATGTTTTTCCCTCCTATTGACTATGATTTTAACCATTAGTGCTTTCTAGCTGTTGCTCATGTTCATTTTCTATCAGGAAAGTTATGTCTGAACTTAAGAAGTCATTTGAAAGTAAATCTCAAATAGCAAGATGTTGTCTGAGAAAAGGCTCCCCTCCAGAGGTTGGGGAAGAATCCCTGATTTCCATGGATGCTGATGTCCATGGATCCGTGCACCTGTCCGTTAGAGACTCCTGTGATAATTCAGAGAGTCAGAATCCGTGATGCCTGGAGGCAGCTCTGCTCCACTAGCCCCATGCTCATTCCTGCTGCTCTCTGGTGGAAGGTTCTGGAACATGCAGCCCCTCCAACAGATCCCCCACAGGTGCACATCAAGCTTCTTTTCCTTTGCTCCCCAAGGCCTCCTCCAGACCCAGCAAAAGCCTGCTTTGTGGTGCACACACTCAGCTGATGCTCAGAGTAATTGTGGCAGGGAGTCTGGAATAGGCGGGCCAGCCCCCCATCCTGCAGGGGAAATTCTAGGGGCTCTCTGTGCACCCCTCAGAGGCTGGGGAGAGGTTTGTCCCTCCCTGCCTACCCTGCTGCATTGTCATCTCATTTCCCCTTCCCTTGCTCTGCTTCTTAGAATCACATCCCAAGTAGATCACCTGCCACCTACATCTTCCTGAGATCCAGGTGATGGTGTGGTGCGCACAGAGCACAGTAAGGTCTCTTCAGGAACTCTGTGACCTGCTGAGTCCTCCCTGGTGCTGCATCACCACAAGGACGGAGGAAGCCCTCCAGCCGACGATCCGGAGGTCAGCCTGCTTACCAGGCTCGTTATCAGAGCTCATGTCAGATGATCATTTATGTCTGAATGGGCTGTCATTTCCTCCCCCGAGAACGACAGCTAACTGACAGCAAGACTGTCTTGACCGCGGGTGCATCCCAGGGCCCGCAACTGTCCCAGTGCACGGACCTCGCCATAATCGTTGCCAAACAGATGGATTCTTCATTCACACACTATTTTTAGTAAGAAGTGATGGAATATCCCGGGGTGTCTTATTCCATCATCTGAGTCACCGGTGTAAAGCCAGGAGAGCCCACATTGCTGACCGCCGGTGGGAAACATCACAATGTAGAAGGACCCGCCTCTGTCCCCCTCCCTGTCCCACCACTGGCCCTTCGCAGCCTGGGAAGAAAACACTGCTGTCCTGTCTTTTTCTTTGATCATGGTTTTTCTCTTGCCTGGAGCCTCCGACTGCCCTTTCTTCCAACAGACTCCTACTTGATTGACTCCCACTGCAAGCTCACCCCGTCTGTGACACCTTCCGGACTCCCTGTCCCTCTGGCAGAATTCACTGTCTTCTCCGTCCTCTCTGTTCATTCTCGGAGGGGTAATTTAGAAGTTACCCTTCCAGTGGCACAGGGCTTTCCTCCAGGGCAGGCCATGTGTTTTCTGTCTCGGACCCCACAGTGGTGGCCAGGCCCGCGCCCCTTGGTGTGTGTGAGCGTGTGACCATGGGGTGGACGGTGAAGGCAGGTGGCGGTGTCTGGTGCCTGTCCTCCTTGATGGTGGATTCGGTGAAGAGCCCACGCGCATATCATATTAATGTGATAATGTGCACGATGCACCAGCTGGCTCGAGGAATCTGGTCCACACCTAACTTCTAGTGCTCACACATTTCTCTCACAGTCAGAAAAAAAGGTCATTGGTATTAGGTTCCTTATAAGAAAGTATTAAGCATCTAATATAAATATACCAGGTTCATTGTAACAGGTGTTCTGATATTATTTCCTCTCCTAATATAGCTGAGTATATACTCTGATAAAACAAAGGCAAAAACAATAGCAACTCTAATAAGCTGCAGGAAAGAATAGAAAAACAAAAGAACAATAGCAAGAAGACAGGAGGAAGGACAGGAGGCGGGCAATTGAACATTCGGATCTATGCAAGATCCAAAGTTTTATATATCATTTTGGTTAAAAATCAGGTTACTTAGAGGCAAATTTAACAGCCTCTAGAGAGTAGTGTGAAATTTATTTACACTAACATTCCACAGAAGGACAGTCATTATTGGTATATCAGAATTGTGTGCCATGATGATGAAAAAAATAAGTAAAATTAAATGATATACTTTAATACGTGTGCCTGTGTGTGTGTGACTCAGGCATGCATGCTCCAATTTAGAAACTTAAAATATAAGCAAACATGCTGTGTTCTGTAACAGCTAGTAAATCTAGCGTAATGATGATT
Source organism: Callorhinus ursinus (assembly GCF_003265705.2). NCBI lineage: Eukaryota > Metazoa > Chordata > Mammalia > Carnivora > Otariidae > Callorhinus > Callorhinus ursinus. Next base: position 2,268,447 of record NW_027397079.1, read on the forward strand.
ATGATGTGATTTGGTATCATAAGAACTCTGAGAATTATTTTAAATGCAGAAACTGATTTGTTAATTCTTCCTTCCTTCTAATTTTGTAGGTGATTAAAGCGTAAGTGACTTGGTTTGTGTTGAGATGCATGCTGAAGGTTTCTTTCAGGTGGTACAAAGCTCATCTTGTTTTACTCCTTTGTCCTTGACTCTACTTGTCGGTCAAGGGACAAGGTTCTTCTCTATCAGAGGTAGTCAGCCCAGACTCTTACATAGCACGAACAAGTTATGTATTCAAACATCCCTAATGTTTTGCATTCCTATAGCTTGGAAGAGACTACAAGTAAAAATTTAAATTTAGAAAATTATTAATAAACTCTTTTTAGGCTTAATATAAGAGAGCAAGGGGAGCCTGGGTGGTGCGTTGGTTGAGGGTCCAACTCTTGGTTTTGGCTCAGGTCATGATCTCAGGGTTTGAAGATCGAGCTCCACGTCAGGCTCCACACTCAGTGTGGAGTCAGCTTGATATTTTCCCTCTCCCTCTGCACCTTCCCCCCAGTAAAAAATAAGATAGTGAATCTTGGTATTTAATGTGAAACCAAACGTTGCTGTCCAATTTCTCAGCAAGCAGATGCTGAATGTCCTCCTTCTCCAGTCTTTAGACATCTGACCTAAAACTCACCAGCTCAGAAAAGATTATGCGGGTATTAAAAGATTTGTTACCTCTGTTAAAAAGGTCTATTTCTCCTCCTTACCGCATTTATCAGGCTTTTTAATAACAGTTTATAGCACCAGCAGCTCTCCGACCTACACCTTCTCGCCTGCCCCACACTTACAGTGCCATTTTGACACCATTACATAGAAAAGCTGCCACAGGGACTGGACCAAGAAGGTCACCTACGTGTCCTGTGTTAAATTTATTTTGCTACATCACTTCTAGTTAAATTCCCTTGCAGTAAATCGTTGAATAAACCACTGCTGAGAATTAACAGGATGCACTTCATACAGGAGACCGAGCCCCTCCATCTCTGGTGCATTTGCCTGCAACCACTTCTCAGAACATTTTGCAAAATGAGGACCACTCAAGTTCCTGGTTCAGTCAGGGTTTCTGGGAAATCATTAGAATTTAGTATGATGGGTATTAATATTTTCCCCCTTGTTTGTTGAGAGTTGAAATTTTCAAATCATGGCCACTTATTAATTTTTTTCTTTAGAAAGGATAATAAACATGTATTTAAATTGAATTAAAATGACAGAATCTAATTAATGTTGCTCTTTCTGATCCAAAAGAAAAACTTATGTATACGGGTAGATGTGGGTAAGTGCTCTTGCCTGTGCTCATGGCAGGGCGTGATGCTAGCCTGGCCATCTGAGGAACAGAACAGGTTAATGGGCTGTGTCACATGACTGGCCACCAGGTGCCCAGATTAACCATTATTTCTGGTGTGTCTGAGGGTGTTTCTGGATGAGGTTAGCATCAGAATTGGTGGATTCAGTATAGTAGATCGCCCTCCCCAGTGAGGGTGGGTGTCATCCAATCTGTTGACGGCCTGAATAGAACAAAAGATGAGGGAAGGAGGAGCAGTACCTACGGCCCATTTTATACTTTGATTTTTTCCTCGCATAACATAGTGTATCCTGTCACATTCTAATCTACTCCAGCATGTCAGGGAACAAAAATGTTAGCTGTAGCCCGATCAGTCAATTTCACAAGACTCTGTTCTTTCCCGTAGCTTTAAGTTATAATACTTCTTCAGTGCCTGAGGATATGTGTTTATTTATTTGTTTAGGGCTTGTTTGTACTTTCACAGGAGGTGATGGAGTTCATGGAAGTGCTAATTTTCTCCATGTTTTTCTCCTTTGTGTTCCCAGGACATGAAAGGGCATGTGACACAGAGCAGGTAGCCAATAAGGGTTTGACAAGTAAATGAAATCATGCCCTAATAAAATAAATATTAGGTAGAAAGTGCATGTTTCAGTTTCTGTATAATGCTTAATATGTTCTGAACGCAAGCTATTGTTATAAAATAATTAATAGAAAATGACTAATCATTACAGTTACTCTTTCTGTACACCCCTGCTCCCTTCGTATTCCTAGAGAAACGTTGTACAGGAACTGATGTTACAAGGGTCAGTGTTCTTGCATTTCTAGTTGACCTTCACTCAGCTGGAGCCCCTAAGCCGCAGTGCCCCTCCCCCAGAGTCACCCTCAACTCCTTAACCATTTCATAGCTACATCTTCCTACCAAACAATCCTAGCAAACTCCCAAAGTAGGATGGACAACGCAAAGCATTTTCTCGAGTCTGGTGACTGAGGGCTAGTGCAGAAAAATTTCAAAACCATGAACACTGAGACCACCATAGATTTACATTTGCCACCCAACGCCTGAATCCTTACCACCATCTGTATGTGGCGCGTCTCCCTGATGAGCGTCTGCATGTCCCGTAGCTCAGAACGGTGTCCGCTGCCTTTCTTTGCTGAGGTCTCTCCTGTCTCAGACTTCCTGCCTGAGAAGAAGCCACGCTTCTCCCCTCCGCTATACGTTCTCTTACAATAACTCGTGCACAGCCCCACCTCCAACAGCAGCATCACCAACCACTCAGCCAGTCCTAAAATCTAGTTTTCTGAGATTCATCTTTGTTTTGAGCCTCGATGTCTCATCAGTCAGTACATCCTTAATATGTCTATTTCCTGCCAACCTTAGTGCCATGATTCAAGCCATCGGTCTCTCAACTGGATTCATGGAAGAATCTCCTACTGGGTCAAACTTACTGAACTTTTATCCACTCTACAACCCCTTCTCCTTGCAGAAGCCAGACCTGTCATTAAGAGAGGAGCATTAGATCAAATCGTAACCCTACTTGAAGCCTTGAAAAGACACCCTGTGTATTTTCTTGTGTGTGAGTGTAGAGTTGGCATTCTTTTTGCATTATTTAGTTTTTTTTTTCAATTTATTGTCTTCATATCAATTTAAAAACATGTTCATGCCTTCCCCTATCAGAACCCTCTCTGGTATGAAATCGCTGGACTTTCCCATAGATTAGACATCCCTACGTACTGGTCTATCCTTCTGTCTCCATTTCAGTCACTTGCTAAGACCCTGAGCAAAGTGTTTCAAAGAGTGATGTGCTCTTTCATGAGATAGGCAGGCAGGTGTGGTCACAGGAGGCAAAGCAGAGGCTCAAGAAGCCCAAATCTATGACCCTCAGGGGTCCTAGAAACAGTAGGCACGCCCACTGTGCAGGGCCATGTGGGGATGGCCACGTGGGGATGGCCAGGGTGTCAGGAGCCAGAGGTGGACTTTATTGGGGTTTCCATGGGAGAGGCATGAGGGCATGGTGAACTCTGAGCTTTGGCTTGTTTAGATTCACTGGGCTTTGGGCTATGGGGCAGTCAGTCTCTAGTTGTCTGACACCTGGCCCTGGGGTGATTCAGGCAGAGGAATGCTGCTTCCAGGGTTCAGGGCGGATGGAGGAGGCATGGCTCTGGATGGGCTGGTTGGCACATCACAGTCTCGCTCCCGGCTGGGCCTTGGCCACCTCAAAGAACTGGCTACCTGGAAGGAGCAGTCTCTCCCCAGCCAGAAAGGCTTTTGAAAACACCTTAATAGACAGAAACGCATATGTATACAAGAAAAAAGTCAACAATTTCATCCCAGGGGCTAACTCAAAGGATATTGTAAACAACTTCTCTTCCTGACTCTCTTTTCTCTAAACCTGTAATAATTCCATTATTTTTGACTATTTCTATACTTCGTTTTCTACTATCTGTGAGTTTTTTGTTCTCAGATGCTTTTGGGTCACATCTTTGTCTTTCAAGTGCTCAATGGTTGACATTGCTCAGTGTCCACCCCGTCCCTTCCATCATCTTCACACAATGGTCCCAGGGACCGCATGCCCATGCACTCAGGGGGCAGTCTACCGGTGCCTCCCTAAGAAGGACAAGGGTGACACATCACAAACGTGGAATTATGCCCTGTGGCCTCCCTTTGCAGTGGCCACCACTGGTCTACCTCATGGGTAGGATGTAGGAAAGAGGGGGCGTGCTACAACAGCCAAAACGTAAGAACTATGTCCTTAGGATGTGAGGACATTGCTGGCAGCAGCTGGAAATTAGACAGTGTCTTATGCACTGGCAAAATTTTGGCAAGAGCACACACTTCACATGTGAGTTGTAACTCCAGTCAAACTGATGGGAGAGAGAGACAGTGTTGGTGTGCCCTGCCTTTACTGGTTTCTCATGGCAGATTACCACCACCAAGAGAGAACTGGAGAAAACTGATAGTCAGATCACGCTTACATGAAAGAACGTATCTTTTCAAGCACAGAAGTGTAAACAGGATGGTGCAGATTGAAATGGTGGTTGTGATTTTCTTTACTGGAGGTGCGAAAGGAGGGAAGGACACATGAGTCACACGTTGTCTTATCTGACATGGTGAAGTATTAGCAGGTAAAGACTAGAGTTTAAGATGCATGTGTAAAGCGATACAAGTCACCAATAAAATACGTAAGAAGACTGGTTTCCCATGTCTGTCAGGAGCAGAGGGGGCTTGTATGTGCTAAATAGTTTATCTTTCACAGAGACAACTAACTTGATATTTTCTTTTTTTTTTGTTACACGTGCATGCTTACATTTAGAGTATTCTTGAACACACCAGTGAACTGATAATAGAATCCGAACATGGACCCCCAGGGAGGGGGTGAGAGATAGTTCTCACTTTATTTCCTTCGGACTGTTTTCCTACGCACAAGGTGCCATTTCTTCAGATTTCATTTGCTCCAATGGACGCTGAGCATCTTGGGTTTTTCATAATGCAGCTTAACAGCCTCCTTTAACACACTCCCGATTCAAAGCAAGTTCTTATGGGTCAGTTAGGTATTTGCATATGCTTTGCACCTAATCTGGTCTTCCTGATCTTGGGCTGCTGGTATTTTGAAACCATACGTAAAAACCATTTGTGTTGAAGGATGTCTCATGCATACATCACATGTAACTCATACTTCATGGCACTACCCCAGACTTCTAGTCATTCAGACCAACACGGCACCTCCAGCTTTGTACTTTGTGCAATGTTTTTACTTTTTTCTTACGAATTTCTAACAGCTTCCGTGACTGAATTGTTGAACCAAAGTGTACAGGAAATACCCTTAAAATGCTCGTGAAGGGAACCAGGACCTACACTCACCTTCTGACCATTCCTTTCCTGGAGTGAATTTTTACGTTTCATAAGTACAATGCAATATAGGATGTGGTAAAATGGAAAGACCATTGGGTCACTAGTTATTAACTTCAGAAAAGCCCAGCCAAGTTGGATCCCATTTCGGAGGCTGTTTCTTCATCTGTAAAACCTACAAAGTGAGGTTAATGTTTCTTAAGGGGCCGAGCGAGCCATGGAGAGGATTAAATTCGATTACACATAGGTTCAGGAGGCAGTCAGTACACATTAGCTCTCTTTCCTACTTTCCTGACCTAAATCATGTTCAAAGTCATGTAATAAAATACTTTTTAGATAAAGTTATTCATAATTCAGAGGAAAATACCAATGTGGATTTCAAATCACTGAACTTTTCCTTGCTTGTTAACATGGACTAGATTTAATAAATATCTTACATATTTTCTAATATGGGAATATTGCAAAATGTCTTTTGAGACCCATGACAGCGATGGATATTTTAAGTGAAAATGGATTAAGTCTGTTCTGGGAATATGAATTTGAGTTCACTTGAGAAAAAAAGGATACTAAGAAATTTTAAAAAAGCGAATTATAGAAATGAAAGGAACATAGAGTGATTTTGTTTCAGAGGAAGCAAGTCGGAATGGCAGTGAGATTAGAACAGATCTAAAGATAAAGACTCCTACTTGAAAGAGTTGCTTCCCCAAATGGTAGCGGCCACAGCCACACCCAAGGCCGCGCTCTGAGCAGAAGGTGACATTCCCCTCCCGACAGTCCAGGGGGTGCCTGCCCCACGTCGCGGGTGGTGGCTGCACCCACGGGGAAGTCGTGTGGAGAGAGAGGGTGACGCCGGGCTAGCAGGATGGCTGCCGCCGAGCAGGCTGCCCCAGCCACCGCGGGTGTAGTTGAAGCGCCCCAGGCGTACCCGTTGAGTTTGGATCAGTGGATATTTGAATGATGCCGTCCCAGGCTAACCTTGATCTATAGGCCTGGTGACATGGATGCTTTATGAGAGAGTATCAGAGGGAAGAGAATCAGGAAAGAAGACAAGAGAGTCCTCATAAACGTTGACCTTTCTCCCAGGGCACAGTCTGCAAAACCCAGAGACAGTGCTGCTGCCCAGGAGAACTTGCCGTAATTCCTGTTGTGTGTTTGCCTCACGTAAGAGAAGACCCAGTAGGTCTGAACTCAAACAAGACAGGCCCCCGAGAGTGACCCACTGGTGGGATTGACGGCAGCCCAGCCGGGTGCTCGGTCAGGCTCTCTGGGGAAGATCATACAAGTGTGTCCGTATCTACATCTCTCTCTGTCATCCATATCTGTACCTGTGACCACATCATCTGTATTTACTATATATCCATACCTACAACTCTATCATCTACTTTTCAAAAACATATAATTTCAGCCATATCTTTTCAGTTTTTATACATTTATCTGTCCCAGCTCACATCGGCTTTATTTATTTATTTTTAAAGATTTTATTTATTTATTTGATAGAGAGAGACACAGCGAGAGAGGGAACACAAGCAGGGGGAGTGGGAGAGGGAGAAGCAGACTTCCCCCGGAGCAGGGAGCCCGATGCAGGGCTCGATCCCAGGGCCCTGGGATCATGACCTGAGCCGAAGGCAGACACTTAATGACTGAGCCACCCAGGTGCCCCTCACATCGGCCGTAAAAGAGACAATCTCTGTCTCATTTTCCCTGTGTGCTTACACCCCCGATGAACATTTGGAATGGCATTTGGCATTTACTGCAACGATGCCCTGAAGTCTGTTGGTCTCTTTAGGACAAGCAAAAGGCTGTTCCCAAGTGTTCCATGCTATTCCAGGCTGAGCAGCTCATCACTGTGTCTGTCCCTGCTTATGAAAAATCCTATAACACTGGGACAGTTTGAAAATCCACTTGTCACAGTGCTGAAAACTCACAGCCCTTGGTCATTAATTTGCAGCCTGAGCAGAGCAAGGGTGCTGAGCCCACGGTGAAGGTGGTGGGTTGTGTTTCCAGAACCCGGGGCTGTGGGTCATGTAGGCCTGGGGGTGAGGCTCTGGTCAGCTACCAGAAATCTGACCTAGGCACCCACACCTTGGGTTCCTTAGCTACAAAACAGATGATGATTCTTATCTCTTGGAGTTGCTGTAATCCTCTAGTAATGGAATTGCTTCAACAAAGGGCACCAGGCTGGCTCAGTTGGTCTTGGGGTCATGAATTCAAGCCTCATCTTGGGTGTAGAGGTTACCTTAAAATTTTTTTTAAAATTAAGTTATAATTGCTCCAAAAATATTTATGGGCACCTACTCCTGACTCCCTGCTTTATTTCCTGCTCCACCACTGGAATGGGAGCCTTTGTTTTAAAAACAAGGGCTGGGGGCACAGGCCTAGTCTGAGCAATGGGAGCATTACCTGCAGAAATGGTGTTAGCAGGAGTTCTAAAGAAGCAGCAAGGATGAACCCGGTGAGGGGAGAAGGTAGGGGAATGCATCTTCCAGGGCCTCACGGGGAGCAGGGACAGCCTGGTTAGAGTGTCCAGGGTGGGACACCAGCAGATGGCCAGCCCAGCACCGTGCTTTCTGGAAGCCGGCCGGCCGGTGTGGGACAGGCTTGCGGAGTGGGCACGCGGTGCATGAATGGGGCTGGGACCTACCTAGCACTCGGTAGGTACAATTAGGAAGGGTTTGGAAATGAAGTGAGACGTGCGGGAAAACCGCGTCGCTCTTGTCACATAATGAGAGTTTAGACACAAACAGTGTCCAATCATCTACCCTGTCTCTTGTGCACATGTAAATGGTGATACAGTTTCATGGTTGGAACACATTTTCAGTCGCTTACAAAATGTTTGAATCTCGTTCTTCATTCAGTCAACAAACTGGCTGTTTTGACATTGCAAGATGATCCTTTTACAGAACAGGAGCCAGTTTGAAGGTTTAGTGTGGGGTTTGTTTGTGGATGCAGTCTCAGACTGACATTCGGAGTTCTGATGCCTCTATTTTCATTCATGCTTTGTTCACATTTCAAGACAGTTAATATACCCTGAGTTTATTTGTTTTGAGCAGGGCCTCCATCTGCAAAGACTTCTTTCAACATGTTCAATTAGAATTTCTTTGGAATTAACTAAGATCCACCTATCCAGTTAGAAATGACTTCCCAAAAGAATAAAGAAAGAGTTGAAAAGCACATATTTTCTCTCTCTCTGAAGTCAAAGAGGTTACTGCCTATGTTCTCCTCTAGGATTTTGATGGATTCCTGTTTCACGTTGAGGTCTTTCGTCCATTTTGAGTTTATCTTTGTGTCTGGTGTTAGAGAATGGTCCAGTTTCATTCTTCTGCATGTGGTGTTCAATTTTCCCAGCACCATTTATTGAAGAGACTTTTTTCCATTGCATATTTTTTCCTGCTTTGTCAAAGATTATTTGACCATAGAGTTGAGGGTCCATTTCTGGGCTCTCTATTTTGTTCCATTGGTCTATGTGTCTGTTTTTGTGCTAGTACCATGCTGTCTTGATTACTGCTTTGTAATAGAGCTGGAAGTCCGGGATTGTGATGCCACCAGCTTTGCTTTTCTTTTTCAACATTCCTCTGGCTATTCGGGGTCTTTTCTGGTTCCATACAAATTTTAGGATTATTTGTTCCATTACTTTGAAAAATGTCATTGGAATTTTGATTGGGATGGCACTGAAGGTATAGATTGCTCTGGGTAGCATAGACATTTTAACAGTGAGAAGAACCATGAAAGACAATGGACTCTGAGAAACAAACTGAGGGTTCTAGAGGGGAGGGGGGTGGGGGATGGGTTAGCCTGGTGATGGGTATTAAGGGGGGCACGTACTGCGTGGAGCACTGGGTGTTATGCACAACAATGAATCATGGAACACTGCATCAAAACTAATGATGTAATGTATGGTGACTAACATAACAGAATAAAGATAAAATTAAAACAAATTAAATTAAAGATAAATTAAAACAAACAGAATAAAATAAAATTAAAAAAGCACATATTTTCTCAAGACCTTATTGAGGAAACTGCAGTGCCTTTTGCTTTTATAAAATATGTGAATAACTAGGCCTTTCTGTGATTTGTTCCCTCTTTACCCTAACCACACATTTATGGGAGATAAATCAGCCTTTCTAGCATACCCTACCATCTGAAAAGTATAATGAAATTATAAATATCTAAATGCCATAAACGTATAGGTGTAGATATTCCATTTGAAATTTAACCAAGGCACAATTACGTTATGGAGCTAAGTGAACACGGAAGCCTGGGTTGTCTATGGTTGCTAAATCCTACTACAGATTTTTTTAAAATACTGATCTGATCTGCTTATGAAGGGCTCATAACAGGAGTGTTTTACAAAAGAAATTTTTTGCCTTGAAGAAACATTCCACAGCCTGACCTTGTAGGCTTTTCATCTTGAGGCGATGAGTTGTGTCCAGGGACATTGTGGTGGAGGGCTGAGTATATGCGCAGGAGCCGACATCCTGCCATCTGCCATACACTGGCCTTTTCAGCCTGATCTAAGCCATGGGCCAGCAGCTTAGCTGCGCTTCACTGCCAGGAGGTGTCACCGTCCCGTAGTCCTGGCCTGTCTGGGACTTTCGAGCGGTTCTGTTCCAGGAGAGCTCTGGAAAGGGGCAGCGTTGCAGGCTTCTCGGTGTCCTGGGGCCTCTCCACGGGGAGGCTGTCTGCAGAGGACACTGACTGATGGCCATCCGGAGGACATCACGGGGAGACAGGCAAGGCCTGCTTCTTGGGGCTCCTCGGGGCCCATCCCTGGGCTTTTGAAATCACATGCTCTTTCTCCCGCCTCCCAGAACACCGCTGCTATTATCTATTTCCAATTTTTGCCTCCTCTGCTATAGGTTTTCTTTTTGCTTTGTAAATTAATTCTGCTCTCCAATTCTAAGTTCAGACATTCAGATTTGGGGGATGAGCTAACTATTGGGGGACTACTCATTATATTAAAAATAAAAGGTTTACTTCTTAATGGGAAGTTTTGCTTTCCAGGAGGAGAATTATTTTCTATGGAAAGCATGCAAAATGAGGAAGGATCCCAGGACACCGTGATTGTGAAATCAGATTTATAGTGTAAGGACTCTTTGGGTGGATTCATAGCCACAGAGAAGTGCTTCCCTCGGCCAGAGAGGACAACACAGGCTCTGACAAAGTGAAGGTTCTCTGAATGTGAGCAGCTTCTCATGTCTAGATGATGAAAGGAAATAAATACTGAATATTTCTAAAGGATATTTGGCTTGTGGTAGTATAGTGACTTTTATTCACAATAGCAATTTCTTAAATAATATAAATAGCCAACAGCACTCTATTTTATTTTAACTTTTTAAAAAATATTTAAACAATGCATCACTGACAAATCAGATCAAATCTTTGAGTGTATTTAATCTGACCTAATTGCTATATTAAACATGATTTATGTATGTTTGGAAAATAATTCCTTTTGGTTATAGTTTAGAAATATGTTCCAATGAAGTGCAAGGTTTTAGAACCAGAAGTCGTTCAGTGAATCACGCAGTCCGATGTTTTCGTGTCCCATTGTATGAAATTGGGGCCTGGATCACATGACTGGAAGATCTCAGGTTTAGTAATTAAGTCAAAATCACTTGTCTCCTAGTCATGCTGTCTCTTCATCTGTGATTATGACGTCTTGAAACCCTTAACTATCCACAAAGAACTCTTAAAATCAGGCCATGTCGATGGAGAACATTTAACAAAATTAGTCTACATTGAATGGAATTATGAAGGGGGCGTTGTAGGGAATGAAATATTACACATGAAGGCTGTATGAACCCGAG
>NW_027397079.1:2279503-2281081 GCF_003265705.2 Callorhinus ursinus
CTCCTCCCCTCTAGAAACCTCAGTTTGTTTTTCAGAGTCCATCATCTCTCATGGTTCGTCTCCCCCTCTGACATACTCCCCTTTTCTTCCTCTCCTGTTATCTTCTTCTTTTTCTTTTTTCTTAAAATATGTTGCGTTATTTGTTTCAGAAGTACAGATCTATGATTCAACAGTCTTGCACAATTCACAGCGCTCACCGTAGCACATACCCTCCCCAATGTCTATCACCCAGCCACCCCATCCCTCCCACCCCCAACCACTCCAGTAACACTCAGTTTGTTTCCTGAGATTAAGAATTCCTCATATCAGTGAGGTCATGTGATACATGTCTTTCTCTGATTGACTTATTTCACTCAGCATAACACCCTCCAGTTCCATCCACGTCGTTGCAAATGGCAAGATCTCATTCCTTTTGATGGCTGCATAATATTCCATTGTGTATATATACCACATCTTCTTTATCCATTCATCTGTCGATGGGCATCTTGGCTCTTTCCACAGTTTGGCTATTGTGGACATTGCTGCTATAAACATTGGGGTACACGTACCCCTTCGGGTCCCTACATTTGTATCTTTGTGGTAAATACCCAGTAGTGCAATTGCTGGATCGAACGGTAGCTCTAATTTCAACTGTTTGAGGAACCTCCATACTGTTTTCCAGAGGGGTTGCACCAGCTTGCATTCCCACCAACAGTGTAGGAGGGTTCCCCTTTCTCCACATCCCCGCCAACATCTGTCGTTCCCTGACTTGTTAATTTTAGCCATTCTGACGGGTGTGAGGTGGTATCTCATTGAGGTTTTGATTTGGATTTCCCTGATGCCGAGTGATGTTGAGCACTTTTTCATGTGCCTGTTGGCCATTTGGATGTCTTCTTTGGAGAAATGTCTGTTCATGTCTTCTGCCCATTTCTTGATTGGATTATTTGTTCTTTGGGTGTTGAGTTTGATAAGTTCTTTATAGATTTTGGATACTAGCCCTTTATCTGATATGTCGTTTGCAAATATTTTCTCCCATTCTGTCGGTTGTCTTTTGGTTTTGTGGACTGTTTCTTTTGCTGTGCAAAAGCTTTTTATCTTGATGAAATCCCAATAGTTCATTTTTGCCCTGGCTTCCCGTGCCTTTGGCGATGTTTCTAGGAAGAAGTTGCTGCGGCTAAGGTCGAAAAGGTTGCTACCTGTGTTCTCCTTTAGGATTTGGATGGACTCCTGTCTCACGTTTAGGTCTTTCAACCATTTGGAGTCTATTTTTGTGTGTGGTGTAAGGAAATGGTCCAGTTTCATTCTTCTGCATGTGGCTGTCCAATTTTCCCAACACCATTTGTTGAAGAGACTGTCTTTTTGCCATTGGACATTCTTTCCTGCTTTGTCAAAAATAAGTTGACCATAGAGTTGAGGGTCCATTTCTGGGCTCTCGATTCTGTTCCATTGATCTATGCGTCTGTTTTTGTGCCAGTACCATACTGTCTTGATGATGACAGCTTTGTAATAGAGCTGGAAGTCCGGAATTGTGATGCCGCCAGCTTTGCTTTTCTTTTTCAATATTCCTCTGGCTATTCGGGGTCTCTTCTGGTTCCATAC
>NW_027397079.1:2281181-2281672 GCF_003265705.2 Callorhinus ursinus
GCATTGAATGTGTAGATTGCTCTAGGTAGCATTGACATCTTCACAATGTTGATTCTCCCAATCCATGAGCATGGAACGTTTTTCCATTTCTTTGTGTCTTCTTCAATTTCTTTCATGAGTATTTTATAGTTTTCTGAGTACAGATCCTTTGCCTCTTTGGTTAGATTTATTCCTAGGTATCTAATGGTTTTGGGTGCAATTGTAAATGGGATAGACTCCTTGATTTGTCTCTCTTCTGTCTTGTTGTTGGTGTATAGGAATGCCACTGATTTCTGTGCATTGATTTTATATCCTGCTACTTTACTGAATTCCTGTATGAGTTCTAGCAGTTTTGGGGTGGAGTCTTTTGGGTTTTCCACGTACAGTATCATATCATCTGCAAAGAGTGAGAGTTTGACTTCCTCTTTGCCGATTTGGATGCCTTTGATTTCTTTTTGTTGTCTGATTGCTGTGGCTAGGACTTCTAATACTATGTTGAATAGCAGTGGTGA
>NW_027397079.1:2291672-2456886 GCF_003265705.2 Callorhinus ursinus
AAAAAAAAAAAAAAAAAAAAAAGCCATGAATCTATGTGCAGTATTCCCCTAGCGCTGGAGTTCTCCCGTTCTCCTTGATCGATCAACTTGGTCTTGGCTTGCTGGCTGTTTGTGCTGATCTTCTGGGGGAGGGGCCTGTTGCTGTGGTTTCCAAATGTCTTTGCCGGAGGCGGAATTGCCCCGCCCTTGTCGGTCCGGGCTAAGAAAGCTGCTCCGGTTTGTTCTCAGGAGCTTTTGTTCCCTGCAAGCTCTCGGTACAGCTTTGGAGGACCAGGGCAGAAATGGCGGCCTCCCAATCTCCACCCGGAGGAGCTGAGAACTCGGGGCCCCGCTCCTCAGTGTGTCCCCAGAGAAAAGCAGTCACTCCCGTGTCCCCGGTCTCCGGCCGCACTCCGTGCTCACCCGGCCTGTGATCGAGCGTTGCTATCTCTGGCACCCGACCCCGCACGGAGTCTCCAAACCCAGCAGATCCCTGCCGTGCGTTCCCGCACCGCTCCTCCTGGGGGAGGAAGGGGAGTCTCCCCGGATCTGCCGCTTGTTGGGTCCCTGCTGGAGGAGCCGTGCCCCGACTGGGTCGCAGATCACAGTTTATGGCAACCCCGAGCTGAGAGCCCGCGACTCTGCTCCGTCTCTGCAGCCGGCTTCCCCGCTCTGATACCTGGGAGCTCTGGCGCACTCAGGCTCCCCCGGTCTCTCTGTGACCCCGAGGGTCCTGAGACCCCACTGTCCCGGGAGGATTCCACCCCCCGCTTAGCCACTGCAGCGACGTCCCTCCGCCGAGCCAACTTCTAAAAGGTCCGATTTTGTGCTCCGCGGCTCTAGCACTTGCCAGAAGCGGCCGACGGAGGCCCCTCCCCCGCCGTCTATCCTGAATATCGCCTCGGATTCACTTCTCCGCACGCCCTACCTTCCAGTAAGTGGTCGCTTCTCTGTTCAGAGAGTTGTTGCTACTCTCCTGTTCAATCTCCTGTTGAGTTCGTAGGTGTTCAGAATGGTTTGATCCCTATTCAGCTGAATTCCTGAGACCAGACGAAATCTAGGTCTCCTACTCCTCCGCCATCTTGCTCCGCCCCCCGCATGCCTTGATTTTTGGACAGAATTTTTTGGAAGTAAGTTCTCTGCACCCTTGGACTTGCCCAAGGTCATTCCTGCAAGAAGAGGGAAGCCTTGCAAAAACTCTTACAGGGGGCGGCAGAGAGGAGATAAAGGGCGGTATGAACAAAATCACCATAGATGTACACATGAGACATGTTTCCCAGTATTCCCCATTCCGTCTTATACCTCACACTGCTTAATACAGCGACTTGCTCATTTAAATGTAAGGTTTTGGTTTAAGGTTCTGTGGTCCTTTTGAAACACATCCAGGAGGTGTTAAAATTCTGTGAGTGCATTTTAAATGACTGTTAGTTTAAGATTTGTTTTCTAAGTAGGATTTGCTGATGTGAAATGAACAGAGAAGGTGCCACGAGCCTGTGGGCACCCACGTGAGCGGCTGTCGGGCAGGAAAGGGCTGTGGGAAAATGTACCTGCAGTGTCTCTGGATGGAGTCAATGAATCAAAAGAGGAGAAATAATGGAAACTTTCCCACGGCCACTTCCAACTCAGCATGGCCTCCAAGCCTACCTTCTGTCTTCTCCCTAGAGCTCCCTGAAATTTCACTGTCTGTGCACATCACAGTCTATAAAGGTTGTTGGTAAAGGTGTTAGCCTAACAAAACAAAACAAAACAAAAGTGACATGAGATTTGTATGTTCTTTATATTTTCCATAGAACTTATAAGAAGGACTATGAAAGATTAAATGCCATACTCAAAAATCTAGCAAGTGGTTTTTCCTGAAAGGGAACTTCTTGGACATAATTTCTATGCTATGATTTCCTTTATTAGGTTTAACTCACGGATAGTACAGCCTGTAGGAAAAGTTGCCTGAGCAAAGGCAGACGTCCCTCGGGGAGGCTGTGGAAGCTCTAGCACCCCATGGTGGAATCCAGGAGGGCTGCAGGGGGAGGGAGGCAGAGATGCAGGTGTGCAGGAAGCTAAGTGAGAAAGGTCGTGTGAGGGGAGGCTCCCAGTGCCCATCTCCACCTGCTCTTCAGAGGGGTTGTGAGCTTTGAACACCCAGCTCTCCTCTCCGCTGGGGGACAGCGTGATGGGCGTGTTGGGGGAAGACAGGTCCTCCTCATCCCAAAAGACGGTGGTGTGCCTGTGAGGGGAGGTGGTTGGGGCAATCTGAGAGGACAGGTGAGCTACCTGGAAAGTGTGGCCTGAATAATCTCAGGTAAAGGGGAGATGGACACAGCACAACACTTCTGCCCTGTGTGGGGATTCCACGAGAAATACCTGAGACATAACCGGCCAGTCCCTTCTGTTTGCTGTCTTTACTCACCTCTAAAATACCACACCTTGGGATCATTTCACCTGTCTGTCCATGTGAGCTTTCAACAGGCTGAAAACTTAGCATCATACCTTGACAGATTTTGATGAAATGTTCAAAGTCAGGAGTTGGTCTAAAATCTTGTTTTGATATATTCAGCTGCAAGACTTGGGCAATTAACAGGACCTTTCTAATCCTTCTTGCCTAAATTAGGAATTCTCTAAAATGGGAATGGGGTAGTTCTTAACCTCCTGGGGCAGCTGTCAGAATGACATCAGTCAATGGACCCTCTTTGCACATGGAAGTGACACAGAGTAAGCTAACTGGGACATCGTACATGCTCCTTAAGACTACCCATTAATTTTGTCATAGCTTCTTTGCATCCAACAGAGCTATAACCCAGGCAGATATCTTGTAGGGAAAAGCAGCTGGGTGGGTCTCATTTTGGTCCCCCTGGAATGATAACAATTAGTCCTAATTAAAAATCATTTTATATCTGTGACTACTAAATTCACAAGGCATATTAAGCACATAAGTATAACATGTTTATAGCACTGGGTTTAAATGTCCACACCTCCCTGGATGTTTTTATCATGCTTTAGATTGGGGCAATTTCATGGTGTGGGATCATTGTTAACACATTACACTCTAATAAGAGAGAACACTGATATGAAGGTCAGTCTTGATGAGTAGCTTGAACACAAAGACTGTACTCCTAGCTTCCCCGGCTTTATTTTCCTCTATCGTACATCAACACGTTACCTCCCTCACTCACAGAAGTACTAAAGTATGTATATAACCCAGTAAATTGCGAAACTCAGTATGAGCAAAGTGAATATCATTAATTGTTGATTTTCAAAGAATTTATTTGATTCACCAATTTTTTTTTTCCTACAGTTTAGGATTTAGGTTCTTGTGGGGGTTAGATTTTTTGGGTGAAACTGTACATCATATGTCTTCCATATATATGTAATCCTATTTGAAATATAGGAAGCAATTGCTGAAGTACAAATTCCTTCCTGTTTGTGAAGTGGTGTGTGTCCTTATCAGGTGGAGTGTCCCTCTCCAGAGCCCCCTCCCTTACTCTCCCTTTCTGGGTGGGTGCTTGGGAAGAACAGCTTGATCAACCCCCTGGGCTCTCCTTTCCTTTGAGATTGCTTTCCCTCAAAAAGAAATCTTTGCCTCTCAAAGCTCTTAGGTGGGAGTCTTGCAGACATTCACCCACTGCCAGGAATGGGGTGATTGGTCTACATGATTCAGGGGGAACAAAAGGGGATGACCCTCGGGCCAGCATGCTCCTGATAACGTAGCTGTCACTGGGATCCCCACTGGACTATCTTCTATACCTATTTCTCAGTTGTTTAAGGTAGGGGGGGAAGAAAGGGGGTTATTTTGGGGCATGCTAATAACCTCAGAGATCCCTCAATATTTTGATTTCATTTAAATTGAGGAAATCAATTGTCTGCATTATGCTTGTATGTAGAAAGCATCTTTTATATTAGCCTTGCTGACTCTGGAGAAAACGCAAGCCTGGATATGTCTGGATGACACTGTGTAGACAGTGGAGACCCCAGGGTAGGGCTTGCCTCTCACCATCTCCTAGGAAGGCCTTTCCAGTTTAACGAAAAATAATCTGAGAGTCTGGAGAGAGATTACTGTGGTGGATTTGACAGTGGGGAGAAGAAGACAAGACAATTGATCCAAAACACCTCTAGAGATGGAGGAAACCTTGCTTGGGAAATTTTAAAAATAATGTTTTTGCCTTTTTTTAAGATTTAGCACTCTCCATTTTAACTTTTTGTGTCTAATACCTAACATGTATTTTAACTAATCTTTCCAATGGTTTTATCATTACAATTATTTTGGTTGAATGAAGACCTGTGAAAGTTTTCCTATTTAAACACTGACCTGGATTATCACTGGATATCATTATAAATTCATGTGATCTATTTAAAGAATAATATATACAATATTGGAATATATATGTGTATTATTTTATCAGTATTCTAAGAGCTTCTTTTTAGAAGATTATAATCATTTCTTCTAATGCGTAAGTAAAAAAAAAGCCTTGAAATTGCTGTGTCAGAATTAATCACTATTTATTCTTCAACTTCATTCCTTAACAATACATAAAAAAATGAGAAGCAATATTTGACTCTGTAGAGGTAAACTGGGTGCTCCGGTGTCTAAGGAAGGTAAGTGTACATCTTCTGCTACTTTTGAATTTTATAAAACGTACATTTATTATCAATTTTAATGAAATATATTTTAAAATTCAGGTAAAATCCTTTGTAAATGATCATCTAGTCAGTATCAACTTCTTTATTTTTTATTTTTTTAATTTTTTTAAAGATTTTATTTATTTATTTATTTGAGAGAGAGAATGAGAGAGAGAGAGCATGAGAGGGGGGAGGGTCAGAGGGAGAAGCAGACTCCCCGCTGAGCAGGGAGCCCGATGTGGGACTCGATCCCGGGACTCCAGGATCATGACCTGAGCCGAAGGCAGTTGCTGAACCAACTGAGCCGCCCAGGCGCCCTCAACTTCTT
This sequence comes from Callorhinus ursinus, assembly GCF_003265705.2. Classification (NCBI taxonomy): domain Eukaryota; kingdom Metazoa; phylum Chordata; class Mammalia; order Carnivora; family Otariidae; genus Callorhinus; species Callorhinus ursinus. The sequence goes on from NW_027397079.1 coordinate 2,296,591, forward strand.
TAATTCTGTCCCCTACTTTGTATTTTCAGCCCTTTGGAGAAGAATGGGGGGTGGAGCATATTAGACTTTTCTCCTGCCAGGTGGTAGAAGCCCAGGGGCCAGGCTTGCAAGGAAGGAGGAGGAGGTCCATCTGATGGCTCCCTGGGTCCCAGGCATCAGGAGTATATGAAACAGAGTCCTGTATTTCCTGTCACCTCACTGTCCCTTGTTGAGAACTGACACGGGTCTCTGAGCTTGATGATGGGGAAGAAAGTCGATCTACTACCTGAACAGTCATATCAGGAAGAATCTGAGTCCTTTGCACAAGGAAATAGGCAGCTCATTTGCAATGGCCAAATGTCTGCTTCCCCCCCCACAAATTCACAGGTTGGAATCCTGCCATGTCATGTGATGATGTCAGGAGGGTCGAGCCTCTATGGTGAGCTGAGCGCCCTCATCAAAGTGACCCTGCAGACCCCCAGCTCATCTCCATGTGAGCAAGAAATCTGCCACCTGAGTGAGGGTGTCACCAGAGCCCGACCCACTGGCCCTTGATCTGGGACTTCAAGCTCCAGAACTGTGAGTAAGACATTTGCTGTTTACAAGCCTCCCTCTGTGGTGTTTTGTTATAGCGTCACAAACGGTCGAGGCCATCATCTGTTCTCCTTGGCGTTGGGACTGCAAAGCAGGTGGGAATGATTTTCTGTTCTGAGAAGCAGGGATGTGGTTGGCTATTCCTTCACCAGCGAAGCAGAAACCCCGGCCGGCTCGCCTCACAGTCTTGCGTTACTACTTGGCCGCCGCCCTGTGGGGCATCCCCCGCCCTACAGTAGCCGTCCCGCCGCCGCCCAGCCAGGGCTCCCGGTGTCGTTTTTATGGCTTCGAGGCACTTTGATGGTAGCTTCGGAGAGGGAGAGCAGGGGACGTTTATTTTCACAAATGTCACAGAACGTTTTGAGTGAAGATTGAAATGGGGGGAAAGCACTGCATTCCCATGATCTAAGAATCTGAATATTTTTCTTATCTATTACTATTCTGTTATGAGAAAGCACCACACTGATGGCCATGTTCCAACATCCTGGAGTGACTCTTCCATCTCCACACACGTCTACATTTTCAATTCCTGCTTGTTCCTCTGTCATCTGCAATCGTTTTCCTGCTGGTGCAGTCGCTCACCCTTGCAGATCAGACGGGACATCCCGGTGCACTGGGTTATCAGGCATTTCTTCCCAGCCCCTTCCAGAGATCAGCCCCTGAGGGAGTCACACTGTTATTGTTCACCTGAATCAGTCTTTAACTCCTCTAGGGTAAAAATAATCATAACAATGCTTCTATTTAACCTTTTATTGTTGTATACAGCCTGGGGCTACTTGTTAGATTGGCGACTTGAAGGACCAGGTGGCTGGGGAAAAAATGCTATATGTGGTTTAACCTGGATGACTGTCAACAGCTGCAAGGCACGCGCACGCGCGCACACGCACACACACGCACACAAATGACTCAGAAATTTTGATGGCTTAAGGGTAAGACCAGCAATGCCCTTAAATATTACCTAATTCTGAAGTGTTTCAAGGTTGGGATGGAGCTGTTCCTGCTTCCAGAATGACTTTTGAAATTAAAAAAAACAAAAAACAAAAAAGAGTTTATTATCCAGGGTTTTAACTCTCCCCTAAGGCATGAAAAACATTTTAATACAAAAATTTATATTTCGAACACCAAAATTCTTTTCAATATTTATAACTTTTCAACCCCTTCTGAAATTACAAAATAAGAGAGGATCAGGAAAAGAGTTAAGGCATTTTCTAACTTTGAATCAATTTTAAATATGTTTACTTGGCAATCAATGAGCTTTACAGAACTTCTCTCTCAAGGTTTTCAAAGCCCTGAGACATCATGGGCCATAAAGCATGGTGAAGAGTGTTTCTTACCTATTCAAACATAGATCTGTTCCCAAAAGTCCCTTATGGAAATGCTGATTTCACTTTCAAACTTCACATTCACCTCCTACCATCAAAAGGTAGCACCACCTGCAGTTGCTTTCAGAAAAATGGCAAAAAATGCAAAACAAATCACTGTTTTTGACTAGGCTTTTATGGAGACATTCTCAGGGCCTGACTCAGATGTAGAATAGTTGTGGGTGGTATTTATGTTTAAATATGTTTCTTAAAATGTATGATCGTTTTTGCAAAGTAAGTGAAATATTTAATATTCAGTCATTACGACAAAATATAAAATATATGCATAAAAATGGAAACACATTTAATCCCACAAACATTCTACAGAATTGGATGAAACAGAGGTATTGACATTTAGGTTTAGGGATGGTAAGGGACATGTGTTTGTTTTTTTTATTAAAGATTTTATTTATTTATTTCACAGAGAGAGAGATAGGAGAGCAGGAACACAAGCAGGGGGAGTGGGAGAGGGAGAAGCCGCCTCCCCACCGAGCAGCGAGCCCGATGCAGGGCTCCATCCCAGGACTCCATGATCATGACCTGAGCCGAAGGCAGATGCTTAATGACTGAGCCACCCAGTGCCCCAGGACATGTGCTTTGACAGAAATTTTTGTTTACCTTTCTTTTTTGGTGAATGTTACTTGCTTTTGTCTTTTTTTTTTTTCTGTTAGCTTTTCAGAATATTTATTCATTTTCTGCTCAGCATGTGGAATGAATATAGTGATTTCACTGAATTTACAATGAATCTTATAGGATTGCTGAGATCTTTCAAAAATTAGCAGGCATCCATAAATGTGTTACATTCTAAAAAATTGAAGGGAAATCAGGTGCCACTTCTTCTAGTCATATCCCATTTCCAACATATGTTCATACTGTATGCAATGGGCTGAAATAGACATTTAAACAGCTTTGTGAATTATCACCTTCAAGAGTCCGATAAACTAAGATATGTAAGCTATTTGGATACATGAATAACTGAACCTCTGGACTCTTTAGGAATCTCACCCAAATACTATTCTGTAAATATAGTAAACTTTTCAGGACAGCTCTATATGCCTTCAAGAGTTCTACAGTAACTATGTTTGCCCAACAGGTATTGAGACACCAAGAACAAGATGCTTTTGTCTCTGTTCTCTCTCCCAACCCCTCACTGTGATTTTTCTCTTGCGAACCAAACAGAATGAGAAATGAAGAGCCCGAGCCCCTTGTGGTCTGCGCCTGGTTGCCTTAGGACAGGCTGGGGACTCCAGTGAGGATGCTTGCAGGTGCAGGCTCTCCGCCCTCATGGTGCTGGCCCGGGCACAAGGCCCTCAGATGAGCTCCTTGAGGAATTAAAGCAGGAAGGAGAATGACACTAGCTAATGCATTGAGACTTTAGGTTTAAAAAGTTCCCATGTAGGAAATTGGAGGGGGAGACGAACCATGAGAGGCAATGGACTCTGAAAAACAAACTGAGGGTTCTAGAGGGGAGGGGCTTAGGAGGATGGGTTAGCCTGGTGATGGGTATCAAGGAGGGCACGTACTGAATGGAGCACTGGGTGTTATATGCAAACCATGAATTATGGAACACTGCATCAAAAACTAATGGTGTATTGTATGGTGATTAACATAACAGTAAAAAATTAAAAAAAAAGAATAAACCAGTAATCTAAAAAAAAAAGTTCTCATGTATTAGGGTTACTGTGTTGGAGATTTTGTCTTCTGAGTTGAGCATGGTTTGGTGTTGGGATTGATGCCGAGGTCCGAGGCAGAGGGCAGGGGTGTGTTTGCTTTATCCTGTGTGACCGGCCTCCTTGTGCATCTGTTCAGGGCTGGAGGCCGCTGCTTGGACAGGTGAAGGCGTGCACTTTTCTCTTCCAAGTTGCCCTTAGTTTTTGAGCAAATATCTTTCTCCATCAACATCTTCTCTGAAATGGAATGTAGTAAAAGGTTGATATGTAGACACACATCTTTGTTCTTAAATCAATGACTTTCTCTGTAATGGTTTTCATGTACCCAATAAGACACAGTTTTCTGTAGAAAGTAATTGGGGCGAAATTTTTGAAACAAAGTGCCTCATTCTATATTCCTACCCTGTACTGTATAATTTTTAATTTGTATGTCTGCAATTTTTCTAGACTAGAAACTTCTTTAGTTCAGAAAGGAATTGCTATCTATCTGTGTATCCTGGGGGCTGAGTCTTCACTGCCTGACCCACACGGTGGGTGCCCTACAAATGTTTTCCAAATGAATGGATTGAGGGTAGTTGGATGGACACCAATGGATAAAGTCATGGAAATGACAAACTGAGTGGCTGGCCAGAAGGTGATTGGAGCCTCATAGGGCTTCCCATGTGGGACTTTCCTACCTCCCTAATCTCATGTCCTGGATCTATAAATGGATCCCTGAAAAAGAAAACAAAACCAATCTTTGGTATATTTGAAATTTTACAACCCTTCTGAGTAAAGTCCTAAAACAACCACCACCACCATTTGGAGTGCTTTCTTCCCATCAGATAAAGATCCCACTGGACCTATAAAGTTGCTGTCTCCCAGGGTTGCTGCACCATACAACTCACAGCACCTGCTAACACCTGCATCAGCCTCCTGTCTGCCCGCCTCAGATACTGAAGACCCAGGGCTCTTCTGTCCATCCCTGGGTCACCAACCTCATCCGTTCACTGCCTCCCACTCACTTTGCTGCTGCTCGTCTCTGGAAACCTGGTCTCCACTTCAGAGGGATAGAAGCCAAGTTAAGCCTTTCCACATTATGCCTGACTGTCATAATCTGAAACTTCTTCCTGCTTCAAAATTACGTTTTCTTTGCCTTCACTCCAGTGCAGATTTCCAGGCTCTGCCCATCCTCATCTACCTGAGTTCATCATGCTTGGGCATGCCCTGCCCTTTCCCATCAGGGCATGCAGGAGCATATTCCCCGATGGATGTCTACAGGTCTCTGTTAATTAGTCTAGATGAGGAGCACAAGGTGTCAGAAGAGGTGTTTCATCAGAATAATCTAAGGACATAGTTGGAGAACCACAGGTATGTTAGATTTCTTTACAGCCCTAAGATTGAACCCTATGTCCAAAATTCATGGACTTTTCTCCATAACAGTGAAGTTGCTCTTAAAGTCTGTTAGGGATCAGCCACCAAGAACGTATAACATCTGGAAGACGGCAGCCCATAACCAATATTTCATAACCAAATTCATTATCAGAGAACACAGGGAAAGATATGACCCTCAAACTTTCATGCCTTCCCCCATCCTGCTTCTGTCTCTGTGACCCAAAGAACAGAAGAGAAAGGTAAAAGAATCCACACCAGTTTCTTTGGTCATGGGAAGGAAAGACAGAACTCTGTGAGGGAAATGGAAAAACCCAGAAAAATCTGGGATTTTTGGAACTTAAGGGTGGACATTATCTGTGGAACTGTACCCATTCTGGCAGTTTGTTCCAAGTCTTCTTCTGTCCTATTGGGTATACCAAGAAATGGGACAATTCTATGAGAGCCTTGAACTATTATTCCTACCTCTCCATCTTCATTGAGAATGTCAGTTCTGTTTATTCACTTAGTCAGTGTTTACTGAGTCTCCAGTGTGTACCAGGTGTTGACCTAGATACTGGGGGGCACAGTCTGCTCAGATGATGTCCTTGTCCTCTGGGAGTCTAAGTGGGGAGGCAGAGAGAATGGCAAGCCCCAGAAATAAATACAGAACATGTTTTTAGTCTAGTGGCAAATTCTATGAAGAAGAATCAATCTGAGTAAGGGGATAGAAGGTTTTGGGCTGTGTTTTAGGCAATTTAGGTGGTGTTTTTGATCTCTACAATATACTAAGGTCCTTGATTGGTGTACTGGCCCAAATGTTTCAGCTATCAGGTAGACTCACGAAAAAGGCACTTCATTAAATTGGGTCATGGGGACTTTTGGAAATTCCTCAGTGGTCAAGATTGCCTTCATTTCAAAGAGTTCCCAAATCAAGACTAGCCCAAAACAACTGAATTGTGGCTTCACATAAACATTTCCTTAGCAAGATGTTTGGATTATTTCATATTTGTAGGAAAATTACATGATATTTTAATGATAGTTTTCAATTGCCTAAGTTATGAAGCCATCACAGAAGGTAATAATATCTAAGGAACACTTATGGAGTTTAATCCAAAAATTATTCCACTAGGGAGGTTATACTCATTATGTTTACGATGTGATGCAGGATGTAGAAAAGTCATATCAGCTACAGGGATAAATGGTGCCTGGAACAGGGTGCCTTGGGAATGCTTCCTTCCATGTTGACTTCTTTCATTATCTGGAAGTGGTGAATAAAATAGACTGTCTTCAGTCTGTCTTCAAATTATCTAAATACCGATAATTTGCTCATCAGTAATGAGAATGATTTCAACAAAATAATGACTTTGTTTCATAAAGTAATGAAATTCAAATCACCACACCAGGCACTCTCTTACTGTCCACGGGCTCTGTCTTGCATTCAGCAATGGGGCAGCAAACAGCATTATGTGCAATGCAGGGATGCTCAGACAAACACTGACCTTGTCCATGTCCATTTAGCTGTTGAGTGCGGAAGACTGAGTTTCCCTGGAGGTATAAATAGTACAGGCTTCAGCAATTTCAATGAACTGATGCCATTTCAGTCAGAAGAGTATTTTCCCTTCTCATAACCCTGACCACTTTGCATGTGTGTATTAGCTTCACGATATTGCATTATAACAGTTATTGAACAAACCTGTACATCTTTTGCATCTAGCCTAATGGGTGGTTGGGTGAGTAAGGGAGAGTGAAGCCCTCATGGTAACGTGAACCAGACCCACAAACACAGAGGTGAAGTGCCCTATAATGCATGACTCGGCAGTGGAGTTGAAGGTAGTTGTGAGCACAGCTGAGCTGCCGGCCCTATTTACAAGCCCTTTGTGCTTCCTGTAGGATAAGATGATTCTGGGCTCTTGAGCCCAACTTGCCCAGTTGAGCCCTTCTGCTCCCTTTTCCCACATGGAAATGTGCTACACGATCACTAAATTTCCTTCCAAGTTAAAAATGCATTTTGGTTTTGTGACTTCCATTTAAGTCAGTTCCAGACTTCAGGTAAAATTACCTGACTTCGAATTTTCTTAGAATTTTTATCTCAAGAAGACTGCCTAACTTTTCTGACCACCCACTATGCCTCTCTAATAAATTTCAACACTGGTGACAGATCATTCGATGAAGTCTTGTTTCCTTTCTAGGTATAAAAGACCTTGTTACAGGGATACATGAGACAAGGGATGTGATCCTATTTAAAGAAAAAAAAAAGTATGGGAAGCAAGGAACTGCAGCCTGGAGTTAAATTATGAACGTCTAAACTGTGGTATCCTCGTTCAATGATTCAGACTTCTGGAGAGATGGGGCCATGTGCTGTTGACTTTCTTAGCCTGCAGCAAAGGTCCTTACCCATGGTTACATATTAGAAAAATCTAGAAAATTTGAAAAGGTATTGATGTCTAAGGTTCAAGCAGATCAGTTAAATCAGAATCTCAAGATACAGGGCAAGTTGTCTGTAGGATTATTGTGTGTTGCCAGGGTTGCACTTAGTAGAGCCTAAACTATGAATTACCTTATTTATATGCCCTGAACATTTGAAAGAATAGATTTGATGAGCAGGATTCTAAAACACAGTGTAATATACTCGTGACATCCTGTGTATTCTTCAAAAATACACTGTCACTGAAACTTCCCAGCCATATTTCCAATCCCATCCTGCCTGATTGCAAATGTGTCATGTATATGCTCCATCGGTACAGTTTGAAGAAGCGTGTGAGGTTCTCAGTAAATTATTACTTAACAGTTTTGTTGGTGGTGGCTGAGGTTAAGACTGTTGACATTTTATTACTTAAACCTCCCCTCAGAAGGACTGCATTGAAGGGAAAATTTGTGGGATATTTCAGTAATTTTAATATCAGCCTCTGGCCGAGATTTTCTTATATTTAATTATGAATTCCTATTTTTGTAGTGATTCATTTTCTCCTATGTATTCATGTACGTAAATATAAGCAGTGGTATTTTCTACTGATGGCTGGGTTATTGACTACCCGTGACATTCATGGTTAATGATGGATTTTGGCAAATATAGTACGTATTCCTGCTTTAAGAATATCTGAGAAGTGAATGTTTTAAAATGTGTTATATTTGCCTGTAACTGGAAATTTAATAGAAATCCCTGGGGTCATCGAAAATCTATTTTAGGTAGAAAACTTAAGGTACATCATTATTTAATCCAGAGATAAGCACAGCATCCTGAAAAGTATGTAACAGAGTTTCTTGCAGAATATGTTGCTATATGGTTCTGCCATGAGCCTTTTAGGAGACCTAAACTGACCTCACAGGCCTTCTCTGAAATCCTGTGAGCATTTACCTGTTCCCTACTGGGGCAGATTTATAAAGGCATTTCTTTGCTCACTTGGCCTTCTTTGCTTTAAATTCTTTTCATTTGTCTTTCTTTCACATCTTTCCTTTAAATATGGCTCAAAACTCACACAATGCCCCTGATTCCTGATCACTTCCTGTTCCCAGGGCTCTCCCAGCAGACTCATTTCTATGACAGAACTGAGCGTCCTGGGTTATTAGCTCTGGAGAACCCCACACACTTTCTCCCCACTCCCTAGTGTGTTGACAGTCTCAGTGCTTTTGTCACTTTTATATCCCAGCGGTCAACATAATGCTTGGCACAAACAGATGCTCAGAACCTGCTGAAATTCCTTGAGGCAACAGAGTACTTAGGTGTGAACCATCCCCTTTCCTAAAGGGGTCCCAGCACGAAGTTCCCCGGCTTTTTCTGCTTCTCTGCTTGCTAGATCTCTGTGCTGTGACTTGATCAACCCCTTGCCTGACCGTGGAGGATGCAGCGCCATGTGTGGGTGACAGCAGGGGTAGCGAAAGCAGACCACCCTCTTGGGCAAGCTGCCCAGCTGCTGAGGTTCACAGAAGCCCCGCCCACCAGGATGCTCCAGCAGGAACTGCATCTCTCCTGTGCCCTGGGCTGCACAGGGATGTACCGGTCAGGTACTAGAAGAATCACCTTGCTGACAGTTACTTCATGGTGTTGGCAGAAAAATGCCCTCATAACAAGGGATTATTTTTATGGTCATGCATGCTGGGTCCTTTGGGGTGCAGGTCTGGAAATGAAGGCATTCCAGTCCTGGGCACGCTGGCTTCCTGGGGTGAGAGCAGAGTTAGCTCTGGGAAGTGCTCGAGGCTCACTCAAGGCCAGGACAGGGTCTCTTTCTGCCCTGAAATGCACTTGAGCTCCATCTTCTTCCCCACAGGCTGCTCATGACTAATCCACATTCCCCTGTTAGAAAGATGGAGCTCTTTCCCAAGGGTGATCTCCATGTGAAAAGCTCACAATCTCCCGCTAATTGTCTGAGGGTTTTCCTCCAGCAAGCATGTGCTAAGTCCCTGTAAGCAGGCCTCCTTCTTCCCCGCTTCACCACACTAGCAGAACTTTGCTAGGGGCACAGATTACAGGTGGCGTGAAACGTAATGAAACCATCCTACCTTACAGCTGTCAGGGCAAATGTGGAAATAAAGTGTTAGCATTCAAAAATATGGGTAATAGATTAAAAATAATCCCCCTGAATCTAGTGCAATGGGAATGTTTACCTTTTCCCTGATATTTCACTTTCTATTGAGATAGTTTGGTTGTTCCCTGGGGTCCTCAGGCGTGTGCCAGGGGCACTGGGAGAGCCGTATCTTCACATTTCACCTGTGGTGGGTCCGCCGCTGATGGGGGCACAGGCTCTCCTCTTAAGGGCATGGGTCAGTGTTCAACCCCAGGATGACCTCTAGTTCACTCCTTCCATCTAAGTCCTTGTGTTAGTTGGGGTTCTCCGGAGAAACAAACCACAAACCAGTAGGATATAAAATGTAGACCACATGCCTGCCTCTCTCTCTCTCTCTGTGTATATATATAATATATCAGGGGCATCATTGCAGTTATATGTGGCTCACACAATTACAAAGGCTGAGAAATCCCCTGATCTGCCATTAGCAGCTGGGGACCCAGGGAACTCTGTGGCATCATTTAGTCTGTGGGCTGAGAACCAAGAGCATAGAAGGGCCGGGGCCAGAGATGATGGACATCTCAACTGAGAAGCTCCACTAGCCCTTCCTCCACCTGTTCTACTCCTTCAGCCAGCGCATTGGAGGATAACCAGCTGCACTGGGGAGCCCTCTGCCTTACTGACTCCACCAGTTCAAATGCTGATCTCCCCCGACACACCCTCACTACACCCAGGAGTGGTGTCCCCCCAGCTCTCCAGGCCTCCCCCAACCCCGCACGTTGGTACGGAAAGTTGACCATCACTGTCCTCCTTGAAGGAGCAGGTGTGGGTGAAGGAGCTCCACTACAAGGAAAGGGAAGCAGATGTTTCTTCTCTCAGCCACCTGCGTGCCTGCTCAAGTCTCCGCTGTCATTCGCCAGGAGGTGAAAAGTGGGGTGAGAGTGGAGTTAGCTCTGGGAAGCACTCCGGGCTCACTCATGGCCAGGACTTGGTCTCTTTCTGGCCTCTCCTCAGAAGAATTCCTCAAGGCCATTCCTACACTTTGCAAATGCATCTTAAGCATCTTTAAATGTGCTAGAAACAAAATGCCCACCTGCTGTTTGTAGAAGAGACTCCTGCTAAGTTATAAATGAGTTTCTCATGCTGAGTTGTGACTGTCTACCGGGAAGATTGTGCAGAGAACGGGCAGCCTGAGCAGGACACCTTGCAGGAGGACTGTGCTCTTGTCGTGAAAGCCAGAGCATGGTGCCTGGAGTAGGTCTCCCCAGCCTCTGTGCACAGATCCCGCTCACTTGTTGTTGGGACCCATGAGCTTGGAGAAGGGCATGGTTTAGGGAGGGTGTTAAGCAGAGAGATGGGGGCTGGCTCTTGGGCTTTCTTCTTTCCCACTGTATGTCTCTCAGAAGCTCCCCTCTGCTGCTCAGTCCCCCTGGATTCCATGTGGGTTCTGGAGAGCCCATCACCTGCAACAACACTTCACACACAATAGTGACATCGACTTTGGGGGAACGGAACGCTGACATCATGCCGGCTCATGTGCACCTGCTCCTTCCATCCAGCCTCTAACCCTGAAGGGAACATGTCACCAAGCCTGTTTCACACAGCAAATTGATGATCAGGACACTGAAGTAACTGGCCCAGGGCCATGATTCTCATGATGGCAGTCAGTCTAATCGTCAAGCTCTAAGTCACAAGACTGAAAGACACACACAGCAGGGGCTCCGTGCATGGTCATTTCTGTTAACGATTAGAAAACTTGGAACAGCAGGAAAGCTTCCCCAGATTTTTTTATGGCTAAAGATTAGCTTCAGTGCTGCTACATGATTGTCCTGAGGCCGAGAATTTTGACTCTCTTGTGTACCAAACTCCTTTGGAATAATCTATGAGTCCGACGCAACCCACGTGCACAATTGAACACATTGTCGTGAGTTCCTAGGTGTTTACAGTGCACACGCGTGTGACAAGCACTTTATAATCATCACCTCCACAGCCTTCGGAGTTATTTACAATAACCCCTCTCCCTGCAACATGGGTGAGAAACTAAAGTTTAAGGTGCTCAGTATTCAGCTATTCTGGTAAGATGCTGATTGAGGATTTGAATCCAGATCTGACTCTAAAGCCTGTGCTTTGAGGGCAGTATTTGTCATGGGGTGTCTTCCTGTTACTGCCCCACCACTGGATGGTCTTCCGAGGAGACCTACACCCCATGAAGGGCACCATGTCAGGGTGGCACTGTCTTCAGTCTCCCACATCCACGGGCTAGCTTTTTCAATACAAGCAACCCAGTTAGGTGTCCCACGGGTGGTTATTGCTACCACAGGGGGAGGAAATGTCAGGTGCAAAGCCACTTAAATACTTCAGCACAGGTACATGCTCCTTGTTTGTTTTGATTTTTAAATGTTTCTTAGAAGAGGCACAAACTTAAAACTATTTGTAACATCTTTTTCTATCTCTCTGTCCCAACATTATCTTCATTAGATAGAACTTGATGTTCTTGGTACATACAAAGTAACTGAAATCATAGATCCTAATTTCTGAAATGCTAGCTTTGTTTCCAGAACAGCACAAGGAGAGGCAAGGAATTACAAACCAGTTTATCAAATTAGTATTGCTCTGAAACTTTCAAGTGTCTTCATTGTTGCTTCACAGATGGGCATGGAGAAGGCACTGAATTTAATGTCAGACCTGGATTTGAACGATTGTTCTCTGAGCTCCTATGTTCACATCTGAGAAATGGGCAGGTTGATACTCTGTTTTCAAACCACTGCCATTAGGAGATTATCTCTTCCATCTAGTCATTGTAAATATATTTTACTATATTATAACATAATCACATTGCCCTATACACTGTGGATGCTCATGAAATGTTACTGTTCTTATTAGGAAACAAAGTGTCCAGAATTTTTTTTTAAAAAGACAACAGAAACATTCAGACAAGCAAACTGAAAAGTGGGAATAAACAAATCTAATTTTAAAATATGAAGGTAGAGGGATTACATTACACTGAAGTGTTAGGAAACACAGTGGTTGTGCCTGGGGCCCTAAGTGTTTCCATTTTCCTGTGTACTCAGGGCTTCTGCCCTGCAATGATCTGTTGGCCATGCGATGGTGTCCGGTAACATGTCTCTGGTCCATTCTGATGATGGTCAGTACCTTGGAGAGGGCGCTGAGAGACTCCCCGGAGAAGCCTGAGGTCCGGACGTCTACTCAGGCTTTCTGGGAGGATCTGCACCTTCCTGAGAAGGGACCAACCTGTCCCGTCCCAAATCTTCATTCTTCCCCAGGATGCAGTCTCGGAGATGTCTCTGTGCCCTCATCTCGAGTACTGCTGCTCAGGGATCAAAGGAGAGGCTGCAGGTTCTGATTCCTTTCAGAGAGTCAAGGGCTCTCCCTGTGAGCAGCAAACTCCACAGCCAACAGAAACACAATGTTGAGGCTGCCTCATTGATTTCATTTTGAAAATACTTGGGAAATTCTACATTACCAGTCTCATCACAAAGAAGTTAAAAATTCACAATGACACGTATATATTCGAGAGATTCAGGATGTGTGCACATATACATATATAGCCTTGTTTTAATTGTATTCCAACCATATACATTCTATATATACATTTAATAAAGTGCTATTTTACAATTTTGTTTAATATTTGAGTGCTCTAATTTACTTACAACTCCTTATGTTTGAATAACTTAACCATTATTTAAGAATTTAATGTAATCAATTGACTTGATTTACTGTTACTTTGTCTCCATGGTAATATTTTGCTAGGAGCCAATTTAGCTATGCAAATATATGCACACTTTATGTCTAGAAATTCCATTTAATTTTAATAAGTAAGCTAGTAGACAAAAATCATATATTGTTGAATTAAAAGAATTATGAATAAAAAATGAAACAGTGATTATCCCACTAGAGGAATTTTTATTATTCAATTACTCAGTTATGAATTAAAATGGACCAGGAGTGAAAAACCTTGAGTTGATCTAGTCAAATTACATATCTGAGGAACTTTGTGGAAAAAAACAAAGGAAACAATATGAAAGCCACACTCCAAAAATTAACAGAAAATGCCCCCAACCCATGAGAGGGTTGTTAATTCCAGTTACTTTTCATTCTCATTCCCTGATATAGTTTTGGAACTTTGAGCTACTCAGAAAAGACCCTCATCTGGCGTTTTTATAAAATAATTATTCATCTGGCGTTTTTATAAAATAATTATTACTTAAGTATTCATAAAACAATCTTGTACTCTTGGGGCGCCTGGGTGGCTCAGTCGGTGTAGCGTCTGCCTTCGGCTCAGGTCATGATCCTGGGGTCCTGGGATCGAGCCCCACATCGGGCTCCCTGCTCCGCGGGAAGCCTGCTTCTCCCTCTCCTGCTCCCCCTGTTTGTGTTCCCTCTCTCGCTGGGTCTCCCTCTGTCAAATAAATAAATAAAATCTTTAAAAAAAATCATGTACTCTCAAGCCAGTAGAATAGAATTCTCCCAACATTCACAAAGTTTTAAGTGAAAAAAGTTGCAAAAACCATTCTAGACCTGCAGAAAGCACAGTCTAACTAGGACCCTCCAACAGCCGACTCAGGCTGGGAACAGAAGGGAGGGAGCACAAGACCGCAGAGCTGCGCAGGCAGGGTGACTATCCGGGCGGGTGACGCGTGGACCTGCTCTTCCCAGGCCCAGGGGACGGGCTGAATCCTTACCCGGTGTCTCTGCCGCTGGCAATCCCAGGCCAGTGCCCAAGATAGGTCACGGCGAACAAGCTCACTCTGATTTCCTGCATCGTGACAACGGGTGAGGTAAGAGACTCTTAACTCTAGGAAACAAACTGAGGGTCGCTGGAGGGAGGTGGGTGGGGGATGGGGTAAGTAGGTGGTGGGCATGAGGGAGGACACATCATGTGATGAGCATTGGGTGTTAGATGCAACTAATCAATCACTAACTTCTACCCCTGAAACTATAATACACTGTATGCTAACTAAATTGAATTTAAATAAAAAAATTAAAAAAAATTAAATTTAAGAAGTTCAAAGAGAGAAAGAGAGAGAGAGAGATGTTGGGACTCTAATATATGCCATAGTTTTGTGGGCTTTAAAAGTCTAACCCAAATCTGAGCTAGGTTGGGTTAAATAATTGTGAGTGTATTGTTTTCTTTTTTCTTTATTCTTTACATTGTCAGTTGGAAGTAATATTTATTTCCCAGTCTGAACATTGCTATCTTGTTCGTTTTGTTTTGTAGTTAAAACAGTTTGCATTTAATAGTATGGAGGTACTGTCTCTTCCATGTGGCCGTTTTAACAAGATTCTCCATAGTCAACATGAAGGCATGATATTACCATAATTCTCAGATATAATCGAATATAAGGCACATAATTAGGTTCACACCAGCTTTTATGAGGAAGCAAACAAGAGGCACTAATTAAATATATAGATCAATTGCAAGAAGCGTTGCAGTTACAAAAGTTGAAATCTGAAAAAAAGGCTTTTACAGGAAAAAGTAATGAAATAGGATACCCAACTTAACTATTATATGTTTAGGATCTTCTTAAAGCATCGATCCACAGTAAATATGATTTCATTAATTCTGTGCATCTTGAGGGAAAGCTGAAGAAAAAAACAATTTTTACAGAATTTTCTCAAAAAGTCAGAGTTTATTTTTTAAATATGTGCTGCATCTTATCTTTTTTATTTTTTTTAGCACTTTTGACATTCCTATTTCCAGCTGCAGTTGATGAGCTTGTGCTACCATCTCTTCCAAACACAGTAAAGGTCCAACAGATGGCAAACAGGAGTGTGGTGATTCCTTTCACTCTTAGAAACACAGATGGAGTCTTTCAATACACAGATACTCCTCGATGACTCATTCTCCCCTTTCCAGACCGGGCTGGGCCCGTCTGCACCTCTGCCCACGAGGCTTCACCCCCCACCTGTCCAAATGTGAACAAGGAACGGGGGTTCTAACAGGTCACGGTTGCATCACTAGGGGACCCCAGACCCCACAGGGCCTGCCCGGGGAAGCCCAGCTGCCAAGAACTGCCCGTGTGTCCAGCAACACCCAGGGATGCCTCAGGAGCAGGAGCCGAAGCACCAGGAGCCCAGGCAGCAAGCCCAGGGGACACAGGGACCACCCCCTTCCTGGGTTTGCAGTTTTCCCTCCGGGCTCCACTGACCCCAGCTGGCCCCCCCTCCCCTTGCCCTCCTGCTACCCTTTTAAACCATCACCTCTGCACACATCCTGGGGGGCCAGTTCACACCGGCACCTCTCCAGTTCCAGGACTTATGTCGCTGATCGGAGCCTGTGCTGCCCCTTTGCCCGGTGCCCACCCGCTGATCTCTGGCCCCACAAACCAGCCTGAGATGACCTGGGAGCATCAGAGAGGCCCTGACTCAGCCAGGCCTCCCCGCAGGGCTGAGGGGATGGGCCCTGCCACCGAGTGACATGCACAACTCAGGAAGGGCTCTCTTCCTAATGGACCCCTGCACCTGTCAGGCAGCCCCCAGCAGCCCCCAGCTGTGAGGTCGCCTTCCCACCAAACCACCTAATCATCCAAAGACCTCCGGAAATACCCAGCTGCAGCTGCCCTTCCCTGAGAGAGTCCATTTCAAATTCATTTTAAGTATTTGAACATGAGAAAAGGAGTCCACTCTTCCTGTTTCTCATTTCCAGAGCTACTGCACCTGACACTTGAGATGACCTCATTCCCAAAATGTGTTCCTCAGAGGCCTGAGACGCCCGGGCTCCGGGTCCCCCACATGAGGACGGTGGGGGCTGGGGCCACTGGGAATGGTGACCAGCATCCACGCATGGCCTTTCCAGGTTCCACGATTCGAGGACTGCCTCCCACCTATGACCTCACTCTTGCTCTTAGTAAGCAAAATGTGTATAATGGACATACATTTCTTTGAAAACAAAGCCACAGAGAGGCAATTGGAAGACCTGTTTCCATTGTATGGAGGGTAACGTTTTAGCAGGGAGGTGGAAGGAGGATTATGGAGATTTTTAGCTTAAAGCTACACAGCTAAACCAAGTTATTTTTTAAATTACTCTGAAAGCATTTTTTTGGAACCTATATTAAAAAGGAAATGGAAAATGTATGCAATGATCCTTTATTATAAAAAATCTTTTGAATAAGTAAAGATCACATTTTTTGATAAACAGTTATAAAAAAACTGAAGAGACACATGGTAAATCTTCATTCCGTTATTTAACAGATCTTTATTGTGTCTTCACCAGGAGTCAGGAATTGTCTCAGCAACAAGAATTTCAAAGCAAAAAGAGACAACAGGAACATGAACAGTTAACTCTAACTACAGAGAATTATGCATGGAGATTAAGAACCACTCCTGGGAAATGTTACATTTCCCATTAAATAGTTACTTTTTTTTTAAATTACAAAGAAAAAAAAAAACAGATATTGTACCAGTACATTGACTATTACACCTCAGTAGTTTCTCATGTTGTATAAAATACTTTATATTTTAATGTCAAAGATTTTTGGAACAATCTCCCTATAATTCATGCCTGTCTTTACCTACTCATAGAACATGTATATTTCAAGATTTTTTTTCTTGAAGGATGTATTCACTTCTTCAGTGCTGTTTTGAATCTGCACCCAGCTGAACATTACCATTTCCAACATATTTAGAGGCATATAGTATGATTAAAAACAAAGTTCTTCCTAACGTAAAAGATCTCCCTATGAAGGAAGAGAGAAAGAAAACAGTTTTATCACTGAATAGGCATTAAGTCAGGATGTGATGTGCATCACGGACCATCTGCTAAGAGATTGCAAAGACAGAAAGAAATTTCTCCCTTTCATTGCGCCGACTGGATGCACCTGCTACTCTCAGGATCAACACTGGTAAGAAGACATCCCAAGACACACTTGGGATGACCAAGTGTGTTAGCTAATTGGCTTAATCCAAAGGGGGGAAAATGTTTCTTGTTTTTGCATCAGGAGAAGCTATTTCTGTCACTGGGGCAGGTGCTCCTGAAGTTGGTCTCCCACAGAGATTGGGAGACAGGGGCCCTAGTCCTGGATGATTACCTTTCTAAGGGTTGGCTCCCAGGTCTTTGAGAAAGGAATTCCTGAGTCTAAAGCTGGCAAGCTTAAAAAATATATACATACATTCCAAAAGACAGAGACCATACTTACATGTTTCTAAAGTAAATGCTCTAAGAAAAGAGAGGCAAGAAAATCTATCCTCCCAGTTAATTGTGTTTCCCACACCTGTCACTGTGTCCCCTTCCCTGCTTCCTTCCATCTGTGAGGTGGCTCCGAGGGTCTGTGGCTGGGAAGGGAATTAGGGCCAGCGTGTGTCCAGACGTGCCACCAGGGCCACCACGAGAGGGGCCACCCGGGTCCTCGAATGGTTTCCCTTCCCCCACGGCTTCTACTGCTCCAGTTCAGACTGTTTACCTCCGTCCCCCTATGGAAAGATAGCTTTACCTTAGAACTCATCTCTGGCCTCACAAACATGTTCCCTGCAGGAGGGAGCCTTGGTTTTCCTTATCACTCCTGTGTTCTAACACCCAGCAAAGCTCCTGAGAAGGGTCGGCTGCTTAAAGCACTTACGCAATGAATACACGAAACTCTAAGTGAGCCTGTATATTGCCAACTTGGACCTTTGTGGAAGTGAATGCTCCCAGAGTCCCTGATAATTGGTGCATGTTTTGATATGTGTGACTCATAATTACCTCTTTTGTAATAAATACAAATGTATTACAGTCAATGCTTGTTTCTGTATTGGTAATGCAGGTGTGGTTTACTCTTTTCCTGAAGGAAACTGGTTACTGCCACGCTGAGCAGAGTCCACGTTCGCATGAGCTTACTGGGCGGATGGCAGCGAAGGCGCAGGATGCTAAGCACTTAGGGGCGGGAAACGAGCTCGACAGCATGCCACGGCACTGTCTCTCTGGCCAGTAATTGGGTCAGGAGTGGCAAGGATGCACACATTTTCCTGTAATGATCCCATTCTGAAAATGAGTCCGCCTGCCAGAACTCTTAAAACACATTGATTTTTAGTTTGGATTCAATCATGTTTTGAGGGTTTTGTACCCTATTGGGTGTTGCCATAAAGGACTTATCCCCCTGCGGAATATCAAGATGCTTTTACTAAAAGAGAAGCACCAGATAGTCAAGACAACGTACACAGTTAGACTTAATTCTACCTCATTGTTCTACAAAAAATACAGATATAATGAAAATTTGTTTCCTTTGTTTTTCTCAAGGGCACAACTTTAAACCCATACTTACTGCACTGTGGAAATCTTTTGTTTTATGATCTTATAAAGCGAGGGTCACCTGGTGCCAAATTGGGACTAAAGTTAAGAATACAATGTGGTCTTTCTTTCTTTCTTTCATGGGAAGAGTAGAGGGAGAGAATGTGCTATGTGATCACAGCTGGTTTAACCCCTTAATTTCAACTGATATGGAGGAGAATAATGTTTCTTAATAGCCTACAATTTTGTTGAAGGAAGATGAGAATAGATTCCTTGTAGCCACTAGGGTACTGACCCATGTCTTTGCTAAAACCCTAAGTTTATGTTGAAAATTTCCACAACATAAAAAGAAGCAATATCTTAACCTTAAACTTTCCCAGAAAATGAATTTGGGTCAAATGATTGGCTGAAATGCCCCCGGCATCAGGTACAGAGCAATAGATAGGAAGCTCTACTTTGAAATCTTCTTAAATTTGTATTTTACCCTCTTTTCCTTGGGAAACTGTCAGATCACCTCTTATCATGCACCAGTTTACCTACAATCTCTTTCTTCATGTCAGAGAAAGAAGTGGGAAATGTGTGGAGTGTGTGGGTGGCTCAGTTTTTGAGCGTCTGACTCTTGATTTCAGTTCAGGTCATGATCCCAGGGTCCTGGGGTCGAGTCCTGCATCAGGCTCCCTGCTCAGCAGGGAGTCTGCTTCTCCCTCTCTCCCTGCCCCTCCCCCTGCTTGTGTTCTCTCTCTCTCTGACAAATAAATAAATAAAATCTTAAAAAAATGGAAAAGGATATCATTTATATAAAATATTTCAAAATATCTAGTGAAACAATTGATTTCATTAATTTATGTCAGTCTTTGAGTAAATGAAAGTCTAGGATTATTTCATTATAAAAGACAGAATGCACTGCTGTTGTGTCATGATTTATTTCTTTCAATATTTTCAATGCAGGTTTTTAATACTGTACCTCTATTTTTCTGTAAAAAAACACAGAAAGAGAAACAGAAAAAACTCTGTATGGTTACATGATGACTGTGCATAAACAGCCCTCTGTAACATCACCTGCTAACAGGGTGACTAGGTCAAGGTACTCAGCTCCATTAAATTGAAGCTGCCTGATACAGACATTGAGAAAAAAAGTAGTGTCTAACACACAGATGTGTTGTGCTGGTTAAGATGATTTATAGCATCCAGCTCGCTGCAGGCGTATGACAAGGGCTTGAAAAGGAATTAAACGTGTATATTTATATATAATATAAATACATATGCAATATATGTGCATATATATATATTCATGTGTATATATGTATCCATATGTAGCATACTATAGGGAAAAATGGGCTTTCCTTCTAAGATAATGCATAAATAATAACAGGTATTATAATTGTCTCAAATTTCAAGGAGCTAAATTATCCACTTTGTTTATTACAGACCCCCGATTCAGGCTGTCTCTGTGATCTAAATCCTCATGCAACATTTCTGACAAATCTTCAGTGAAGGTACGAGAAGCAGCTAGTTTCTTCTGGGAGTATTTTTCTACTCTGGTTGTGGGCTGAGAGTCCAGGCCAGTGCCACGCTAAGGACCACAACTGGGTGAAAAAGAAACCGGCATCACATTTTACACTTGTGTGAAGCTGATCCAACCAAGGCAAACTTGAGGGGCTTCTTGGTGGTGGTGAGGGACAGGAAGGACACAACATGAGATGTGAAAAAGTGTCAAAGGCATTAGCTCATTTTCCTCACCAGATATGTGAATGCTGACAAGGCTTGGGAGCCTGACAGACTGGACAGAACTGTGTGTACAAAGATGCCTGTGGTCTCACCCTGCTTGAAGAATAAAGACCCATGAGAGGTGCCTGTGTTCCAACCAAAGCCCTGGACACAGATGACCTGAATCCTTTCTCACTCACAAACGTCAGGTGAATCTAGAATTCTCCTCCAAATAAAAATATTCTTCTAAAATGAGGACTGGAGTTTTAGCTAAGAAACAGAGAATGCTTTGCCAACACATGTACACCAGTAAAAGTACAGAAGCAAGTTCTTATAGGAATAGAGAAATATAGAAAATGCAAGAGGACTTAAATCCACAAAAAGGTTGCATATGTGGATAAACACATAGAAATTGAAATATGTATAAAACTGGTGTTGATGACAGAAACAATGTAAAATCAGGGGATGAGCCATTGCCTTGATGGAAGGTACCAGTGGTAAAGTATTGATATGGATTAGACTGTAATGTAGTAAGTTTGCATGGTGTAATCCTCGAAGGATATTAAAGGAGTATGTGATTAAAAGTTATATAAGGAAAATGGAAAAATATAAAATATCACATAAATCTAAAATAATCAATAAAGTAAAAGAATAAAGCATAAAGTAGGTAGGTGAAGTAGAAAATGGCCATAAAAATATCATATTAAAAATTCATTTATGTCAGTAATTACATTAAATGTAAATTGTTCAAACAGTTCAAATAAATGGCAAAGACTGTCAAGCTGGATAAGAAAGAAATCCTAATTACATGCTCATAAGAATTGCATATTTAAATATAATGACACAGGGGCACCTGGGTGGCTCAGTCAGGTAAGCATCAGACTCTTGATTTAGGCTCAGGTCATGATCTCACGGGTTGTGGGATCGAGCCATGTGTCAGGCGCTGTCCTCAGCAGGGAGTCTGCTTGAGATTCTCTCCCTCTGTCCCTCCCCCCATTCAAATGCTCTGTCCCTAAATAAATAAATAAATAAATAAAATATTAAAAAAATAAAATATATATAGTCACACAGATAAACTGAAAGTAATAATATGGAAAAAAGAGAGGCCATACAAATATTACAGTCTGATATAGTAGGTGTGCCAATCCAGGCAAACTAGACTTTAAGGCAAGACTTACTAAAGATTGAGAAGGCTATTCCCAATGGTAACAGGGTCATGGAGACAGAGGAATCCAGAAGCTGTACACTGCTCGTAACTTGGCTCCTAAATATCTGAGGCACAACTGAAGGAACCAAAGGATATATGACTAAATGCACAGTCATGGTGGAACCCCTGAGCAAAAATCTCTCAATTTCTGATAGAGAAAGACCAAAATAAATAAATAAATAACCAGAATGCAAATCTGAAAAACATGATTGCTATGCACATGACACTGTGCTCCTTAATAACAGAATTCCTCTTCCTTTCGTGGGTGCATGGAACACTTGTCAACATTATATTTAACAGTGTATTTGTCCAATACACTTGAAAATATGGAAATCATTCAGGACATGTCCTCGTTCCACAGTGGATTAAGCCATGAATCGATAACTAAAGAAAGGACTGGAAAATCTTCTGTTAGATTCAATTAATTCACAGATAAACCATGTGTTAAAGAAGATATGAAAATGGGTTTTCATTTCAAATATTTTAAGCTAAATGGTGTAGACACTGCAGTGCAGGGGGAGCTCTTGCTTGACAGAAAAGCGTTGCCACGGATGTCAGTTTGGGGAGAGAAGAGTGACTGAAATGTCAATCGTGTAAGGTGCCTCCACAGCAACTAGAGAAAGGTGAGCAAATAACATCTCAGGCAATTGGTAAGACTGAGAGAATCAAGATAAAAACAGAAATCAAAGAAATAGAAGCAAATACATGACAAAGAACATCAGCAAAGCCACCAGTCGGCACTTTGACAAGATTAATGCACTCAGGATTCACCACCAAGAATGATCAAGTGAGGAAGACGGAAAAGACAAATTGCAAGTATGAGGAGTGATAAAAAGCAACAGAACAAATCATATCCACAAAAAAGATTACAAAGAGTTATTAGGTGCAATTTTACACCAATAGAGTTGACATTTTGGTATAGCAAATAAATTCTCCACAATACAATCTATCAAAGCTGACAGAAGTAAAACAAGCAAACAAACAAACAAAAAAACAAATAATGCAAAATGTGTTTTTAAAAATTGAATCTGTAATTACATCCTTTTTTTTTTTTTTAAGTGTACATCCTTTCACAAAGTAAATCCCAGACATAGATTTCTTCACTGGTGAATTCTTGCATCTTTTAGGAAATAAAATACAGCAAGCATACATATTCTTCTAAAGAACACGAAAAAGCAAGGAAAGTATCCAATTCTTCATACCATCAGCATAGTCTACACTGAAAACAGCACAACATTGCTGAGAAAAGCAAAGGAGAGCCTAACTTTGCAGTAATGCACATATTGTGGGTATATATCATATATATTATGCAATCCAATCAAAGTCCACCAAAAAATGTCAGGCCATGTGGCTGTTCCTTTCCCTTAATGGTGGATTTTGATATACCCTGTCAATATTTTCCTTAATGTCTGATGCCTTTTGTGGTGTATTTTGGTTTTTAAGTATTTTTTCCTTTTACATTTAGATTGACATATCTGGAATTCTGACACGACCTCTATATATCTATGTATGTACATATAATGTATGTATTTCTATAAATCAATAAGAAATAAAAATGAATTCAATGGAAAAATGAGCACTGAAACAGACACGGCACAACATAAGAAAAAGACAACCACAAATCGCTAGGCACCCAGCAGAGCGCTGAAATTCTAAGAAGACGTAATCTTGCAAGGCTTGACAAGGACGTCGACCCTAGAACTCTCAAGGACTCTGAGGAATTGTTTGGAGCTCTGTATTTAGCTGAGCACATCAAGACCTCAGGACACAGGCGCTCCTCCCCTGACTCAGAGATCCAGTGATGGGCTTACCACGGGCCAGGTGTTCATCCCTCATCACTGCCCCACATGTAAGCTACTCAAGTGTCCCTTCACAAAACAGTGGGTATATAAACTGATGTATAAATCATAGATGAAATCCACACACATGATGCTATGGGAGAATCAGACAACAAGGTGTACATAATTACAATTATGTTACATTCTAAGGAACAACACAAATTCATGCCTCTAAACTCAGGACCATGTTTGTTTCGGGTGAGGGATGTTTGGAGCAAGGTCGGGAGTCCAGGGGAAGCCCCACTGCTGGTGGAGGCTGGGGTTTCTATCTGATCATACTCTGCAGACCCACACCAGTTTACAAGTTAGCACATCTCATGAAGAACAGTATTGCCATGTTACGCTGAGTACTTCATTTCTAGATCATTCTGTGATTAGATTTCACTAGCAGCTGGAGAATCCTTTAACACACAACTGTTACTGTTAGTGTCATTTTGCCATTTTGTGTGAAATATTTTTTTTCTAGTTTACCAATCAGATATTTCATATGTGATTTTTGAGTGCTTCAACTTTAAGTAACTGACATAAAATAGAGTGTAAAAAATAGAATATGTATGTAATTTCTTTTGTGAAATATATTTATGGATGTGCAAAATAATGACCTATAATCAATCTCCCCAGTTTATTGACAATTCAAAGGACTGGTGGCTCAGTTTCTTTAGAAATCATTTGG
Organism: Callorhinus ursinus; assembly: GCF_003265705.2. Lineage (NCBI taxonomy): Eukaryota > Metazoa > Chordata > Mammalia > Carnivora > Otariidae > Callorhinus > Callorhinus ursinus. Next base: position 2,320,698 of record NW_027397079.1, read on the forward strand.
ATATCAACTTAGATCTTGAGTATATATATATTTTTAAGTTTTAAAATAAGTCATTACCTGCCATATGGTAAATAAAAAGTAAATGTGAGTTCAGTTAGGAAATACATATACAAACATCTATCTGTTGAGTACTAACTAGATTATATCAATTTTTAAATCAATTATTGGGTTAATTAAATCTAATTTCATTCCAAAAATTATTCAAGATGTCTTCCAAAATATACATGTGACACTAAGCGGAGGTCATCTAAGCAAAGTGGAAAATAAATAAAGAAGCCATTAGAAAAACCAAAATAAATTACTAAGGTGATTCATTCTGCCAGCTTCCACACCTTTGGTAACAGCGGTGGTGGATCTGATTCTGGGCTTCTTAACAAAGGTGTAAATCATAGCACCTAAATGATCCCCAGTACCTTCAGAGTGAAATCACATGTGTGACTATGGAAGATGCAATTTATTTCTTTAACTGAAACTAAAAGCAAACAAACCAATCATTTTTGTTTTGCTTCCTCACTTAAAAAAAAAAAAAAGGGCTTTCTCAATATCTCTACATTACGTCCTCAACAACATCCCTGTGTGAGGCACAATAATGTGTTCGGGTGGCGTTTCTAAGTGCCCAGCATCAAAGGTTGTTGAAATGTCAAAGGGCAGTGAGTTTTCAATGAGACATAAAGCTGTTACCATCCAAACAGGGTTCCATGGTGTAATGAAAGGCCCGCATGAGGAGGCACAGAGAAACAAGCCCAGGGTCAATGACATGATTGGGAATCCGAAAGATCTGTATCCAAGCACTGGTTCTGGGCAATGTTTGTCTAATAACCAGTTGACTCACATGCAGAACAGGGGTAAAACAACAGTATTTTCCTCTGTGTTGGTTACAAGTTTGAATCATATGATAACAAAATCAAAGGGCTTGGCTCAGCCAACTTTAAAACTGTTAAATCCTGGGAGGATGGACAGCCTTCACCTCCCCGGGGCCCCCTTGCCCTGTGATAAGCCGCCTTCACTTACATTCTCCCTCTGGGTGGATGGCCCTCCTGGCCCTTTCCAGCACCCTAGAAATAACACTGGCCCCGATCTCTCCAGGGACCCAGCCAGGCTCTCACCTGCTCTCAGCCCCCACCGTAATCTGGCCCCAGCCTCCCCAGCTCATGCCAACTTGACACTTGCGTCAAGAGTCACGTGGATGGGGCGCCTGGGTGGCTCAGTCGTTAAGCGTCTGCCTTCGGCTCAGGTCATGATCCCAGGGTCCTGGGATCGAGTCCCGCATCGGGCTCCCTGCTCCGCGGGAAGCCTGCTTCTCCCTCTCCCACTCCCCCTGCTTGTGTTTCTGCTCTCGCTATGTCTCTCTCTGTCAAATAAATAAATAAAATCTTTTAAAAAAAAGAGTCACATGGATGAAATACAGCATTTAGCTTGTCCCTTCACTGAGTAAACTAGGCCAAGGACCCTGCTGAGCTCCCGGGAAAATAATAGAGAGCTCATCCTCACACACAGCCCTCAGACAGCTGGCCTCAACATATACCAGTTCGGACCTCCACACTCACTAGGCAACATTCAGATTTCACCCAGTTCATTGCCATTCTTCAAACACACTGCTTTCTTGACAGTTATTTGCAGTGTGGTCCCTTTTTCCTCAAACAGTCTTTCCTCTGTCTTGCTAACAGAATTCGGGATTTGTTAAGATCAGTTTGAGTGTCCCATGTCCTTGGGGAAGGCAGCACGAGGGTCTTCTTCCCTTGGCTGCTTTTCCACCTTATGGTGATTCTCTGAACATGCTCATCTTGGGTTGCAGTGAATACAATAAGTGACTTAGTGCTTTTCTAACACGCATAAATAAATGGTCAACTATTTGATCTCAAAACAAAGGTTGAGTTCCATTATTAATAAAGCAACAAGTAGAGGAAAATTACGTTCTTCGTATATTTTCTCTAAAATCTTGTGACAAAAGTTACTTTCTTGACCTATTTTAAAATTTCATATTTTTGTAAAACCCTTCTCTGTGTGCCTCAGGTTCCGGATCCCTGCAGAAACAGAGTTTTCTCCAACAACTCAGGAAATTATCAAACTGAGAATAGGTTGAGCCTGCAAACTCTTTTTCACAGTTGCTGCACACATTCATTGGAAGATCACTGATGGAGGATCTTTGAAATGTTCCTGTGTTTTGAGCTTTGATAAAACAAAACAAAACAAAAAACCCATCAGACTCTGCGCAACAGGGTTAAGTAACTATTTCACAAAACGTTTCTCTCTTTTGTGCTAAGAAACGTATCTTCCAAAAACAAAGGAAATTGATTACAACTTCAGATACAACAAAATACCTTCCCAATTTTCCATGATACTGAAGTTACTGGAGAGGAGACTTTCTCATATTGTGTCCTGTGTGCAAGCCACACACTCACTGGTTTGACACGAGGAAACCGGGAGTGTTTGTTGCAGTTCGGAGTTGTCTGTTCATTGAGTGCATGCTTCTTTCCATCCTATGGATGTGGAGCCTCCACACCTGATCTCCAGGGCCCCGTGGCCTCTCTGTCTCGGGCGTGGCCACCCTGGGGCTCAGCTTCTCCATCTGAAGAAGGAAGACGGGATAGAGAGGGTGTGGCGGTGTGTTCTAGTGTTTCTCGTGTTCTCATCCCTACATGGTGGATAACCCAAGAGTAGAAACAATTTATTAAATATAAATATGTTTTAAAATTTAATGCAAAAACAGTGCCCAGCTCAGAAGAGGGGCATGTAGGGGCGCCTGGGTGGCTCAGTCAGTGAAGCGTCTGCCTTCGGCTCAGGTCATGATCTCAGGGTCCTGGGATCGAGTCCTGCGTGGGGCTCCCTGCTCGGAGGGAAGCCTGCTCCTCCCTCTGCCTCTGCCTCTCACCTTGCTCATGCTCTCTTTCTTTCTGACAAATAAATAAATAAAATATTTTTTTAAAAAAAGAAGAGGGGAATGTGTAGCTCATCTTGTATACTAAACTGATAGATTCACAAGAGGTAAGATTAGTGTAAAGGAAAGTAAGTTAATATTCTTTAAATAATTTTAACACACATGGGGAATGGTTCTGTCTCCCACAAAATGGGAGACTCACAGAAACTATGAGCTTAGTAATTCTTTCATTATGTTCCCTGCTTCTAGATGTGGAAAACAAGCAACAGAGAGGACATGACCCGGGTGAGGGGACGTGCTTGCTTTGTGCACAGATAGTAACTGGGACCCTGCTGATTACAGGAGCCTGACTGGATTCCGGACTTTGAAACGTCTTGATTGTTCCCAGACCTACTGAGTGTTTCAAATACATGGACCCCTGGGAACATTGACACTGACTGTAAGTTGGTCTGTAAACCAGCGATTTGATTTGATTTGATTTGACTTGATTTTTACTTCAACTTTGATGAGGTATAATTGACATATAAAATTGTAAGTTATTTCAAGTGTGCATGGGGGTGATTTGATGCACGGACGCACCGTGAAAGGGACCCTCCCCCATCTGGTTAATTAACACATCCGTCACCTCACACCTTTATCTTTTTTGTTTTTGGCGAGAACATCTACGTTCTATCTAGTCTCTGAGGCAACTTCAGCTGTGCAGGACGGTGTTATCAACGCTAGTCCTCCTGCCGGACCCAGACCCTCAGAGCCACTGCATCTCGCAGCGGAGAGTTTGTGCTCATGCACCAACCTCCCCCTCTCTCCTCAGCCCCCAGCCTCTGGCAACCACTTTTCTACTGTGTTTCCAGGAGTTTGACCTTTTCTTCAGATTCCACCTGTTAGGGGCGCCTGGGTGACTCAGTGGGTGAAGCATCTGCCTTTGGCTTGTGTCATGATCTCAGGGTCCTGGGATTGAGTCCCGCATCGGGCTCCCTGCTCAGTGGGGAGTCTGCTTCTTCCTCTGCCTCTTACTTGGGCTCTCTCTCTCTTTCAAATAAATAAATAAAATCTTACCAAGAAAAAAAAAAAAAGGATTCCACGTACCAGTGCTACTGGGACCAGTGGTTTCAGTGGAGGCGAGCCGTCCCTTCCTGGAGCCTCACAGCTACCTGTGACATGGTGGAAGCCTGTGTCCCCTCCTGCCTCCTGCCCACCTCGGTGCACGGCTCCGTGGACAGTCATGGAGTGGACAGTCTGGTCCAAAGGCACAGGCCTATTTCGATCACTAAGAAGCTGCCCTCAACCTCGAACAGCCATGCGGGGCCACCAGAGGTTCCCATCCGTGTCAACATGGGTATTTTCAGTTGTGTCTTGTTACCATTAGTGAGTGAACAGTGATATTTCTTTGTGGTCTTAGTTTACATTTCCTTAAATTTGACTACCCCAAGTTCCCATGGATATTCTCTTATGTTTCTTTCTGGAAGTTCTATGGGGCTAGTTTGGTGTGTAGATCAAATTATCTTCCCAGTGAAATAAGACAGGGTTCAGATTTAACATCTGAAAGCCAATCGATGTACGACCCCATATGAGCAGCACATTAACTAAATATTAATAAGATAATAAGTTAATAAAAGAATATAAAACTACCTGATCATCTCAGTTGATATATACAAAGCAAAAATTTGACAAAATCCAACACCCTTCCAGGATAACCCAACAAACCAGTGATATATTTTCCTCTACATAATAAGGAGCATCTGTGAAAGTCTCAAGCTAACATCACACTTAGTGGCAAAACACTGAATGCTTTGCCCCTAAATCCAGCAATGAGACAAGGGTGTCTGCTCTTACTACTGCTATCCAATGTTGTAGCAGATACTCCAGCCAGGGCCATCAGGAAAGAAGAATAAATAAAAGTAATCCAAATCGCTAAGTTAGAAGTGAGACTATCTCTGTCTGCAGATGGCATGATCTATATCTAGAAAACCCTAAGGGTCTACTACACAAGTGGGTAGAACTAATAAGTGGGTTAGGCAGAACAGCAGGTTCAACTGACAAAAATAAATAATTTCTTTCCACTATCCAGAAGCGAAATGAAACTAAAGTTAAAAAAAAAATTCCATTTGTAATAGCACCAGAAAGAATAGAACATGTAAGAATAAACTTAATAAAAAATGTGGAAGACTTGTACAGTGAAAACTATAAAACATCATTGAAAGAAATTTAAGAAGATATAAATAAATGGAAATACAGCCCATTTACATGGATCAGAATATTTAACGTTGTTGAGATAGCAATACCACCACCATTGATCTAAAATTCAGTGTCATCTTGAGAGTCTAGAAATAGCTTCCAACCTTCCAGTCCATGGGCCTTTGGTAATGATGCTATGACAACACAACGAGGAAAGAGTCTTTTCAATGATCTGTCCCGGGCACCTGACCGTCCACATGCTAAGGGATGAATGCAGGCTCCATGCTTGCACCACACACAAAAATCAACTCAAATGGATTATAGACTTCAATATGAGAACCTAAACTGCAAAATTCAGAAAAAAAAACATCAGGGTCAATCTTTGTGACCCCTTCACATGCATTCGGATGCTTAAAAGAAGAAAGACAGACAATAATAAACATTGGTGAGAATGTGAAAAATATATGTAATTAATGCATGTGATGAAAACCAGTATGGTATTTCCTCAAAATGCTAGAGTAAAGGTGGCCCAGCAATTCCAGTCCCAGGTGGACACACAAGAGCATCCACACAACGACTGACAAACAAGCGTTCAGAGCACCGTGTTCCTCACAGCCCAAGGGTGAAAGCAACCTTGGTGTTCATTAACCACCACAGGATGAATGGCTGGACCCAGTGTGTACGTCACACAGGCAAATACTACCGGGCAGTAAGGAAGGATACGGCACTGGCCATGCTGCGTCACGGCTAACACAGAGACTGAGCTTCGTCCAAGAAGTGTCCCACAACGCCGCATACTCAGTGACTTCATGGCGTGAAGTAGCCAGAATGGGGACATCCATGCACCCCACACGCACGGTGGCATCTGCCTGGGGCTGGGGAAGGGGCTGGGGAGGCAAGGGAGGGGACGTCACTGACAAAGGGGGTGGTGTTTCTTCCTGAGGATGGACGGGAATTTCCTCGAGTTACGTTCTGGCCACAGTGGCTGCTGACCTGTACCTCTGAATGGGTGAGTGTTTTGGTTCACGAAATCCACCTCAATAAAGCTGCAAACAAAACAAACTTTGGATGAGATGAATGTAATATTGGGCACTGTTTAAAAAAAAAAAAAAAAAAGCAAACTAGGGCTCCTGGGTGGCTCAGATGGTTAAGCATCTGCCTTCGGCTCAGGTCATGATCCCAGGGTCCTGGGATCAAGTCCCGCATCGGGCTCCCTGCTCAGCGGGAGCCTGCTTCTCCCTCTGCCTCTCTCTCTCTCTTTCTGTCTTTCATGAATAAATAAATAAAATCTTTAAAAAAAAGCAAACTGGAAGACAGCAATAAAAATTATCTGAAAAATACGTGAAAAGAGATTAAAAAATAATTAGTAAATCAGAGAGCCGTGGAATAAATACAAATGACTTCATGGATATTTTATTGGCATGCCTGAAGGAAAAAAGAAAGAGATGGGGAATGCAAAGGTATTTGAAGAAATCATGACCAAAATTGTTTTTCAGATTTGATGGTCTATAAAATATGCGCACCCAAGATCAACAACACCCAAGCAGAAGAATATATATGAAAAAAAAGACATAGCAAAGGAATGCTATGTTAGCCTCAGCTAAATGATTAAAACCGGTAATTAAGAAAATATTTTAACTGCACTCAGAAACAGGATACGTAGATGAGCGGGTGATGACATCAGTGGATTTCTTAGCAGACATAAGGCAGGTAAGGAAGGTAGCTTTTAAACACTGGACACAAAAACTGTTTATCTGGATGTTTTCACGCAGCAGAAACATCTTTCAAAAACCAAGGGTGAAATGCAGCGTTTTTCAAGCACAGAAAATTTGAAAGAATCCATGCACATCAGGCCTGCTCTAGGAGAATGTTGAAGGAAGTCTTCCAAGAGAAGCAGGAGGACCCTCGGGGAATTGTGAGTCTGCAGTGGAGGGAAGAGCAACGGGAAAGGTAATTATGTGGATAAAATACAAAACACCTTTTTCTTAACTTTCTTTACTTTTTTTTTTTTTTTTTTTTTTTTTTGCGTATGCTCCACGCTGTGCATGGAGGGGTTTGAACTCATAACCCTGAGAGCAATACCTGAGCTGAGATCAGGCGTCCGGCACTTAATGGACTGAGCCACCCAAGTGCCTGTCATTTCAATTTCTTGAAAACAGAAGCAGCTGCTGGAAGCCACCGTCACGTGTCTGCACCATGGGGTCCACACAATGGGCATCTTGCAACGCACGTGTGCGCTCACGCAGCCATCAGGAGGGGGACGCGTCCCCACAGCGTCTTCCAGCTGAGGGGGGCTGAGGTCACCTCCGGTGGACTGTGACCAGTTAAAGGTGAAAGCTTCAAGCCCCCAAACCAGTCACCAAAGTAGAACAGCAAAGAATGATAGCTAGAAAATCAACAAACGAGAGGAGGGAATTCTAAAACAGAATCCAGGAGAAGGCAAAATATATATATTTATATATAACAGTGGAGCAAAGACGAGCTGGAAAAATAGAGGATGAACAGCCGAGAGCACAGTTTTGGAGTGTAGCTATTTGTGTTCCTTTGTGCATTTGAACCCTGTGGATCCTGTGTCAATTCTGCCTCTGGAAAGCTCTAGAAAGATTAACTAGGACATGTGTTAGTGAACAGTGCATTCTCAGCACCAGCTAGGCTCCAGCTCCCTAACGATCAGAAGCAGGGGAGCCGAGATATACAAGCAAGCACCTTCTTTATGTTTTCTTCTTCTTCCTGCGTCACCTCCAATAGACAAGGTGCAAAGCCAAGATGGTTTTCTTTGTCGTGTATCTCAGTCCGCATCCCAAGATATCAGGGCCATGTCCCTTCCCTGCTCTGTGATGCTCTGTTCTTCGTACAACCTGTTACATGATCTCACTTTATTCTTTCCAAGGCTCATCCCCCCAACACACACGTCGAGCTTGTAGGAAGGCAAGGTCAGAGCCGGAAGGCACGGAGGCCACTGGAGGTTTGGGAGGGCAGGGGGAGAAAGCTGCTGAAGGGATATGGTGAGTTTGCCTTTTTCGGTGACCGATCTACTTGACCCTTTAACAGTTTGTGTGGCACAGACTCTGTCATAAAATAAGTAAGTCACGGGGCTGAATGGTACAGCTCACGGAATATAGTCAGTACTGTTGTAACAATGCTGTTTGCTGATGGAGGGTGAGCACACTTATCATGGTGAGGCTGAGTAGCGCATAGACTTGTCAAATCAGGGTCCTCCTCTCGTTTGCAGACCCCTGAAACTAGCATAACATTGTGTGTCAACTCTACTTCAAGAAAGAGTGCTTGAGCATCCGGGGGACGAGTCACGACAGCCTCTCAGACGCCGCATGTGGTGCTACCCAGCGTGGGTGTAAGAGCAGGTGTGCCCTGCTCCACTCAGCTGCTCCTGACATCCCAGGAGGCTGGCGGTCTGGGCGGCGTGGCCACCACGTGGAGCGTGGCTGCCTGCCCCTGCGGTTGGGCCCCTGAGGTGGTGGGGCCCCTGGCTACTGTGGCAGAGACGTCCTTCCAGAGAACAGAGCCATCCTGGCCCGAGGGCCGTCCTGAGGCTTCTGGAAATTACTAAGGTTTGGGCTAGGAGGCTCACATGCTGTGTCTGTACATAATACCTGCACATAGAGCATAATCTTGATCTTAAACATTATTGTGTGTATTGAACATCTCAGGAAAATTGGGTAATACAGAAAATAAACAAGAATTATGTCACTCACAGTCCCACTTTCCAAAATATTCCCCATTTCTATATATGTCCTTTTTTTACCTTTTAATGATATGTGCAAATTGATATGGATATGCCTATTAAAATGATGCTGATTAAACAGCATTTCATGTATGCTATAAAATACAATTGAGATCAGCTTGAAGATCTATGTTGTTCAATAGTATCTTTCAAGAGATCAATTTCTTTTTTATTTTTTTAATTTTTTATTGTTATGTTAATCACCATACATTACATCATTAGTTCTTGATGTAGTGTTCCATGATACATTGTTTGTGCATAACACCCAGTGCTCCATGCAGAACGTGCCCTCTTTAATACCCATCACCAGGCTAACCCATCCCACACCCCCTTCCCTCTAGAACCCTCAGTCTGTTTTTTAGAGTCCATCGTCTCTCATGGTTCGTCTCCGCATCCGACTTACTCCCCTTCATTCTTCCCATCCTGCTATCTTCTTCTTTTTTTTCATAACATATATGCATTATTTGTTTTAGAAGTACCGATCTGTGATTCAACAGTCTTGCACAATTCACAGCGCTCACCATAGCACATACCCTCCCCAATGTCCATCACCCAGCCACCCCAACACTCCCACCCCCCACCACTCCAGCAACCCTCAGTATGTTTCCTGATATTAAGAATTCCTCATATCAGTGAGGTCATATGATACATGTCTTTCTCTGATTGACTTATTTCACTCAGCATAACACCCTCCAGTTCCATCCACGTCATTGCAAATGGCAAGATCTCATTCCTTTTGATGGCTGCATAATATTCCATTGTGTGTATATACCACATTTTTATCCACTCATCTGTTGATGGACATCTTGGCTCTTTCCACAGTTTGGCTATTGTGGACATTGCTGCTATAAACATTGGGGTGCATGTACCCCTTCAGGTCCCTACATTTGTATCTTTGGGGTAAATACCCAGTAGTGCAATTGCTGGATCGTATGGTAGCTCTATTTTCAACTGTTTGAGGAACCTCCATACTGTTTTCCAGAGTGGCTGCACCGGCTTGCATTCCCACCAACAGTGTAGGAGGGTTCCCCTTTCTCCGCATCCCCGCCAACATCTGTCGTTTCCTGACTTGTTAATTTTAGCCATTCTGACTGGCATGAGGTGGTATCTCATGGAGGTTTTGATTTGATTTCCCTAATGCTGAGCGATGTGGAGCACGTTTTCATGTGTCTGTTGGCCATTTGGAGGTTTTCTTTGGAAAAATGTCTGTTCATGTGTTCTGCCCATTTCTTGATTGGATTATTTGTTCTTTGGGTATTGAGTTTGATAAGTTCTTCATACATTTGGATACTAGCCCTTTATCTGATATGTCATTTGCAAATATTTTCTCCCATTCTGTCGGTTGTTTTTTGGTTTTGTGGACTGTTTCTTTTGCTGTGCAAAACCTTTTTATCTTGATGAAATCTCAATAGTTCATTTTTGCCCTTGCTTCCCTTGCCTTTGATGATATTTCTAGGAAGAAGTTGCTGCGGCTGAGGTCGAAGAGGTTGCTGCCTGTGTTCTCCTTTAGGATTTGGATGGACTCCTGTCTCACGTTTAGGTCTTTCAACCATCTGTAGTCTATATTTGTGTGTGGTGTAAAGAAATGGTCCAGTTTCATACTTCTGCATGTGGCTGTCCAATTTTAACAACACCATTTGTTGAACAGACTGTCTTTATTCCATTGGACATGCTTTCCTGCTTTGTCAAAGATGAGTTGACCATAGAGTTGAGGGTCCATTTCTGAGCTGTCTATTCTGTTCCATTGATCTATGTGTCTGTTTTTGTGCCGGTACCATACTGTCTTGATGATGACAGCTTTGTAATAGAGCTGGACATCTGGAATTGTGATGCCGCCAGCTTTGCTTTTCTTTTTCAACATTCCTCTGGCTATTCGGGGTCTTTTCTGGTTCCATACAAATTTTAGGATTATTTGTTCCATTTATTTGAAAAAAGTGGATGGTATTTTGATGGGGATTGCATTGAATGTGTAGATTGCTCTAGGTAGCATTGGCATCTTCCCAATGTTTGTTCTTCCAATCCATGAGCATGGAATGTTTTTCCATTTCTTTGTGTCTTCCTCCATTTCTTTCATGAGTATTTTATAGTTTTCTGAGTACAGATCCTTTGCCTCTTTGGTTAAATTTATTCCTAAGTATCTTATGGTTTTGGGTGCAATTGTAACTGGGATCGACTCCTTGATTTGTCTCTCTTCTGTCTTGTTGTTGGTGTATAGGAATGCCACTGATTTCTGTGCATTGATTTTATATCCTGCTACTTGACTGAATTCCTGTATGAGTTCTAGCAGTTTTGGGGTGGAGTCTTTTGGGTTTTCCACATACAGTATCATATCATCTGCAAAGAGTGAGAGTTTGACTTCCTCTTTGCCGATTTGGATGCCTTTGATTTCTTTTTGTTGTCTGATTGCTGTGGCTAGGACTTCTAATACTATGTTGAATAGCAGTGGTGAGAGTGGACATCCCTGTCACATTCCTGAGCTTAGGGGAAGAGCTCTCAGCTTTTCCCCATTGAGAATGATATTTGCTGTAGGTTTTTCATAGATGGTTTTTATGATATTGAGGTATGTACCCTCTATCCCTATACTCTGAAGAGTTTTGATCAAGAAAGTATGCTGTACTTTGTCAAATGCTTTTTCTGCATCTATTGAGAGGATCATATGACTCTTGTTCTTTCTTTTGTCAATGTATTGTATCACGTTGATTGATTTGCAGATGTTGAACCAGCCTTGCAGCCCAGGGATAAATCCCACTTGGTCATGGTGAATAATCCTTTTAATGTACTGTTGGATCCTATTGGCTAGTATTTTGGTGAGAATTTTTGCATCCATGTTCATCAAGGATATTGGTCTGTAATTCTCCTTTTTGATGGAGTCTTTGCTTGGTTTGGGGATCAAGGTAATGGTGTCCTCATAAAATGAGTTTGGAAGTTTTCCTTCCATTTCTATTTTTTGGAACAGTTTCAGAATAGGTATTAATTCTTCTTTAAATGTCTGATAGAATTCCCCTGGGAAGCCATCTGGCCCTGGGCATTTGTTTGTTGGGAGATTTTTGATGACTGCTTCAATTTCCTTAGTGGTTCTAGGTCTGTTCAGGTTTTCTATTTCTTCCTGCTTCAGTTTTGGTAGTTGATACATCTCTAGGAATGCACCCATTTCTTCCAGGTTATCTAATTTGCTGGCATAGACTTGCTCATGTGTTCTTATAATTGTTTGTATTTCTTTGGTGTTGGTTGTGATGTCTCCTCTTTCATTCATGATTTTGTTGATTTGGGTCATTTCTCTTTTCTTTTTGATAAGTCTGGCCAGGGGTTTATCAATCTTGTTAATTCTTTCAAAGAACGAACTCCTAGTTTTGTTAATCTGTTCTACTGTTTTTTTGGTTTCTATTTCATTGATTTCTGCTCTGATCTTTATTATTTCTCTTCTGCTAGGTTTACGCTTTATATGCTGTTCTTGCTCTAGCTCCTTTAGGTGTAGGTTTAGGATGTGTATTTGAGACCTTTTTTGTTTTTGGAGAAAGGCTTATATTGCTATATACTTTCCTCTCAGGACTGCCTTTGCTGTATCCCAAAGATTTTGAACAGTTGTGTTTTCATTTTCATTGGTTTCCATGAATTTTTTTAATTCTTCTTTAATTTCCGGGTTGACCCATTCATTCTTTAGTAGGATGCTCTTTAGCCTCCATGTATTTGAATTCCTTCCAACTTTCCTCTTGTGATTGAGTTCTAGTTTCAAAGCATTGTCGTCTGAAAATATGCAGGGAATAATCCCAATCTTTTGGTACTGGTTGAGACCTGATTTGTGACCTAGGATGTGATCTATTCTGGAGAATGTTCCATGGGTACTAGAGAAGAATGTGTATTCCGTTGCTTTGGGATGGAATGTTCTGAATATGTCTGTTAAGTCCCTTTGGTCCAGTGTTTCATTTAAAACCTTTATTTCCTTGTTGATCTTTTGCTTAGATGATCTGTCCATTTCAGTTAGGCGGGTTTTAAAGTCCCCCACTATTACTGTATTTTTGTCAATGTGTTTCTTCGCTTTTGTTATTAATTGCCTTGTATAATTGGCTGCTCACATGTTAGGGGCATAGATATTTACAATTATTAGATCTTTTTGTTGGATAGACCCTTTAAGTAAGATATAGTGTCCTTCCTCATCTATTATTACAGTCTTTGTTTTAAAATCTAATTTGTCTGATATAAGGATTGCCACCCCAGCTTTCTTTTGGTGTCCATTAGCATGGTAAATGGTTTTCCACCCGCTCACTTTCAATGTCGGGGTGTCTTTGGTTTTAAAATGAGTCTCCTGCAGACAGCATATGATGGGTCTTGTTTTTTAATCCAATCTGATAGCCTGTGTCTTTTGATTGGGGCATTTAGCCCATTTACATTAAGGGTAACTATTGAAAGATATGAATTTAGTGCCATTGTATTGCCTGTAAGGTGACTGTTACTGTCTATTGTCTGTGTTCCTTTCTGATCTATGCTGTTTTTAGGCTCTCTCTTTGCTTAGAGGACGCCTTTCAATATTTCTTGGAGGGCTGGTTTCGTGTTTGCAAACTCCTTTAGTTTTTGTTTATCCTGGAAGCTTTTTATCTCTCCTTCTATTTTCAATGACAGCCTTGCTGGATATAGCATTCTTGGCTGTATATTTTTCTCATTTAGTGCTCTAAAGATATCATGCCAATCCTTTCTGGTCTGCCAGGTCTCTGTGGATAGGTCTGTTGCCAATCTAATATTTCTACCATTGTAGGTTACAGATCTCTTCTCCCGAGCTGCTTTCAGGATTTTCTCTTTGTCTCTGAGACTTGTAAGTTTTACTATTAGATGTCGGGGTGTTGACCTATTTTTATTCATTTTGAGAGAGGTTCTCTGTGCCTCCTGGATTTTGATGCCTGTTTCCTTCCTCACATTAGGGAAGTTTTCTGCTATTATTTGCTCCAATATACCTTCTGCATCGCTCTCTCTCTCTCTCTCTCTCTTCTTCTTCTGGGATCCCAATTATTCTAATATTGTTTTGTCTTATTGTATTGCTTATCTCTCGAATTCTGCCCTTGTGATCCTGTAGTTGTTTCTCTTTCTTTTTCTTAGCCTCTTTATTTTCCATCATTTGGTCTTCTATATCGCTGATTCTCTCTTCTGCCTCATTTATCCTAGCAGTTAGTGCCCCCATTTTTGATGGCACCTCATTAATAGCCTTTTTGATTTTGACTTGGTTAGATTTTAGTTCTTTTTTTTCCTCCAGAAACGGTTTCTCTAATAACTTCCACGCTTTTTTCAAGCCCAGCTAGTATCTTTAAAGTCATGATTCTGAACTCTAGGTCCTACATTGCACTAATGTCCGTTTTGAGTAGCTCCCTGGAAGTCGGTACTACCTCTTGTGCTTTTTGCTGAGGTGATTTTTTTCGTCTTGTCATTTTGTCCAGAGGAGAACAGATGAATGAGAGAACAAAATGCTAACAGGTTAACAACATCCCCAGCAAATATACTCTATACAAATCAGAAAAGACCTGAAACCAAGGGAAAAGAAAGGGAAAGAAAGAAAAAAGAAAGAGAAAAAAAAGAAAAAGATAAAAACAAACCAAAACAGAACAAAACAAACAAAAAAACAGAATATGTTCAAATATGATCAGGCTAGTGCATCGATCAGTGCCACACACTAGATTTTCGGTGTATTTTGGTCTGTTAGAAGAAAGTGCCTCCTAAAATTTTAAAGGAAGAAAGACTTATATATGTACAAAATAAGGGTTGATACAATGAAGGGATGGAATATGACTGTAAAGATGAAAATTATAAAAGGTTTTATAAACGGAATTGATAAGAATTTGTTTGAAAGAACAAAGAAGAAGATTTAAGAAAAAAGAAAAAAGAAAAGAAAAAAAATGGGAGAGACTGTGATCAGGCAGGAGACTAGAACAAAGCCATACACTAGTGATTTAGGGTATATTCTGATCTGTTAGAAGAAAGTGTATATCAAATTTTAAAGAGAGAAGAACTTATATATATCCCAAAAATAAGGGTAACTAATAGGAAGGGATAAAACATGACTCTAAAAATGAAAAATAAAAAATGTTTTTTTTAAAAAAGGGATTGATAAGATGTTGGTTGTAAAAGGGAAAAAGAAAAATTCAAAAAAAACACAAAAAACAAAAAACAGTTAAAAAAATTAACTTTGAAAAACTAATGAATCATGGTAAAAAAAAGCCATGGATTCTATGTGCAGTATTCCCCTAGCGCTGGAGTTCTCCCGTTCTCCTTGATCGGTAAACTTGGTCTTGGCTTGCTGGCTGTTCGTGCTGATCTTCTGGGGGAGGGGCCTGTTGCAGTTGGTTCCCACCTGTCTTTGCCGGAGGCAGAATTGCCCCTCCCTTTTCAGTCCGGGCTAAGCAAGCTGCTTGGGTTTGCTCTCAGGAGCTTTTGTTCCCTGCAAGCTCTTGGTACAGCTTTGGAGGACCAGGGTGAAAATGGTGCCCTCCCACTCTCTGCCCGGAGGAGCTGAGAACTCGGGGCCCCGCTCCTCAGTGCGCCCCCAGAGAAAAGCAGTCACTGCCGTCTCCCCGGTCTCTGGCCGCACTCCATGCTCACCCGGCCTGTGACCGAGTGTTTGTATCTCTGGCTCCCGACCCCTTGTGGAGTCTCCAAACCCAGCATATCCCTGCGGTGCGCTCCTGCCCCGCTCCTCCCGGGGGAGGAAGGGGAGTCTCCCCAGCTCTGCCACTTGTTGGGTCCCTGCTGGTGGAGCAGTGGCCCGACTGGGCCGCAGATCACAGTTTATGGCAACCCCGAGCTGAGAGCCAGCGCCTCTGCTCCGTCTCTGCAGCCGGCTTCCCCGCTCCGATCCCTGGGAGCTCTGCTGCACTCAGGCACCCCCGGTCTTTCTGTGACCCCGAGGGTCCTGAGACCACACTGTCCCGCGAGGGTTCCACCCCCCAGTTAGCCACTGCATTGACGTCCCTCAGCGGAGCCGACTTCTCAAAGTTCCGATTTTGTGCTCCGCGGCTCTAGCACTTGCCAGAAGCGGCTGATGGAGGCCCCCTCCCCCGCCGTCTATCCTCCCGAATATTGCCTCGGATTCACTTCTCTGCACGTCCTACCTTCCAGTAAGTTGTCGCTTCTCTGTTCAGTTGTTGCTACTCTCCTCTTCGATCTCCTGTTGAGTTCGTAGGTGTTCAGAATGGTTTGATCCCTATTCAGCTGAATTCCTGAGACCAGATGAAATCCAGGTCTCCTACTCCTCCACCATCTTGCTCCGCCCCTCCAATAGTATCTTTTATAGATTGGATAATTGAAAGCATGAAATAAACGGAGCAGAATACAAACAGGAAACAAAATAAAAGATGCAAGCCAATATAAATAGTATAAGAAATTATGCATTATGAATATTTATTATGAGGGATATATTGATATTTATTTTAATCCTCATAATTTATAACTTTCAGGCAAATATGGTGTGTGAAATAAACTTTCGTCCATCATTCAAGAATTTAGAGGCTCAACGAGTCCTTATTATGGGGTCATAATTTTATGCTATAACACATATGCTCTAATGGAGGAACCCTTTGGAAATAAATGATCATAGAAAGGTGAAAGAAAATTGGAAGAAATCAAAGATAAACTCCCACCACCCACTCTCTACCCTGCAGCATGAAGCCTGACCTTCGAGTTGGGTACTCTCTCCTACTGTATGGTTCTAGAAAAGCCTCCATGCTACCCCAAAGTCCTCTTCCTGTTATTTCACACTTAATCTCAGGGAAAATTTTGTGTTGATTTTGGTGTGTAGGAAAGTTCTCAAATTTGGACTGAAAACACAAACCAAAAAACAAACAAACGAAAAAATTCAGACTCATTCCCACTATGCTTAAAAAAATCCTTTAGTAAAATTTTTATCTCCCATATCAGCTTGAGCATCATTATTTTCTATTTTCTATTTTAGATTTTTGTACTTAAAGCGCACCTCACATACCAGTTTTCGTTTTATTTCCAGCTGACATTCAGTAGCAAAACTTATATGCATCCCATAAACGTCATTCTAAATGATCCAACGCAGCCCTGAAATATGGAAGCCAAAAAAATGTTCAACCTCCTGATAAAAAGTTATTTGGTATTCATAAACCTTCAAGCGTGTCTGGGGATTTTGCTGACATGTCTCAAAAGCCTGGAGTATGAAAGCTTTGTCTTGCTTGCCTCTTTCATTCCACGGTCAGATACCATTGCTGTGAAGGTACAAAGGTATTGTTGGAGCGGAGTTTGTAAATGCAGACTGGAATTTCCCATACCCTACAGTTGGCTTCATATTCATTCCACCTCAGGTTCTAATTGGATGTTGATGTTTCACACTTTATCATCAGAGGATCTTATCAAAGTTGAAGGAGGATGTCTTGAGTGTGTTTCTAGAATTTGTAAAGATTTGGAAAGCAGTGCACAAAGTGAGAGCGCCCACCTCTGAGGGAGTCTGGGCGGTGGTTTGGTGAAATCAGTAGGTCAGGCAGGGTCTCCCCTGCTGGAACACTCGAGGCTTCCTTGACAAGGTTGCAGGGGTGCAGAGGGAGAAGACCTTGAGCAGCTACGGCAGGGTGGGAACAGGAGACGGCCATGGGAAGGAGCGAACTAGTGAGGGTAGGCAGGGGCACTTTGTGGGAGAAATGGACCCCTGAATCTCCCTGACGTCATTCTCGATGGGTGAGCAGCCACGTCTGAGCTGGGCTCCACCATCTCTGACCTGCACCATCAAGCACAAGTTGCCTTTTGGCGCCCGAAACAGAAAGGAAAGGGCGGGAGGTTCCAGAAGCAACAATTAACTTCTGCAAACGATTCAACAGTCCGAACTTATCAGGAGGTCACACCCAACATCAGGGTCCTGCAGGGGACAGTAATCCTCTACATACACAGAAACAGAGGAGGAACAAGAGAGGTGAATACCAGCCACACACACACACCAGTGGGGGAAATGTGTCTGTGTCTCCCCTCCGCCCGCCCACGTATTTGCTTCCCCTCCGGTGGCTACAGTTGCGTTTCTCCAGCTACCCTGCTCTCCCTGTTACAAAGTTTGCTTTTTACTCCTACCAGATTGAGAAGGAACGGTATATGTGCCATGAAGTCTTAGGGTCAAAAGGAGTTTTGTCACCGGCCACTAACAGGGGAATCTTTATTTTTTAATTAATTAATTAATTAGTTAATAAATTATTTGAAAGAGAGAAAGAGCAAGAGAACACAAGCAGGGGGAGTGGGAGAGGGAGAAGCAGGTTTCCCGCGGAGCAGGGAGCCGGATGTGGGGCTCGATCCCAGTACCCTGGAATCATGACCTGAGCCGAAGGCAGACGCTGAGCCGACTGAGCCACCCAGGCGTCCGCAGAGGAATCTTCTACACACACTTCTAAACACCAATATAAAACCTTTACAGATCCTCCACCACTGAGGGCCAGTTTCTGTAAATGTGGTCTTGGTGTCATCAGCTTCACCTTGGATTACTTAAGAAGAATAGAAAATGTTGGTCACAGAAACGGACACGCTAGATCAGAATCTCTGTGGTTTGAGTCCAGAAAGGGCTGTTATCTTTTCAAAATGCTCCAGCGGCTTATCACTTTATAGTCGGGACTTCTCCGGGTGTGATTGGGTTCTCTGAGGGCATGACCTCTGAATCTGGTGTCTGTATTCCCAGAGCCAGGAAGACACTGGGAAGTCTCGGGAAGTCTCATGAAGAGCTCACTTACCTGAATTACGAGAGCTTCCCTGGACAGGGACGACCTGGCAGGAAGTGGCGGATCGCTGGGTTTAACTGTCAACCTCTGAGAAAGGTATCCGGGGATAGGATGTGCCCAGAGTGCCTATAAGTGACACCATTCAGGCAACAATAGACATTGTTCCTGAGCAAGAATAATCCTGAATGCAGAACCCTGACTGAATGTGAGCAAGTTTTACTCTTTCTTTTCAAGCCACAGAGTGTGCATTACTTCAGGACAGCCAAGATCCTGCTCTGCTTTGCAGAAGTGCCTCATAAACAGCACAGGACACAGCAGTGCTGGAGCCCTGGGAGACTGCTAACAGGATAAGTTGGACCACACACTGGAACAACGGCCACAGACTGACACTGTCCCAGACAAGCCAGGATGCATGCTCACCCGGTCCTTAGAAACAAATGCCACATCTCATGAACCACCACCGGTGTGAGCACGTGTGAGTAGGAATCCGCAGATACTGACATCCCCAAGTGCATGGCCACCTACCTGGTAAAATACTTTTATGAAGTCATTGGATGTTCAGGTGTCTAAAATTTAAGGCAACACTACAGGGAAAACTTCCCACATTTACTTATTTTAAAGACACACATGTGAAAAAGGAAGGTGAAAGACACACACACTGCCATTTAGGACGGGTCTGTCTTGGGTGCATGTCCTTTGCTTTCCTGTCCAGTCCTAAGTGCTCTTGGGGAGATGAGGGGATCTATTTCCAGAGGACTGTTGGGAGACCTGAAAGAGATTCCATGATACTTGTGATTAGGTTTATATTTTCTTAAGAAATTCAGTTCTGTAAAGGTGCTCACTTCATGAATTTTCTAATGCAATTGCAATGTCACGAGGATGCACACTTGTAAGGACTGGTTAGCAAACTGTATTCTGCAAACCTCTGCTAAATAAGAATAACAGATATTAACCTGTCTAGAAAGTAGACATTTGGCTTTAAAACAGTCTTTATATTTTTGCTCAAAGGCATGTGAAAGAAGTTCCCTTCACAAGCATATCTTTCGCTTTTGAAGAATTCCTTACTAGCAGCTAGCACCAAGGCATCTGCAACGTAGAATCCGCTCATATCAAAGGGGGTGAGCACCACCGCATCAGGTTTGCATAGAGCTGGTCTAAGCTCATGGCCTGAATGTTTGTGTGTGTGTGTGCATGTGTGTGTGTGTGTGTAGGGGGGGTAATTTCCCATCTGCAGCATATAATGAGCACAGAGAGTTTAAACAGAAGCACAGTGGTTAATAAAAATAATAAAAATTCAGTAATGAAATGAATTAGGCTCTTGTAGAATATAAATCACAGAATGCCAGTAATATGGTGCATTGACATTGGCGTTCATCAATACTGAAAGGGAAGTGCAGGTAATGTTATCATCAAGCAATTATATAGCATACTAAGTTGTTGCAGTGTTTTATAGACATTTAGTATTCTCAGGTTATTTTTCTTAGTAGTGCCTTGACAAATGAGAAAAGCAAGACAGAAATTATACCTAATGGAAAAGAGCAGGAGAGTTAGAGGTAAGAATATTTACATGATAGGAGACTACAACAAATCCTGAAACTCTAGCTTGGAGTCCATCTGAGAGATACCCTCGAGATGAATGGGTTAAGTCCCTGAGTGCCTAATGTGAAGAAATATGAGTGGATAGTACATCCAAGCATTTTAGGTGGAACTCCAGAAATTCTTTCTCCACCAATATAATTTCAGTTTTACTCTTTTTGTGATCAATACTTGGTAAATAATTGAATGGCTGGCCTCTATGTATCTATAATATAAAGTAGCTATTATTCTAGATAAATTGAAGATATAATACCCTTTGTGTGTGTGTGTGTGTTTAGCTAGAATGATATAGCCATTTAATTCTGTATACTGTAAAAATTAAAAAAATAAATTTTGGAATTTTAAAAAATCAGCAATGCTTTACCTAATAAGATAAAACCCAGCCTATTCCTGTGAACCAGTAAAGAAGTAGAAGAGAATATGACCCTAACAGACCTGAGGCTTACTATTCCTTGAAAATCCAGGCAGGCTATTCAAAAATGTCCTAATCTCTCAGATTTCCTGCCCATAAATTGAAGGTATTAGACCATATGTTTTCCAAGAAGCCTTTTAACACTAGTATACAATTTAGCAAATTGGCACTTTCATATTGGAAAGTCAATGATCATTAGTATTTATGAATATTTTTATTTGTAAATGCTTTGTACATCAAAAAAAGAAACATGTAAGCTCCATACAGTTTTATTCAAGTGTATCATAATTTCGTTATATAAAAGATCTGTAGCATGTGGAGAAGAGAGATTAACTAGAATATTTCTGAAGCCCAGGTGCACAGTCTCCAAAACTGTAAGGAGACACAGATCCTACCACTAACTTTACTGTTAGGCACTTATTTATTCACAGGTTTGATTTTTTTTTCAGATTATTATTTTTTCAGAAGGTCAAAACTTCTCCGTTTAGAGTTCAGTCTACTCCATACAAGATCTGATTGAAAGTGGAATTCTTTAAAAATAACTCTTCTCTGTCTTGTTCTTTGCAGGGGCATTTAGAGCTTTATTTAATATGCTGAATGCAGTGGAATGACCCAAGAAAGAGAAAAGCCCAATTACTGAATACATTCTGGATTAGTAACAGGTCCTGGGGAACTGTGAAAAAATCAATGATTCCAGTGACTTTTGGCTAATTATTAGACTCAAGAAAATTCATAGGAATATATCATTTTCTTCAGGAATTTAAAGTAGTCAGACCAGGGAGGAGCTTTTCCAAGCTGGACTTTTTTTTCTTTAATGTAGCCTATCTCAATACTAACCCAGTCCTCTATATGTTAATGAATCCCGCAATGCCTTTGCTATATAGAATTACATTCTTTTCTTAGACCAAGTCTGTGCCTTTTCTTGCTGAAATTTAAATACAAAAATTGGTTTCAATTTGAGCCTATTCTTTCAACCAACTTTAAAAAATTTTGGTGCTAAGTCTATTTTTATTACCGTGAGAGGTTTTCTGAAGCCTGAGTGGGTGATTCTTATCTTTCCAATTTCAGTATCCAGAGGCAATAAAAAATCCTCTAAGGCTTGGTGAGCTTGCACAGATAACCAGATTCCCTGAGGGTGAAAGTGCCTCCACAAGTACAAGAGGCTCTGGAAAGACTGTGAGCCAGTACTAGTGGGGCCTGGCCCCAGGGAATCCTTATCCTGACAAAATTTTAAGATGTACTATAGAAATTTGAAATAATTAATCTTATGAGAAGCACTCGAGAATGAGTTCTGAGATACCTCAATGACCATAAGCAACTGTGAACAATTTATCACATTTAATTTTATAAACCTAGTTGCTTCAAAGGGGCTTCGATTGACATTCACCATCCTTTAAAAGCTGAATATAACTGACAGTTAGTTAAATCCATAGAATCTAAAGACATCATTGTTCACACAACTCATTTTTTAAATTTAAGCCCGGATAATGGTGCCATGCTATGGCTAATTCTCTACAAGGAGAGAAATTTACATCTTCATGGATTTCCTAAGAAAATAGAATGGCAACTTTGTGAACATTGGAAACCAAAACTGCCTACCCAAGCTTTGTTTGCCACTGCTATTTCCCTCCCACTATCTAAAAGAGCAAAAATCGCCATAAATAAATATTTTCTCGGCTGCATACTATAGAACAATTGAATTCCTGCAAGTTTGGTTGAAATTATATTTTAATGTTCTGACTTCAAAGATTTGAACATGTAACAAAAACAGGAACCAAGATGCTGAAAACATAGGCCAGGGATAAAAAGGGCATTGTAGATATTTTCATTCATCAACATCTCTCTCTCTATCTATCTACTGATTGATCGAATCGATCAATCGATACTGGGGCTAGCAAGTCCCAATCTGTAGGGCCGGCTGTCAGGCTGGAAATTCCTGTGTGGGTTGATGTTGCAGTCTTGAATTTGAAGGCAATCTGCAGACATAATTCCTTCCTCTTCTGGAGCCTCAGTGTTTGCTCATAAGGCCTTCAACTGATTGCATGAGGCCCAGCCACATTATGGAAAGCAATCTGCTTTACTCAACATCTGCCGATTTAAGATATTAGTCACATCTAATAAAATACCTTCACAAGGACATCCAGACTAGTGTTTGACCAACATCTGGGAACTGTGGAGTAGCCACATTGATACATACAATTAGTCAACACAGTATCCTAGTCAGACTTGGGTTATTACTGACACCTGCAACAGAAACTCGAGGGTATAAGGGTAACATTCACTATTGTGTCACCTGCACCGAGTAGAAAAGGGGACTTCCTGGAATAAAGCATTTTGGTGATCTTTATACAATTCTGTACAGTTACTGACAATTAATTATACATTTCTGTTGAATAAATTGCACAGGATATAAATTAAAACTCGATAAAGCTGCTAAAAATCTCAACATAGAGGTGGGGGGAGGGTCTTAAAATCTCTGAAAGCTTGCAGCCCAATAAAGCCATCTCAGGAGGCTGGCCTGTACTGGAAGCACAGAGCTCCTCGTGTCACTAGATTTAGGGTGGGATTAAATCGCTTATCTCATTAACTAAGGCTCGAATACATTAAAAATGAGCAGAATTGATGTGGGGGAATGATATCTTTTGAACATTGATTAGGGAGTGCTGAGTAACATTAGCCAACTAGGTGCAGGTAACAGGACAGCCAGTTAGGATTCCAGTCTGACCTCTTAAACGGGAAGGCAGCTAACAATTCAAGGTGCTTGGATGAGAACTTCAAAGACCGTGTGCGTTGTTTTTTTTTATCGGTTTTGAGTGCAAGCTGAGACAAAGAAATCAATTCTTAAAGGTAAAAAGAAATGGTCCAGTTTACAAAAATGGGGCACCTCCCTGTGATTGCTGCAGCATCTAGAAATAGAATCCAACCAGAGATAGAATCCAACCAGCTTGCTGTCAAGTGTCACAGAGTTTGGTTTTCCATAGCCTGGAAACAAATCCTGCCACAGCTTTGTATGTTGCAAACCCCCAGTGTCCCTCTTCCCATCGGCAGGGCACCCTGTCTAAATAGCTCCTTTGGGTGGCAACTGATAATGTGCAAATACGTGGGCTCTGCAGTTGGGTCAGCCCACAGAGAGCTGAGCCAGGTGGCCAATGACCCACCCCCGGGGACCTGCACGGCACAGAAAGGACCCAAACCAGAAAAGCACAACGGTCAAACCAGATCCTTTGGTAAGTCCTTCTGCCTTGCACACACCACCTTAATGCTCCTTTCTTGGCCAGAGAGAGCAGCTGGGTTGTGCACCAAGTTCCTGAGACCGTGTGGACCAGCTCTTGTGAGCACAGCCACGCAAGACATACAATTTATTTGGGAAATTTGACAGACCAAACATTTCCCTTCATGGAAATTTCACCTAAAAAAACTGGGCTGGTTATTTATTTATTTATTTATTTATTTATTTATTTATTTATTTTCGAGAGTGAGCATGAGTGGGGAGGAGGGGCAGAAAGAGAGGGAGAGAGGGAATCTCAAGCAGACTCCATGCTCAGCATGGAGCCCAGTTCAGGGCTTGGTCCCATGACCCTAAGATCATGACCTGAGCTGAATTCAAGAGTCAGATGCTTAACTGACTGAGCCTCCCAGACACCCCTAACCTACTTATGTCTTTAGATTTAAGACGGATTTCCTATAGACAGTATATAAGTCGGTTTCGCTTCTTTATCTAACCTTAGAATTCCTCTCTCTTTTAAAACTGGTGAGTTTACAGGGGCGTCTGGGTGACTCAGATGATTAAGCGTCTGCCTTCACATCGGGTCATTATTCCAGGGTCCTGGGATCGAGCCCCACATTGGGCTCCCTGCTTGGCAGGGAGCCTGCTTCTCCATCTCCCTCTACTGCTCCCCCTGCTTGTGCTGTTTTGCTCTCTCTGTCAAATAAATAAATAAAATCTTAAAAAGAAATTGGTGAGTTTACAAAAAAATAAAAATAAAACTGATGGATTTAGATAATTGCCATTTACAGTAATTACTGATATGTTTTAGATGAAAATCTACAGTAAGGCTATTTTCTATTTATCCAACTGTTCTTTATTTTGTTTTTCTCCTTTTTTCTTGTGTTAGTTGACCATTTTTATTCCATTTATCTTCTCTCATGACTTATTTATACATCTAATCATAGTAAGCTATGGTATATATGTCATATGAAATGATATTTATATGTTTTCAGGACAGATCTTCCAAGCTATTTCAGATTTCTCCTAAAGTAACACAACTTCAAGTTACATTGAGAAACTGTTGCCAAAGACATTCCAATTCTGAAGAATTAGGCCCAGGAGTGAATGCAACACTCTGGCTTGGGTTTTATTGTAGAGTTGTAGCACCATATACTTTTATGGAGATCATACAATTTTATTAGTGCAAATTGAATTAAATTAAGGACTTTACCCTGTTTAAAGGACAAACTCTTTTATCTTTCTTTTTGTTTCTGTCTTAACTCATTTAGACATTCTCCCCTCCTGGAGGTACACAGATGAAGCTTGTATCTGATTCTCTATGTCTGGCCTTGCTTATTCCTATCAGAAACTAAGTGAATTCTCATCCATTGGGGGAAGAAAGGAGAATCGAGTGGCTGAGGGGAGCATCCGCCTCCTGCCTAGCTCATGCTCCCATTTTGAAGCTTGTAGTCCAATGCAGACTGTCCTCTGGACCCTCCACCTGAGTGGGATTGACTCTACAAATTCTATCTTTCAAGAAAGAAGGGCGATCCTATTTTTGTATTAGGACTGAATCAGATTCTCCAATCCAAACCATGGTCAAGCAGAATCTAAAGGGAAGAGGGTGTGAGTAATTGCCCTCCTCAAAGTCCACTGTGGAGGAGCCCAGTGCTGTAGCAAAATCCCTCCTATAATCTGCCATCTGTACCCTTCACTGGCTCTGAGTTTTTGGCTATGGTTTTGGTTTTTGGTGACTACTTCTGTATTCGACTCTGATGTTATCGACAATATAAGTGAGGAAGAAACCTGTCATTTTGCAGGTATCTGCCTAATGACATCCTATTCCTGAATAAAAGCTCTAGCCCACATTTTATCTGTCCCCACCGTCTATGACTATGTTACCTTCCATCGATCCACGAGAAGTAACAGGAAAGGGTTTCAGAGAACAACAATCAAGAATGAACTATATCTGAATCAAACACCACAGTGGTCGCCAAAGCTTTGTGGGGCCCAGGCCTCCCTGAGTTTGGATAATGGACTTCACATTTACTGTGAGGCCAATAGGTACAGAACCTGGCTCAATTCTCCGCCTCCCTTTCTAGAACAATTTCTCCTGCCCCGTGCTACCAAACAGAAACATACTGTCTTTTGAAACATAAATGAATTTATATGATGCTGTTTTAAAATGATAACAATTATCTGTGTAAGTGGGCCTATCCCCATGCAAGATGGGTGGATTTGATCAGAATGGTGGCCTCATGTCTCATTACCCAACTGTAGCTCTGTGCTAATAATGCACAGGTATTCACTGAAAGTATATACTGATAGAAAAAAATACCCAAAGAAAACATGACCCAGCGCAGTAACCACATACACGGGCCCTTCATTTAAGTTAATGAATCAGTTACTCTTATGCTTGGAATAAATGCTGACATTCTCCAACTTCAATGATGTATAAAGTTCAAATTACAACCAGTTTAAACAGTTTTATTCTAAACGCCAGGAGACTTACAGATACAGATTAAGTGTATGTATGTGTGTGTATATATATATATATATATATATGTTTATATATAATCTCTTACTATGTATATTATGTATATTAAGTACTAAAGCAATTTTGAAAGCACTTTTATTTTTAAAAATAGGGAATATATTTTATAGGTATTTCAAATATGTTCTGGGATACACACATATCCACATCCACACACACGATCTTTATGGATGACCATCTATTGACTTATCTACAATAGCATCCATCAAGCTTTAGGGAAAAAAATTAGAAATTTATCTCTACTGAAAATAAGAGTATATTGCTATTATATCATTTTACCATATAGTTTTGAAAGCTTCAGTTCCCTTATTGGTTTTCCTCTAGGAACACAAGCTTCTGAAATCAGAGAACGTGTGTATGTCTGTATGTTGAAACTCCGTAGCTTACACAATATAGGTGTCCCAGATCAGGTGTTTTTTAAATGCTTGCTGAATAATTGACTATAATAAAACTAACCACTCGCAAAAGTAGAGATGATCAATATTCTATGATTTATGCATTGAAAACATTGTCCATGAATCTGTAATGAAGCCCCTGTTGGAGATAGTGGCCTTAATTTAAAGGGGATTCTAGAAAGTATCAGAAGCTCCAGTCATGGTGAATTTGAACTCTGCACCGGGGTAGGGAGAGGGTAGGACTGGACAGACATGTATCTTTGGAAAACAAGTTCTGAGACTTCACTTGATGTGCTATGAACCCGACATCACTTTGGTTTTATATCCAACCAAGAAAGGACCCTCTGAGCATCCAACTTTTGTTATAAACAAATGAAAGTATAAAACTAAAACACACCTGACTCTTATTCTGCCACAAGAGTGCATCTGTCCTTCTGAGCTTTGACCCGCTAACCTCTAGGACCTGTGTACTTCCCAAAGATTAGCACGATGGAGAAAACAAGGTAGATGTTTCTTAACGGGCAAATTTTATCTCCTGTAGTGGTCATTCTCCAGAGTTTAACGCATGTGTCAGCTTTTACTATGTTTTTTGCCAAGTCTCCCCTCTGCAGTGATGGGTATAGGGAATGCAAAGCAAGGGCACTCTATTGAACTTGCTAAAAATGAAAATATACTCAATAATCAAAATATATGCTCCAGGAAATTTTCCTTCTTTTGCTTAACACCAGGACACAGTAATTTGGAAAGCTGAGACAGTCCTATTTAATAGAAAGTCTGAGTGTTCAGAATATGTGAGATTTGGTTTATTTGTATTGAAATATCTAGTTTAGACGTTAGAATAATTGAATTGCTTATCAATGTATGAACTTTGCTTGTTGGAGGCAACACTAAAAGTTATGTCATCCACTTCTCTCCTGGAACAGCGGAAGAATGTGAGCCCCAGGACAAATATGTGCGTGCAGCAAGGCTTATGTAGCTAGCAACAGAAAAGGCTGATCTTTGTAGCAGGTGGCTGTCAGAACAGGGCTATACCTCTGCTGCATTTCAGCTTTGGGGACACGCAGGGTCCAGAAAGCGGCTCTGGTCCCTCCACTGCTGGCTCAGGAAGGGCCAAGTTTTTGGCTCTGTTTTCAGATTTTATCTTCTTTAATATGGCAAGCTTTCAGGGAGTCTGGGTGGCTCAGTCACTTAAGCGTTCAACTCAATTTCTGCTCAGGTCATGATTTCAGGTATGGGATCGAGCCCCAGGTCAGGTTCTGCACTGGGTGTGGAGCCTGCTTAAGATTCTCTCTTCCTCTCCCTCTGTCCCTCTCCTCTCTGCACCCCCCCCCATAAAAAATAAAACAAAATGAAGAATACACTGGAAAGCTTGAATAAAATTTATTTAATTCTTTTCTGGTTATGAGATGCAATTTTCTTTCTTTCTTTTTTTTAATTTCACTCATTCTAAAACACATTCTATACTGTTTCATAGAGACAAAGAACTACTGATGATATGGAATTGAAAGGGGATGCAAGCTTTGGGTACACATGGGTGAGATGCCCATCCGTCACGAAGTGGGCAATTCTCGTCATATTTTAAGACCTGTGTTTTTCAGGGATCTTTCACTGGAAATCCATGAATTCTTTAAAAGATTTTACTAAATGCCTTCTGTGGTATCAATCAAAATAAAATTTCATTAATTTCCCTTGTCATAGTCTTGGTGGAAGCTGAAAAGTGAACTACTTGAGCTATTATTCGCAAAGTTCATTTCAGGTGAATGTACTCACAGTTGCTGGGAGTCAGCACTTGGTATCTGAACTGAGTAAGGGAGCAGCGTGAGGCGTTGAGATTAAGCCGTGGTGCAAACGGAGTTACGTTCCAGGCACATCTGGTCAGGACTGGGAGACTGTCGTGGGGGAGGCTTCACGTCCAGTCCCCGGCTACCAGCTGCCTGGAGCAATGTGCTGTGAAAAATACTCTGGTTGGTGTTCAGTGAAGGGAAATGCTTCCAAGGATCGCAGGGTGGGGAATGCAGAAGCGGGTAGGATGGAATCTGTATCTACAATGACTACCGGAGAGGATCAACAGTAGGTGAGTTCAGTCAAACAGCGGGCTGGGAGAAGAATGTCAGCCAGCTCCAAAGAGGAGAACACAGTCAAGAGCGAGGCCAGCCATGTGCTAACACATACTCAAAATTAGTTTAAGGAATAGGCGTGATTATATAAGTTAATAGAAAATATGTACTTTGTAAATTTATATCATTCTAAATATATGTATACCGTAATTCAGAGGCAGTCATTTTTATCAATTTGTTAATTTCCAGCCTTTTTTTCCCCTAATATTTAAATTTGCGTTCCCTCACACAGGCCATACATCATCACAGTCCTCGGATGCTAACAATATATAACAGATGAGAACGAGGGCCAATTCCACATTTTTCTGATAGTTTGAGACCTTGATTGGAAAATGTTAGGTGTATGATACTGATGATCAGGAAGACTGAGTAGATATCTTGTCAATTCACATCAGTCTCACTCACAGGACAAAATGACAAGGAGACATATTTTAGTTGCTTTGCAATAATTTATTCCTTTATGGAGTAAATGTTTTGCAACTGTTACTGATTACCTAAAACCATGGATTGTTCTAGTGCATTATTTTGCAGAATGCCAGCCAATGGGCCAGGGTCTTGCTCATTCAGCTCAATATTATTTGTCAGTTTAGGAGACATCATTCAAAAATAAGTTGGTTACGTGAATTTTCTTTTTCTTATAAAACAAGTGAAAGTCTACCTTTGGAATGCACTGATAGAACAAACTTGTCCTGCAGACATTGCATCAGGTTACAAACTGGGTGATTCATGGAAATAGCTGCATATCTATTATGATTTATAAATAGCTACTTCTAAAACCATGTGCATCAGACATTCTAATATGGAAATGTTTATGCATTACACGTATTCCTAGATTGCTCCCTATTAATAAAATATTTAACTTTCCATTGATCAAATTTTAAACATTAATTAAGCATTTTCCTCTCAATAAATTTGTGGTTTAGTAGTTTGCCACCATATCGGATCTGACCTTAAAATGTCAGTAAAATAACACATTTAGATAAATAATTCATGTGCTGTTGACATAATTTTGGCAACGCCTCCTTGAACTTGTCATTAAGCTTAGAAATGATGTTTCCTGTTCTCAACACAAAACATTTTTCCTTTTAGTGATAATTTTGATGATTTTCACATGTCTAAATATTGCACTATTATTTTGAACATTTTAAAAGATAACATGTTAAAACTTGCTCTGTTTTTATGGAGTGCTATTGTGTTACCTGGGCCTTGTTTGGGATTTTAGTAGCATTTGCTCTTCTGCACGATGGAAATCAGATCTCTTGCGGAAATCACATTCATCTGAGAAGCAGTTGCCTCCTCTGTCATCTCTGGCTGGCCTTGGAAGCTCTCGCCCCCGGGTTTACCACACATCCTAGGCCCTGTGCTGCTACCCTAGTGTACTCTAACCCTCCTTCTCCCTGCTTCCTCTCTCTCTCTCTCTCAATGCACTTCTTCCTGCAGGTGGTTTCAGAATGCTGATACACGGCTGCACGTAGGGAACATTTGTGGCTTTGAGGACAGCCAAGTCACAAGTTATATTTCATAGGAATGGATCTGTTAACTGAGGACAAGCATATGCCATCTTGGATTAAGCACTTTGCAATGTTGAAAGGGGATTAGGCAAATCCATGAACACAAGATCTTGGTATCCTGCGGGGTCTCGTTGAAGCACAGGAAGAAACTATAATTATCATTTCTTTCTTTTTTTTTTTTCTTTGAGAGAGAGAGAGCAGAGGGGGGCAGAGGGAGAGAGAGAGAATCCCGAGTAGATTCCCCACTCAGCACAGAGCCCAACAAGGGGCTTGATGTCACAGCCCTGAGACCATGACCTGAGCGGCAACCAAGAGTCAGATGCTTAACTGACTGAGCCACCTATGTGCTCCTATAATTATCATTTCTGTACATGACCCCAAATTATAAAATCTTGCTTCCATTCTACAGCTATATAATTTATAGGAGAAAGCAATCCAGAACATAATGTAATAAGACATGGAAAATTTTACCTTGTGTTGAAATGATGTTTGAATTAAGATGATTCATAAATTTGGTCAGACTCTATATTTTTTCCAGTAAATATTGTGTTCATTCATTTCCCATGCGTTCTTAACACTGGAGCAGAAGTGCTGGTTGTACGTTGCCCCATCTCTTTCTTGCCTCCATGGAGGTTCAACTAATTGAGGAGAATTTCATCTCTTCCTGAGTCCTGACACATTCTTACAGTATTTATCAACACGATGTGCTATGCAGACACTATGGATTGTTGAGAGTTAGGGACTGGGATGAAAGCTTTCCAACCTGGCTTGATGACCTCTCCCTCCACCAGGGGCCCCTTCTGCATAGCTCCGCCATCTGACGCCCACCCTCTCTGCAGACTTGGGCTTACTGCCTAGATTTTGTATCTGTATGTATACACACATATACATTTATAGTTATATATTTATTTATCTATCAGAAATAAAGTGAGCAGTCGTGTTAGGACATTAGTTCTATCTTAATTTCCCCTCATCTTCAACCATACCTAATAGAGTGAATTTTGCCCAGTAATAAGAATTCTGACTCTTAGGGAGCACTCCCAGGTTTTTATTATTCATCTAATCCCAAAGAGTTGATAATCCCTAAATCATCACTATTTGAATTTGAAATGAATCCATTTTGTGTTGCTGCTAAATTCGCCTTACTAATCACCTTTTATCAAAGCTAATATTTACATTAGTTTGCATTCCCCAAGCACACGCTAATTAATTCTGAGCTGAGCTGTGTGAATCCAATCAGCAATTTAGAAGTGTCAGAAAATGATGCAAACACCAAAGCTACTGCACTGATTTTCCTTTCGTTTTTCATGCCTTTGGAATCTTTGTGTCTAGACTTCTACTTGAAGGAGGGTTGAATAGAAACACTTCCCTATTCCTCCCTCCAAGTACCACCATGGATATGAAATAAGAAGCAGGTATCAGGAGAATCAGAAAAGGTAAAGTGGAGAAAAGTCACATTGGTCTTGGGCTTTAGGACACAAGGACTGCATGGTGGTGAGTTTCCTGGGTCTTCTTTTGCCTTATTTCAGCTGGAACTGGAGAGAAGAAGCCAACCAGGTGAGAATACCAATGGGAGTGAGCAAAAGGAACCCCAACATCAGTCTGCCCTCTTTGGCCTTAGAATGAGAAGGTCAGCAGAGCAGGGCACATAACTTTCGAACCACACCCTCTATATTCCAACCAAAAATGGCACTCCTCAACCACCGGATCAGAAAAGGCTGAGTCACTTCTACATATGCACCCCTTGAGGATCTAACGAGGCACTCCAACCCACTATGGGTCGCCGTAGGGCATGTGGGCACAGTTCTGAGGCACCCAGAAGTAGTAGCCAGGGTGGCATAGAGAAGGCCCAGTGGGACCATAGCTCCCGCTGCTGCAGGAGGGAGGCCCCCACCCCACACACACCTTCAGCATCTCCAGAGGTGAGTGGGGGCCCAGACTTCTGTCCCCGCCTGCCAGCAGTGAGGCTGCATCCTCCTACTCTTCTGCTGGAGGGCGTTGGGGAAAGTTAGCCAGGATAGGCAGTTTAAATGGCATTCAAAGTGTCACAACGTAACACGAAAATGTCGAGATTTCAATGGAACATCAAACATCCTCCAAGAAACAGAAAGATCTCAAACTGGAAGGTTAATCAGCAGAGGCCAACAGTGCAATAGGAGGTGTGAGCATTAGCTGGTTCTGTAAGGCTGCCAGCCTCCTAATGTGTTGGGGGGGTGACTACAAACCAACCTGACACAAATGGAAAAATAGAATACCCTGGGTACGAACAAGAGCCAAATGGAAATGTTAGGACTGAAAACCTCAACAATGACAACAAAGTCAGTGGGTGAACTCAACAGAAACAACCGGCCCACTTGGATCCAGACCAACAGAAAATATCCACTATGAGCAACAGGCCCTGAAAATAGATTAACATGGACTCGGGACCAGTGCAACTACAAAAGGAGACTGAACTTTGTGTCATTGGGTTATGTGTTATTGGAAAGTTACTGGAGATCAGGATTTCATTACTGCCATGCGGGAGTTTGTTTTAATAAGTCTAACTGCAGTTACAATGTAACATAGCACAACATCTGCCATTCACCCTGCACTTGCTATGTGCCAGGTGCTTCCACAAGCAATACACCTGCTACTTTGCATCCTTAAAAAGCATAGTTGGGATTCAGTTTCAGGCCTCCTGAACTCAAAAATCAATCCCACTACTCTTTCTGCTCCATGGGTTCCATCCTGCATTGTTATCATGGCTGCACACGGACAAAGTGAAAGTTCTAGAGTAGAACAGAATTTTGCTATCTTTGGAATCACACAGAGACTGGCATATTGTAGGGGCTCACAGATCTTGCCTGAACATTGTTGAATTGCACCAAAGCATACACGTTCAGCCAAACACTGTGCTGGCTATTGTAAATACAACCCAATGGTGTTATGAATGTGGGTGCATTTATATCTTGTAAATGAGATAGTAAAAGGGCTTGTCTGGGGCACATGATTAAGATAGTCACACTTAATTTTAAGATCAATATTTAGAAATGGCCTAGAGATCAATATCAATTTTTACTTCCATGTAAAAATCTGTAGGCATAAAGGAATAAAATCAGTTGTTACTTATGCAAAACCAAGCACCTATTTATTTCTGTATATGAGTCAGCAATGCACATCACCAATGAATTCAACACTGTTGTGCCCTCTGTAGTGGGTACCGTGCCTCCCTGAGGTGTGTGTTTTATTTGCCTCACCATCCACAGACCATGACATGATAGCTATTTGGTGGATGGGTGTATGGATAAATGAGCACACTGTTTGTAAATGCTTAATTTCTATTTATTTCTCTGCATTTCCAAAATGAAAGAAACATGAATACAATGCAATATGTCTCCTGCTGTTAAAGTAATGCCATGGAAACTGAAACTCTGTGACTAAGATCCACATTACAAATGAAGGAGAAACAAACACTTCAAGTAAAAGGTAGCCTGGGGGCCATAGAGGCATACGCAGGCCGATTTGTCACGTTTTTAAATGGACTTCGAATAATGACCAAGAATGACATTAAAGAAACTTCATGAACACTAAATTGTAAAAAGACATGAGATATAAAAACGCTTAGCTCTCAAGCTAGCAATCATGGCTCAGGCATGATTACCATGGAGTGAGTCGCCACATCAGTGCTGTGGCCATCTTGTTCATTTTCCATTCCAACTGTGATGGTTAATTTTATGTGTCCAGCTTGGCTGAGCTAAGAGAAGCCCAGAGAGCTGATGAACAGATATATTTGATCTATATATAACTTGTGTATGGAATTATGCTTGAGTAGTCCCCGAAGTCTTAAAATAAGCTGACTTAACAGGCAGTCAGTCTGGTCATGTGGATCTCTGTTGCTTTGCTCTTCTTTCTCCACTGGCTCCGTGCTCTATGGAGACTTGCCTGTGAACAGCTGATGGAGTGTGGGGGATACTCTGGCCTGTGTTACTGATGAAGGTTCATAATTTCCTGACAGCAGCCACCAGCAAGAGATGAAACACCGTAAGACTTGCATCCACTAACAAGAAGAGGTATGGTGAGCAGAAATCTACCTACTGGGCCAAATTTAAACAATAATTCTGGTTTCCCACCTTTCTTGGCTCTAGAGATGTCTAGAGGTGTGGATCCACAGTGAATCATGGAGTATGCCTAATGCTTTAGTTAAATCGTAATGACATAGGAAAACCAGATTGAAAAATTGGGGAAACGATGTGGTAAAGGGGCATATGGAATGGATTAAGTAATCAGGTGGTTCCTTCTACTCATTCTAAAGATGTCAGTTCACTTTCCCCAGACACACAGCGTCCGCTTATCCTGTCCGGGTGCAGACTACTCAGTGTCCACTCATCCCGTCCCTGTGCAGACTACTCATGCCTGCAAAGGTGTGGGTTATACGTTGGTTCAAAACATGGACTTTCGGGGACAGAGCAAGATGGCAGAGGAGTAGGAGTCCTGGATTTCGTCTGGTCTCAGGAATTCAGCTGGGTAGGGATCAAACCATTCTGAACACCTACGAACTCAACAGGAGATCAAAGAAAAGAATAGCAACAGCTCTCTGAACAGAAAAGCGACCACTTTCTGGAAGGTAGGACGTGTGGAGAAGTGAATCTGAGGCGATATTCAGGAGGATAGGCAGCAGGGGAGGGGGCCTCCGTCGGCCACTTCTGGCAAGTGATAGAACAGCGGAGCACAAAATCGGAAATTGCCTCCCCAGAGGGATGTCACTCCAGTGGCTAAGCAGGGGGTGGAACCCTCGCGGGACAGTGTGGTCTCAGGACCCTTGGGGTCACAGAAAGACTGGGGGTGACTGAGTGCAGCAGAACTCCTAGGTATCGGAGCGGGGAAGCCGGCTGCAGAGACAGAGCTGAAGAACAAGCTCTCAGCTCGGGGTTGCCATAAACTGTGATCGGTGACAGTCAGGCCACTGTTCCTCCAGCAGGGACCCAACAAGAGGCAGATCTGGGGAGACTCCCCTCCCTCCCCCAGGAGGAGTGGCGCGAGAGTGCACCACAAGGATCTTCTGGGTTTGGAGACTCCACACGGGGTCAGGTGCCAGAAATAGAAACGCTCGGTCACAGGCCAGATGAGCACCGAATGTGACTGGAGACCGGGGAGACAGGAGTGACTGACTGCTTTTTTCTGGGGGGCACACTGAGGAGCAGGGCCCCGAGTTCTTGGCTCCTCCCAGGTGGAGATTGGGAGGCTGCCATTTTCACTCTCGTCCTCCAAGGCTGTATGGAAAGCTTGCAGGGAACAAAGCTCCTGAGAGCAAACCCGAGCTGATTACTTAGCCCCAACCCAGCAAGGGTGGGGCAATTCCGCCTCCGGCAAAGACATTTGGGAACCACAGCAACAGGCCCTTCCCCCAGAAGATCAGCACGAACAGCAAGCCAAGACCAAGTTTACCAATCAATGAGAACGGGAGAACTCCATTGCTAGGTGAATACTGCACATAGAATTCATGGCTTTTTTACCATGATTCATTAGTCTTTCAAGGTTAATTTTGTTTTACTGTTTTTTGTTTTTGTCTTTGTTTTTGTTTTAATTTATCTTTTTCCCCTCTTCAACCAACCAACCCAGAAGCTGAGAAAAAGAGAGATAAACAACTACTGGATCACGAGGGCAGAATTCGAGAGATAAGGGATACGATAAGACGAAACAACATTAGAATAATTGGAATCCCAGAAGAAGAAGAAAGAGAGAGATGGGGCAGAAGGTATATTGGAGCAAATGATAGCAGAGAACTTCCCTAATGTGGGGAAGGAAACAGGCATCAAAATCCAGGAGGCACAGAGAACCCCTCTCAATATCAATAAAAATAGGTCAACACCCCAACATCTAATAGTAAAACTTACGAGTCTCAGAGACAAAGAGAAAATCCTGAAAGCAGCTCGGGAGAAGAGATATGTAACCTACAATGGTAGAAACATTAGATTGGCAACAGACCTATCACAGAGACCTGGCAGGCCAGAAAGGACTGGCATGATATGTTCAGAGCACTAAATGAGAAAAATATGCAGCCAAGAATACTATATCCAGCTAGACTGTCATTGAAAATAGAAGGAGAGATAAAAAGCTTCCAGGACAAACAAAAACTAAAGGAATTTGCAAACACGAAACCAGCCCTCCAAGAAATATTGAAAGGGGTCCTCTAAGCAAAGAGAGAGCCTAAAAGCAACACAGACCAGAAAGGAACACAGACAGTACAGTAACAGTCACTTTACAGGCAATACAATGGCACTATTCATGTCTTTCAATAGTTAGCCTGAATGTAAATGTGCTAAATGCCCCAATCAAAAGTCACAGGCTATCAGATTGGATTAAAAAATAAGAACCATCGATATGCTATCTGCAAGAGACTCATTTTAGACCCAAAGACACCCCCACATTGAAAGTGAGCGGGTGGAAAACCATTTACCATGCTAATGGACAGCAAAAGAAAGCTGGGGTGGCAACTTATATCAGACAAATTAGATTTTAAAACAAAGACTGTAGTAAGAGATGAGGAAGGACACTATATCCTACTTAAAGGGTCTATCCAACAAGACGATCTAACAATTGTAAATATCTATGCCCCTAACATGCGAGCAGCCAATTATATAAGGTAATTAGTAACAAAAGCAAAGAAACACATTGACAACAATACAGTAATAGTGGGGGACTTTAACACCCCCCTGACTGAAATGGACAGATCATCTAAGCAAAAGATCAACAAGGAAATAAAGACTTTAAATGACACACTGGACCAAATGGGCATCACAGACATATTCAGAACATTCCATCCCAAAGCAACGGAATACACATTCTTCTCTAGTGCCCATGGAACATTCTCCAGAATAGATCACATCCTAGGTCACAAAACAGGTCTCAATCGGTACCAAAAGATTGGGATCATTCCCTGCATATTTTCAGACCACAATGCTTTGAAACTAGAACTCAACCACAAGAGGAAAGTCGGAAAGAACTCAAATACATGGAGGCTAAAGAGCATCCTACTAAAGAATGAATGGGTCAACCAGGAAATTAAAGAAGAATTAAAAAAATTCATGGAAACCAATGAAAATGAAAACACAACTGTTCAAAATCTTTGGGATACAGCAAAGTCAGTCCTGAGAGCAAAGTATATGGCAATACAAGCCTTACTCAAGAAACAAGAAATATCTCAAATACACAACCTAACCCTACACCTAGGGAGCTAGAGAAAAAAAGGCAAATAAAGCCTAAACCCAGCAGGATAAGAGAAATAATAAAGATCAGAGCAGAAATCAATGAAATAGAAACCAAAAAGACAGTAGAACAGATCAACGAAACTAGGAGCTGGTTCTTTGAAAGAATTAACAAGATTGATAAACCCCTGGCCAGACTTATCAAAAAGAAAAGAGAAATGACCCAAATCAACAAAATCATGAATGAAAGAGGAGACATCACAACCAACACCAAAGAAATACAAACAATTATAAGGAGATATTATGAGTAAGTCTATGCCAGCAAATTAGATAACCTGGAAGAAATGGATGCATTCCTAGAGATGTACCAACTACCAAAATTGAAGCAGGAAGAAATAGAAAACCTGAACAGACCTAGAACCACTAAGGAAATTGAAGGAGTCATCAAAAATCTCCCAAAAACAAAAGCCCAGGGCCAGATCCTTCCCAGGGGAATTCTACCAAACATTTCAAGAAGAATTAATACCTATTCTCCTGAAACTATTCCAAAAAATAGAAATGGAAGGAAAACTTCCAAACTCATTTTATGAGGCCACGATTACCTTGATCCCCAAACCAGACAAAGACCCCATCAAAAAAGAGAATTACAGACCAATATCCTTGATGAATATGGTTGCAAAATTCTCACCAAAATACTAGTCAATAGGATCCAACAGTACATTAAAATGATTATGCACCATGACCAAGTGGGATTTATCCCTGGGCTGCAAGGCTGGTTCAACACCCGCCAATCAATCAACGTGATACAATACATTAACAAAAGAAAGAACAAGAATCATATGATCCTCTCAATAGATGCAGAAAAAGCATTTGACAAAGTACAGCATCCTTTCTTGATCAAAACTCTTCAGAGTAGAGGGATAGAGGGTACATACCTCAATATCATAAAAGCCATCTATGAAAAACCTACAGCAAATATCATTCTCAATGGGGGAAAATGGAGAGCTTTCCCCTAAGGTCAGGAACATGGCAGGGATGTCCACACTCACCACTGCTATTCAAATAGTATTAGAATTCCTAGCCACAGCAATCAGACAACAAAAAGAAATCAAAGGCATCGAAATCAGCAAAGAGGAAGTCAAACTCACTCTTTGCAGATGATATGATACTGTATGTGGAAAATTCAAAAGATTCCACCCCAAAACTGCTAGAACTCATACAGGAATTCAGTAAAATGGCAGGATATAAAATCAATCAATGCACAGAAATCAATGGCATTCCTATACACTAACAACAAGACAGAAGAGAGACAAATTAAGGAGTCAATCCCATTTACAATTGCACCCAAAACCATAAGATACCTAGGAATAAATCTAACCAAAGAGGCAAAGGATCTGTACTCAGAAACGTATAAAATACTCATGAACAAAATTGAAAAAGACACAAAGAATTGGTAAAACGTTCCATGCTCATGGATTGGGAGAACAAACATTGGGAAGATGTCAATGCTACCTAGAGCAATGTACACATTCAATGCAATCCCAATCTAAATACCATCCACTTTTTTTTTCAAAGAAATCAAACAAATAATCCTAAAATTTGTATGGAACCAGAAGAGACCCCGAATAGCCAGGGGAATATTGAAAAAGAAAAGCAAAGTTGGCGGCATCACAATTCGGGACTTCCAGCTCTATTACAAAGCTGTCATCATCAAGACAGTATGGTACTGGCACAAAAACAGACACATAGATCAATGGAACAGAATCGAGAGCCCAGAAATGGACCTTCAACTCTATGGTCAACTAATCTTTGACAAAGCAGAAAAGAATGTCCAATGGAATAAAGACAGTCTCTTCAGGCGCCTGGGTGGCTCAGATGGTTAAGCATCTGCCTTTGGCTCAGGTCATGATCCCAGGGTCCTGGGATCGAGTCCCACATCAGGTCCCTGCTCCTTGGGAGCCTGCTTCTCCCTCTGCCTCTCTCTCTCTCTCTCTCTCTCTGTCTCTCATGAATAAATAAATAAAATCTTTTAAAAAAAAGACAGTCTCTTCAACAAATGGTGTTGGGAAAACTGGACAGGCACATGCAGAAGAATGAAACTGGACCATTTCCTTACACCACACACAAAAATAGACTCCAAATGGTTGAAAGACCTAAATGTGCGACAGGAGTCCATCAAAATCCTAAAGGAGAACACAGGCAGCAACCTCTTCGACCTCAGCTGCAGCAATGTCTTCCTAGAAACATTGGCAAAAGCAAGGGAAGCAAGGGCAAAAATGAAATATTGGGACTTCATCAAGATTAAAAGCTTTTGCACAGCAAAAGAAACAGTCCACAAAACCAAAAGACAACCAACAGAATGGGAGAAAATATTTGTAAATGACGTATCAGATAAAGGGCTAGTATCCAAAATCTATAAAGAATTTATCAAACTCAACACCCAAAGAACAAATAATCCAAAAGAAATGGGCAGAAGACATGAACAGACATTTTTCCAAAGAAGACATCCAAATGG
This sequence comes from Callorhinus ursinus, assembly GCF_003265705.2. Taxonomy (NCBI): domain Eukaryota; kingdom Metazoa; phylum Chordata; class Mammalia; order Carnivora; family Otariidae; genus Callorhinus; species Callorhinus ursinus. The sequence continues at coordinate 2,360,680 of NW_027397079.1, forward strand.
CCAACAGACACATGAAAAAGTGCTCAACATCGCTTGGCATCAGGGAAATCCAAATCAAATCCTCAATGAGATACCATCTCACACCAATCAGAATGGCTAAAATTAACAAATCAGGAAATGACAGCTGTTGGCGGGGATGCGGAGAAAGGGGAACCCTCCTACACTGTTGGTGGGAATGCAAGCTGGTGCAACCCCTCTGGAAAACAGTATGGAGGTTCCTCAAAAAGTTGAAAATAGAGCTACCATCTTATCCAGCAATTGCACTACAGGGTATTTACCCCAAAGATACAAATGTAGGGACCCGAAGGGGTACGTGCACCCCAATGTTTATAGCAGCAATGTCCACAATAGCCAAACTGTGGAAAGAGCCAAGATGTCCATCGACAGATGAATGGATAAAGAAGAAGTGGTATATATACACAATGGAATATTATGCAGCCATCAAAAGGAATGAGATCTTGCCATTTGCAACAATGTGGATGGAACTGGAGGGTGTTATGCTGAGTGAAATAAGTCAATTAGAGAAAGACATGTATTGTATGACCTCACTGATATGAGGAATTCTTAATCTTAGGAAACAAACTGAGGTTTGCTGGAGTAGGGGTGGGGTGGGAGAGATGGGGTGGCTGGGTGATAGACACTGGGGAGGGTATGTGCTATGGTGAGCGCTGTGATTTGTGCAAGACTTTTGAATCATAGATCTGTTCCTCTGAATCAAATAATGCAATATATGTTAAGAAAAAAAAAAGAAGATAGCAGGAGGGGAAGAATCAAGGGGAGTAAATTGGAGGGGGAGACAAACCATGAGAAATGATGGGACTCTGAAAAACAAACTGAGGGTTCTAGAGGGGAGGGGGTGGGGGATGGGTTAGCCTCTGATGGGTATTAAAGAGGGCACGTTCTACGTGGAGCACTGGGTGTTATGCACAAATAATGAATCATGGAACACTATATCAAAAACTAATGATGTAATGTATGGTGATTAACATAACAATAAAAAAACATGGACTTTCCCTCCCCAGATGGATTAGACCATCTCTACGTTCAAATGCCAACAGGAACATAGTAGAGACCAGTGCTTCATTACCATGTGGTACTGTTCCTTGGGGAGATCATCTAGCTCCCCCACAAGTTGACCCCCAAAACTGGAAGTCATTTTAGATATCTTACACCCATGACATTCATCTGTCTTATCCAGTATCCATAATCCAGAGCAGCTGGCTTTATAGGGGGAGGGAGAGGTCAAGGAGGTCAGTTGTGGGACCAGCTGACACACACCAGCCTGGAACACTGGTTTACAGTCCTAGGAGCTGTAGGGTAACCAGGTATGGTCACTGTCTCCAGAACCCAAGATAGAAACAGCCAGTTATCTAGAGGTAAAAATGGGAGTTGCTTCTCTTACTATTAAATCTGGGAATCACTTGCATATTTTCTCTTTCAGATCCCCACAATTTGGAGCTCTGTTTATTTGGAAACCTTGATTTTCAAGGGAGAAGAACATGCACAGGGAGGCACAATAATGGTTTCCATTGGGCTTTACGTTGAGATGACCCCTCAGATATGCTATGCCTCTCAGGCAAAACAGGTGTAACCTCTATAGGCTGGGCTGAGTTGACGTAGAAGACCAGGGAAGAATGGGAATATACTGCTACTCCTTGCTGCAGGCTTGGGTCTAGTCTCTCCACTATTTTGTATCATGCACCTTAGTGGATGAGTGAGTGTCTGACGATATGGGGCACGGACTCTGACCCAAGGAGATTAGAAGGTGGCTGCAAAGGTGGGCTTGGTAGTTGGTTAGACATTTGGTCTCCCCCTTTTGGAGGAAGGGAGAAACAAGGGAGAACTGCATCCTATAAGGTAAAAGCATGGTATTTGTGTGCTACATGGAGTTTAAATATCAGTCTAAGGGTGAGAATGGGTTTTTATTCACCAAAGGAGAGGATGCCGTTAACTGCCGGCTACTGGTTCTCAGCCAGGACGCACTCTTGTCTGCCATGTGTCACATATCACAGGATCTGTGGCAGGACAGATTATGTCATTCTGACTCTCCAGCCCCCTGCCATCTTATTACATTATGTCAGCAGGTGCCAGGCTGGGAGATCAGAAGGTAGGAGGAGAGCGGAAGCTTACTTCTTCTGGCTCTGTCCACATGGTCGCGTGGGCTGGAGCGGCAGCTGCTATAGTGGGTGTGGGGGGGTTCTCAGCTTCAGCAGCCAGCCACGCAGCACTCCTCCCTGCTGGGGGTCCACCGTGCATGGCCTTTACGGTCAACGGCTCATGGGAGTTTAACAGGTGCACCTTCACTTTTATATCCCTCTGTCTCTCCTTCCTCTCCTTTGCATTCCAACACTCCCATGACCAATTGGCTGTGTAAAATCCCCTCCAGTAGACACATTTAGAGTTCTTTATGTGCTCTTCTTGACTGCATCTGACTGACTTCCAGAGAGGTAAAAAATGTGACATATAAAGAATTACAAACCCGAATGGCTTCAGGTATCTCAACAGCATAGTGAGAAGTTCAAATACAATGAAGACATGCTATCGAATTTCTAAGGAATTACAATTCTGAAATGCTATGTCCAGTCATACTGGAGAAAGGATAAAATAGACATTTCACATATTTTGATACGAAAAATTTTTGCCTCCCTTGTATGTTTTTCTCGGGAAGCTATTGCAGGACATATTCTGTTATAGAGCAGGAATGAACAATGACAGAAGACGACATGAATCTACAAAACAGTAGTTTCCATTGAGCCCTGTGGAACGAGGAACCCATGGGATCATTTTAAAGGGAACAGCCACCTCACGGGCTCTGCAGCAGAATTAGGTTGGGCCAGGGCAGGCTATAGCAGAAAAGCTACAGGAAATATATCAACAAGGAACAACAATAACAAAGGGACTTGACTGATTTTTCTGATGTGAATGTGTGACCAAACCGTGAGGAAATTTCATGTTATTTTTCTTCTCTGAAATGTTTTGCCCAAATTAATGATAACTATATGGGACATAAGTTGAATGTGAAAATAAGGCCATCAGCTCTGAGGAAAGAAAATAAGTAAAGCACAAGACAGTCAGTGTAATTCCGTACACGGAGTATTTGCAGTCTGGACATGCCCTCGCGTTAATAATGCGGTTACGTAACTGAAATGCTGCACGTCACTGGTGGAAGGGAGAGCGGCAGGTGCATGTGTGCGGAGCGGAAGCGGAGACTGTCTCTAGGACTTCCACAGTGGGAAACCAGGGCCAGGTCTTTGAAAAGTAAGGAAATACGAAGGTAAATATGGAATTGAGAAAGGTGAGAGCAAAAGTAGAAGAAATAGCTAAATAATGGAGACTCGCCTCTGCAGATCCGGAATGAGAGTGGAATGGTGCCGAGCGGTCCTTCTCAGGGTTTGTGATACTATTTGACCTTTGAAATGCGTACATGTATGACTTCCAGGAAACAAGTCTTCACCGTGCGGTCACGTCTTGGTCCTTGAGAAGATGAGGAGGGCCAAACAGCTCTTTGGCGGTTGGACTGTGCTCGGTCTCACTTCTCATTTTGCTGCCACGGAGCGCACAGAGCTGCACCCCGGAGCGCGTGTTCGTTCGCGTGTGACTTGGGGAGGTGTCCTCGGAGGACACTGGGGACTGAATGCTGGGACTGTTCTGCCGGCTGCAGGTGGCCCTGCTTCCATCTTCGCATTTCTGTCACTTGGGATGGTTGCTATTTGAATTAGCACAGCCACCCCCTTCGGTTCGGAGCCCATCAGAAGCAGAAAGGAGCGTGTCTCTTTTCTGGGATCTTTCCAGGTCTTGGAGCGGGGGATTTAGACAGCTCTGGTTGTTGTGCCCTAACTGCATAAATGATGTGTCTTCACCTTCAGGGACTGTCTTCCCACGTCCCCAGCCTGCTCGATTCCAAACCCACACAATCTTTAACACGGCAGGCAGGGAGATGGGTGCTCTGCTAGGGTGGGAAACAGGACACAGAGTTCCCGCAGCAGGATCACTTCAGTGTCAGGGTTTTACACATCGCACTGTAACTGCATTTTGATTTTGAAATTTAGAGTCAAAATACCTGAGTTGTGAAAAAGTGTCAATGTGCATGAGTGTGTGTGTGTGGGCGGGGGTGGGTGTGGGTGTTTGCCAATCAAAGCTGATGGAAATTGTGGTTTTTCTATAACTGAACTGAGGAAAAATCCTCAGGTCTGCTTGCCCTGCGGTCACCTCATTGCCTCTGTGAATGCTCTAGACACTCTGTCTCCAGTGGGTATGACTTCATTAGCAAAATAAAACAAGTGCCCATGAGAACTAACAATGTGAACAGAGGCATTCATTCAAAAAAACCCACACACATCGCTTTAGGAAATATGAGTGAAATAAATGTTATATTACTGCACACGATGGGGCATAATATTTTCTTCAGTTTAGAGATCAAATCGAATGCTTTCAAGCATTTGTCATAAAGAAGTTGGAAATCATACCGTTTTTACTGTGTTAGACTACAATGTTTTTATAAATAGATTTGGCATGTGGTTTAATTTTTCATGGTTCTTTTTGATAAGATTTGGGTTAATGACACAGATGTATAAGAGATAACACATTTCCAGGGTTCTTGTCTCCTTACTTTTTTGGGCATCAGAAAAAAAAAACAACTCAGTGCATTTGAATAGGAGGTGTTTATGGCTTAACCCTTATCCTACCTAGTCATGTCAATATTGAAATCTTGGGTGCGGTGTTCAGTGCTAAGGTATGGAGAGGAATTATTCTCAACCGTGGCGCTTAGAAGAAGTTGCCCGGGAATCTCCTTACACCATATACTTTTGGGCCTCACTAAAAATGTTAAAAATCAAACTTTTATTGTCGGACACCTGGTAAACTGTTTTGTTTTTCCTTCTTTCCCTTGGCTGCCTTCAGGCAAAGAAGGTGTAGCTGGGCTGACATCCTTCTGTGGACAGTCATTTAGAAATCACTATAGAATTTAAGACATTTCTTTAAAAAATACCTCTAAATCTAGCATCTAAGTACATAAAAATAATCTCCTCTTACATATCCTAGGTATAAACACAGGAAGGAAAATAGGTCCTTCTTATTAGGTGTAGAAATAAGTAAGAATATTAAACTTTACCTTTATGTTTATAATATGGTCACAAAGAAAAAAAATGAAAGGCAATCTATAATAAAGCAACACCTAAATCTCAATATAAAATTCAAACATGGATCTACATAGTTGGGGAGCAGCAGTGTCTGGTGCTAAAGAAAGATTTTCTGTGACTCTTTCTTAGTCAGGAGTAAGCCGAAGAAACTGAGGACAGGAAAACAGACTTCTGTCTGCAGGTGGAAAATAGGCGTGTTACTTCTTAGCATTTTTAATTGTAATTAATTTGAACATGGGATCCTAGCTCCTCTGTCTGAGATAATTTGTCCTACCTCGAAAGTGCACAAAACACTGGACTGAAGAGTAAAAACCCCACTATCTGAAGAGTCACTCAGCAGGGAGGGGCCAGATGTCAAAGTTACATTATTTTTAGGATCAGTGTGTAGCTAATTTAAAGCTATTGTCAAGGCTACTTTTCTTCCCCCCTTTCAGCTATTTTTCAAAATAGTTACTGTTCTGGGGCCTCTCAGATTTAACAGAAATTTAGGATCATTGAGATAGCTTTGAGATTATGTCCAGATTTTACTCTTCAATACAAACAATGATAATTAGTGCATAAAACATATGTTTCTGTAGCATTTATAAAGTCGCTCATATACATTCCCCTCTCAGTTCCCCAGTGACCACATTAGGGTTCCTGACAGTGGAGGCAATGATGCTAAAATTCAGAGAAGCCCAGAGAATTCCATCATGCCACAAATAGTGGAATTCATACCTGTGCCCGGTCCCTGTGGCTGCCCCGCACACACTAAACTCACAGTGCACATCACCAGTTGTTCTGAGCTCCATGAGTGCTGATTCATAGAATCCTCAGAGCAAGTGCAATGAGATAAATAGTACTGTAATTATTTTACAATAAGGAAGCAGAATCACAGGAAGATGAGGCAATTTAATGAGGGCAAGCAAACATATCCGGCAGGCTCCCAGGACACGGCGTCACAGAGTGGGGACAGGGAGAGCACCCAGGCTCCTTCTTCATCCAGAGTCACACCATGTCTGCCCGTTTTACTGATTGGATTGCCAGAGCAGGACTATAGTTATATTTGTAAAACACCGGCTTTATTTAATGACTTTCCTTTTCAGTCTACATGTTAAGCCCCCAAGAGTTCAAGACACTTATTGAAAGGACCCAGAATGAGAGATCAGATCTCTTCCAGATTCTCAGAAACTGTGGATACCAATGTGCTTAGAGCCCATTCAAGGTGGGCATACAGTGCCACCAGTGTTCGTGACCCCTCTGAGGAACACGCTTTGGGAATGTTGCGTTAATCTCTCTCCTCAGGGCAATGTCAGTAAATGAGAGCATATGTAAGTAAGATGAACATCTGAAACTCCCAGCATTGTCTAGAATTTGATGTTCTTTTTTTTTAAGAATTTATTTATTTATTTGACAGAGAGAGAGACAGCGAGAGAGAGAACACAAGCAGGGGGAGTGGGAGAGGGAGAAGCAGGCTTCCCGCGGAGCAGGGAGCCCAATGCGGGGCTCGATCCCAGGACCCTGGGATCATGATCTGAGCCGAAGGCAGACACTTAATGACTGAGCCACCCCGGCGCCCCTAGAATTTGATGTTCTTGCTATACCTCTTGCACTTGCTCCTGGCCAATTTAGGTGACACGGAAGATGAGACTTGACCGGGGGCTCTTCACATCGCCTTGCTTTCTCTGCAGCTCACCCTCTGCTGCTCACGTATTCCGAACACAGCGGTCAGTTTGGAGTGTCTGCTCTGTGTCCGGAACTGTACAATTGTAGTCTTCCTATTCATCCTCTAAATATGCAAGGCAGATATCAATACCTTAATTTTAACTATGACTTATTTTAGAGTCAGCTAAATTAAGCAGTTTGTCCAAAATCAAAGAGTAAAGTGTTTTTGGCCAGGACGTCACATCTGTCTTCCCATCAGAGCAATAGTCACTTTACAGGCTCATTTCCATATCCCGAGGCATCTGAGAAGTTAGCACCCGAGGGGGGGGGGATAAAATAAAATAAAGTGTTGATATGCAATCATCACCAAGAACACAATTAAAAGAAATAAATACTTTGGCACAGTGACATACAGAAAGGAAGACGTTACTGTTTCGTGGACCTTTATTTTGAGCCTTGGCATGCTCATTAGGGTGACACACGGGACTTAACACTTCTTTATAGCCTTACATCACAAAATTGCTTAAAAAATTAGTATTCTGTACATAAAGCATGACCATGCTTAATGTAATCCCTTTTATAAAATGCAGAATATGATGCAGAACAAAATAATATAATGCGTATGTCCTTTATTTTACTTTAGGTATTCATACAAGATAGAGATTCCTAAAGAACATCTGCAAAATCATGTATAATACTAATTATAATATGACAAGCTTTGCTAGTATATTATCAACTTCCAGTGGAGTCTTCCTCAGTTGTGGTTCCTTTTCTTCTCCTGCCCTCTCCCAGAGACAACCATTATCATCAATTTTGTGTTAATCATTCTACTATATCCATTTATAGTTATTTCTCCTAACCATCTGTTTTGGGTAGTCATTATTGAATGTGATATAAATGGGCTCCCCCTGTTTGTTTGTTTGTTTGTTTCTGTGATTTGCCTGTTTCACTCACTAGATGAGACACATCATCTTCTTTATAGGATTCCATTCTCTGACTCTCTCCGAGTTTATTCTTTGTTGAGTCGACACTGTTTCTAATGGGTGAACAAAGTATGAACAGTGATCCTATAAACATTCTTAGCCATATCTTCTGGCACTTACGTTCGAGAGTTTCTGCAGGAAACACGTGTGGGGTAGGATGGTTGCACCGCAGATGATGGGCATATTTCAACTGACCAAGAGATGTCAAAACATTTTCCCAAGTGGTTGTACCAGCCTCACCTTCCATGCAGGGGATGCACATCCTTTTTCCTCAAGGCTAGATATTGACCAACTTTCTAAGTTTGCCTATAGTTTAAGTATGAAGTGGTCTCACATTTTGGATTCAATGTGCATCCCTAATTATTATTAGGAGGAATGTATTTTCACATGCTTATGGATCCAATATAATTAATCCTCAGGAACACATCTGTTCAAGTTCCTTTGTTTCCCACTCTGAGGGATTGTTCATATCCTTATTTGACAATAAGGAGTTTTTCTGTATCAAGGATATTAATCACTGTGTATTAATAGGCTGTATTAACGTAGGCTGGGCATTTTCAATTGTTTTCTCCCTAAATTTGTGGTTTGGTTTTTCTCTGTCATCTTATTATTCATTTATTTTAAAATTAGAAACTTTATCTCATAAATATTCCAAAGACTATGATTCTTTCCCACATCTAAGAATTGAGTGCACCTGGAGAAGGCTGTGAGTGTATGTGTGTGGTGTATGTGAGGTGTGTGTGTGTGTGTGTGTGTGTGTGTGTGAGGTGTGTGAGGTGTGTGTGTGTGTGTGGTGTGTGTGTGTGTGTGTGTGTGTGTGTGTGGTGTGGACCAGGAAGCCAGTTTGATGTATTTTCCAAAAGAGTAACCGGTTTCCATGCACCACTTGTTGATTGATTTGGCCTTTCCTACTAAAGCTGCCGGACGCGTCTTTCAATAAAACTGGTGCATTTCACATGTGCACAGGGCTGTCGCTGTCTCTGTTGCCTTCTGCTGTTTTAATTTTGGAAACTTAGATCAACTCAATCTTATTTTTTTTAAAAAAAGGGATATGATTTTTTTAGAGAAGTTCAGAGCAAAATTGGGAGGGAGGTAAGTGCACCCCCTCAGTGTCCCACCCTAGAAATATGCCCCACCCACTAGATGGGACATTCATCACCACTGATGAACCTACCCGGACACGTTGTCATCACATGGAGCCCACAGTCTACACCAGGGTCACTCTTGGTGTGGTTCGTTTTGTGGGTTTGGACAGATGTACAATGTCCTGTATCCACCAGTACAGAGTATTTTCACTGCCCTAAAAGCCCTCTTCTCAATGGAGGTATCCTTCCCCCCTTCCCCTCAAACCCTGGGCAACTACTGATCTTCTTCCTGTCTCCATTGTTTTGTCTTTTCCGGAATGTCGTAGGTTGGAATCACAGTTTGTATCCTGTTCAGACTGGCTTCTTTCACTCAGTAATGTGCATTTAAGGTCCCTCCCTGTCTCTCATGGCCTGATAGATTGTTTCTTTTCAGCTCTGAAGAATGGTGCCCTGCCTGGATGGCCCCCAGTTTATGCATCCATCACCTGCTGACGGGCATCTTGGTTGCTTCCACATTCTAGCACTTATGGAAGAAGCTGCTGGAAACATTCTTGTGTAGGTTCTGTGTGCCTGTAAGTTTTCACTTCATTTGGCTAAATACCTAGGGTTGCTGGGTTGTATGGCAAGACTGTGTTTAGCTCTGGAAGAAACAGCTACCCTGTCTTCCAAAGTGGCTGGACTCTTGCATTCCCAGCAACAGTGAAGGAGAGTTGCTGTCTCTCCACAACTTCAGATTCCAAGGCCCCCTCAGCTGGGAGCTTACCGGGCCCTGGTCTCTGTTTTCACCTTAGTCGAGGCCCTTTCTATGCCTTCAGGTTTGGCCGACTTCACAACACATTCTAAATCAATCAGTCCATCCATCCGTATTGCCCGACAGGTTCTTTATTTCATTTGGGGCTTAGTCAGAGGTTCTATTACAGTAAATTTCCAGGAACTAAAGCTCTCTTTTTTATTTGATTATTTATATTTTATATATATAAGCTGGAGGAAACATGAATATTTCCTTCCATGTAGTTCATTGTACACATCGTTAAAGCAGACCTATAGGAACGATCTCTTCACGCTTGTACCGACTCAGACACTCAGTAGCTCCCTTCTTCCCTTTGGTACCTTCCCACCGGCTCGATGCCGGTGACGATGAAATCCTCTGCACTATTTGAAAGCCACTTTTCTTTCAGTGAATAACATGGTCACGGGTGTTTTCAAAGTTTAAATGCATATCCATTGGGCCCTATTTCCTTAAGAAAATGCATTCTTTTTTTTTAAGATTTCATTTATTTCACAGAGAGAGACACAGTGAGAGAGGGAACACAAGCAGGGGGAGTGTGAGAGGGAGAAGCAGGCTCCCCTTGGAGCAGGGAGCCTGATGCGGGGCTCGATCCCAGGACGCTGAGATCATGACCTGAGCCGAAGGCAGATGCTTAACGACTGAGCCACCCAGTCGCCCCAAGAAAATGCATTCTTGTTTCTTCTCTTGGACACTTCATTAACTTAAGAGTTTGGACAGTGTCATCCAGCTTTTCACAATGTAACATCTCTCACTACCTAGCAAAATGAAAATGAAGGTAAACACATCTTTGGAAAGTTGTATTTTTTTAGAGGAAAGGCAGTGTGTATGTATAGACACTCTGTGGTGTTGTCCTTCTCGTATCCTTAAGAATGGCATCTCTGGAAACCCATGAAGAGCCAAGGGATCTCTGCATGACTGGCCAAGAAAGGGACCTGTTCTGGCTGCCTGACAAGGGGTAGAAGGAGGAACAACTGAATGACCATTTTCGAGTCTACAAATGGGTTTGCTCCTCAGTGGGAACTCACTCATGATTTGTTTTGAAGTGGAACTAAAGAAGTGGTTCTAGGAGGAATTTGTGTCAGAGGAAAGTATTTCAGGGTGGGGTCAGGAATAGCCCTGCTGATACCCTTCTTTCTTAGGTCTGAACACGGAGCATGGTGTGGGTTCAGTGATCTGGGAGATTGCACGTGCTCGCAAAACACAAGGCAGCTTATCTGTGTCTCCTTTCTTTCTCCCAGAGTGCGAAAGACACGCAGATGGGGTGAGCGTCCTCCAGAATTCCTGTTTGCTGCCACAGGAGACACTCTTCTGCCTTCCCTTTGCCCTTTGTACTCAATGGTCTGGGCTGTGCACGGTGGTAGAAGCCCAAAGTTCAGGCTGTGAAAGGGGCACAGGATGTGGTAGCTCTTATTTCTGTCTTGACCTGGTCACGTGATCACAGGCATTGGGGCCAGATCTGCGCCACTGAAAAATTATAAGTGGCTCGTGTATTCCTAATCTAATCTGAGATATTACCTGATGGAGTCAAGGGTCAGTCCATAGGAGATTTCCCTCCTACCCCAAATGGTTTTTTCCTAATGAACTAAAACAAATCAGTTTAAATATGCAGGATCTAGCCACCTGCAAGCTCCTCAGTTGTACAATTATTGTGATCAGGTGCACAGCCAGGAGGTTAGAATGAATAAAGATTTTTAACTGAAGCTTAGTGTAATTAATTATACCATTCTGCACTTTGAAGTTTGACCCAATTAAAATTATATCCTGAAACAAGGGTATATGAAAGGATTGTCAATTAAAATAGAAACTGATTGTATAAAACATGCATGAATATTGAATCACATTTGGATCATATCAGATACTTGAGATATGGACTAAACACTAACAATCTATGAGTTTATAGAGTATCTGTAAGTATATTATAGTTCTTTTTTTAAATTGAGGTATAGTTGACATGCAGTGTTATATTAGTTTCAGGTGTAAACACAGAGATTCATCAATTTCATATATTTCAACATGCTTACCATGTCATAAGCATACAATATTATCATAATATTGTTGATTATGTTCTCTGTGCTGTACTTTTCATCCCTGTGACTTATCTATTTTATAATTAGAAGTTTGTACCTCTTGTATATATGATATATATATATATATATATATATATATATATATGTCCATGAGGTGACGGGTCACCAGTGAAGGAGGGAGTTGAAGTCTAATTAAAAACAAAATTTCTGACCACTTCCAAAATTTTAAGATTCTGTGAGTTGCAGTAGAATCTCAAAATGTTGAACACAGACACACTGCCAGTTGCTCATGATGGATTTTATTTTTCTTGTTCCTGCTTTTACTAGCTAAGGCAGCTTAGGTCTGCTTCCTGCACTCATTCCTTCCAAGCCAACACTCACGGAACACTTGCTACGTGCGGGTCAAGCATGGACGCTGTTCCTGCCTCTTCCCAGCGGCAGTGGTAGAGCAAGAAACAAAGTGGATGGGCTCCAGTCCTAACAGGACTTACACTCTAGTAGCAACACCGACAATGAACAAACGTATGTACAAAATGAAATTTAATTACAAATAAGGAGAGCAAATAGCAAAACAGGATGGACTACTTTTGTTGGACTGGCCGGTGGCCATATTCCGGATGATGAGAGATTTGGGTGGATGTCCCGGGAAGAGGGAAAATCAAGCAGGAAGAGGAAGGCAGGAAGCTGGGGGGGAGGTGGCGGGAGAAACAGGGAGCAGATGAGCAGGTGGGGCTGCAGCTGACCCTGAGCAGCTGAGAGAGGGAGGTGACCAGACTGGGGGGCACAAGGGCCTTCCACTCAGAAGGGGCTCTACTCAGCACTGCAGCAGCGGACCCGCACGCGCAGTGCAACTGACAGGCGCTGATGGAAAGCATGCTACGCCCAGGGGAGGGCTTGGAAATTCCTCCAGGCACGGGGAGCGGTGAGGGGCTTGAGGGTGGGGCAGTGGTGTATTTTTCTTTATAAGAGAGTGACTGGGCGCTCTGAGGAGCACTGGCTCTGTAGAGGGGTATCACCTGCGGGCGCTGGAAGAAGCAAGCCTATCAGCCGCTTTATTCAGTTTGATGCCTGTATAGAAGGGGATGCATTTTAAAAGATCTTGTCTAATGTTATTGATGAACCGAATGATGTCTGTGCAAAAATAATGGAATTGAGATAAGCGGAAAGGCTTTGACCTGAGCAATTGCATGAATGGTAGTCAGTGAGGGTCCTCAAGCGTGCACAGGCGTGGTTGACATCCTTATCGGCTGACATGTAGGCGGGGGTCGAGTGGAGAGATTTCACCATAGCCCACTTCAGCCTCTCTCTGGGCGACTGCAACCACACACTTGGACGAAACACAAAAAGCAACTGCCTCTGGACTCCGAAAAGTTAAAAACAAAACAGAACCAAACAAATGCAAGTAGACCGTGTGGGTGACTGACACACACGGTGAGTGAGCTGTTGGTTTTCCTTCCTGTTCTCCTTTTTGCTTATGCCTTGACACTAAGGGTGACAGACAAGTCTTAAGAGCCATAAAAAGTAGCAAATCCCTGTCTTCCTTGCCAGAGGAACCAAGAGAATGGCTGAGAGAAAATGGGCAGCCGATGGAGGGATGGGAACCAGAGGAGGGGATGCCCCGCTTCCGTGTAGGAGCCACACGAGTCTCAGGCTCGTCTGCGTTGTGCGCCCACAGGATGTGGGTGCTCCAGTGCAGGAAAAGGTTGTAGGAGCTGAACTCAGATTTAACCTGCAAGGTGTTTTTCCTGAGCAACTGGATCAATGCCGGTGAATTAAGAATTTGCTCGTGTGTGTTTAAAGTTTTATTTGAAAGGCATGAAAGGAAACATGTCCAGTGGAGCTTAGTGGAAAGACAGGAATCCAGAGGTAGATTTCTGAGCCACTGCGGTGAAGGTAGTATATACATAGATCTTCTACTTGCAGTCTATATAGATAATACGATATTGTCATAATAGCTCAATTAATTCACTTTTTTTTGCATTTTTTTTTTTTTGCAAGAAACCAGACATCCTCAATGATGCCGGGAAATAGGAAAATGCCATTACATGACGTTTAGCTCCCTGAGAAAATTCGTGGCATCTTTCAAGAATGAGAAGGGTACTGCAGCCTCGACACACAGAATCTGGCCCGTTTCCAACAGACACCAAGCTCCCCTCTGAGCAGGTCATTAGATTCCCCTCCGACAAAACCTGCATCTTGTCAAATGTTGAGAGTAGGTCTCTTTCGCTCACTGTTACCACAGACTTAAGCTTCTTCAGACTCTCAGGTTAAGTTCTGACCGACACCAAGGGCCAAGTCTGTGGCTACTAAGTTTCCCATTTTTGAGAATCGTTTTGTGTCTGGGCCAAAGGTATTGTTAAGAGAAGGTGCAAAGCAGGGACTCCCAAAAGGAGGGACTGAGTGCCAGGATTTAAGTCAAGGCTCATGGGGCTTTCATCCAAAATCAGAAGTGAAATATGCTCCACAGATAACTTGTATTATTTTTTTAAAAAAATCTATATTCAGCTAAAAGAAAGCCTGTATACATAACATATATGAACTTTTAAGACATGTCATGAAATTCTTCTAAGCTTATCCCCATGAATTGGAAGAGATAGAAATTAGTGACACACTATTGAAATAGAAACATATTACTTAGAAATGTCCCAGAAGAGTTGCTTACAATATACAATACTTAATAATTATTGATTTAATTAAATAGTAGGTATATCATTACTACTGCATTTCCTCATTAATAAAGTGTATTATCCTAATTTTCTTAAATAGTCACAGCACACATCACTGATATATCTCACACTGGATTTATATTTAACTCCTAAAACATATCTCATCCTATGAGGTCAACATTTTCTGAGGTTAAGCATCGCATGAAAAACGTCATTAAAACCCTGTATCTTTTTTTTTAAGATTATTTATTTATTTGAGAGAGAGAGAGAGAGCACGAGCAGGGGGAGGGGCAGAGGGAGAGAGAGAATCTTAAGCAGACGCTGCACCCAGTGTGGAGCCCACCACAGGGCTCCATTCCAGGACCCTGAGATCATGACCTGAGCCCAAGTTAGCCACTTAACTAAACCACCCAGGCACCCCACAACCCTGTATCTTTAACAAGAAAAAAATGTACAAGGTTCTAAGAGAAACAAACAAACCTCTCTGGGTTCCCTTCAGTCTTTGTGACAACACCCACGCCCACATAACCTCTGCAGGTGACCCTCACACCTCACACGTCCAGCAATATTAGCAAACCAGGGTTTCACTAAGGGCTGGGGCACCAGGAACACACATGCTCATCCCACATCCACAGGACTGCTAAGGGTGCCATTCAATGCAAATCCTGCCACACTGCTATGCATGTTCCAACTGGTAGAGTTCCTGAATAAAAGTGCTGTGAATGGATGTCTTTCTTGTCCTTCTTATGGCAGATGATATTTCACAGCTCCTTTTCTTCCCCCGCACACTACATGTGTTGAAATATAAGAGAAATTGATCCAGCGAATGCCGATCCAGCAGATACAAATGCCACTTTATTAGGTCTGGTTGCTGACTAGGATTCTGCTACACTTTGTAGAGAATAAACAACAAAGCAGTATTTCATTATGCTAAGGACAGAGATGATGAAATATTGCAGCGATATTACTATATTTTCTTTCTGGGGGAAGGGAGAGCAGGGATGGACTCTGATTGGTGACTTAGAACAGCCAGCCTCCAAAGAGGCCAAGGTAGAACTGGGTTACCCAAAATATCCGTTTGTAGGAACTCCCTTTGGATACCTCTTTTGATAGCGGAAACAAGTTTAATGTTCTTACATGTTGGCCTTCCCTGAAACTGCCAAAATTTCTAGTGTATTTTAACTCTATGGGAAGTATGTATCTAAGGTCAAACTCATAATTAAATATAATTAAATGAAAATTAGAATGTATCATCTGCAATATGGGAAAAATACAACCATGAAAGATTTAACATCCTAAAATCTATAAATAAAAATCAAACTTCCGCATAATACAGAGATTTCAATAGGAAACTATAATTAATATTGAGATAAAAAAGTATTACATGCTAGAACACTTAATCTCCTGACATTCAGAATTTACCACTTGCCCAGAAACTAGTATTATTATATTTATTTCTGTTGACCTTTATTTCTTTAGGCTTCATAGCATACACGATGTCATGTGGCTGACTTTCATTAAAATGCTTCTGATTCTCCAAAGACTCTTAGGTTCGTGGGTATAATATTTCACCACAAATAAAGTTCGGAAAAATCCTACCCTGTGGTATAGACTAGATCACAGAGACCGCTGATCTGCTCAGATACTCATTGTATCTGGACAAAATTAATGTTAAAATAGTTATACACCATTGCTTTTTTTTCTTCTAAATTACTCCGTTTTGTTCCAGATTCCTTTTCCTAAATGGCCCAGACCTCAAAAAGACATTACAGTGCACAGGGGGACATTGCTTGTGTGCCCCACGGACTGCCTGAAGGTGGTCCAGTCACAGAGAAATGCACACCAGGCACGAGAGGGGCAGAGTCTCCATGTTCTTGGAAATACCATCAAGACAAAGAGCAGAGGAGAAAAAATAAAGTTTTGTGGTCAGAAGAATCGTAGTTGTGAATTACATGTAAATGAGAATGAAGAGAAGGACGGGATAAGTTACCTCTAGAGTTCCTCCAAGTTTTGGGAAATGGAGTCTAAATCTCCCATCAACTTTTTGCTACAACACACTATTAATTAAAATGGAACAGGTTTAACTCACAGATATCTGTAAAAGGTGCCCTAGGGAGCCCGTCCTTTTAACTTGCCCAATCTATCCCAACTACAAATAAATGAACATGATAGGGGAATGTTCCAAGAGAATTCTAAACTAGCAGCTTCTTGTGACCCCTGCCGCCGCTGATGCTTTTCTGTACATCGTCCAAACTCACCAAAGGTCAGCCACACCCCAGCAGAATTAGATGGGCAGGGATGGGGGAGTGTTTAGAAGACACCAGGCCCTTGCTTATGCAATGGAGGTAAGTATCCCATAAAGAAAAACCATATATATAATTATCTTCTATAAAATATACATAAATTATATATTTACATAGTAAATATACATGCATATTATACAATAGTATATATAATTAGGATGCATTTTTAGGCAAATAAATCCTTTTCTTATATTTCAGAAGTTCATAACTAAGGAATGAAGCCCTGCCAGATAAAACACAGTTATTATTCATGCTATTAAAATGAAAACATAAAAAGATTCGCAGAGAAGGAAAAAAGAGTAAGTTTCTTCCTTGAGCTTTCTTAATGAAGCTAATTTCTGTTATAAGTGCTACTTTGTATCAGCTCTGATGTTATGTTTCATGCTTTTCAGTGTTGCCAAATTCACAGTTGGCCTCTTTGAAACTTTAAGATTCCATGGATTCTATTCCTCTCTCACTTTTATTGGTACCTTTGTTATTCAAACCTCTGTGTGCTAGAATCTAACAATGTCCCGGTTTCTCTTTCCCTGAGTTTCACACCTCTTTAGTGAAGGTTAATTACAGGGAATGGAACTCAAGTCTACACTATCATCTTTAAAAAAAATATTCTTGGGGCTTTTTTTTAAATGAATTCCAATATTTCACTACATTTATTTTCAAAGCTATACTTGAGTGCGTATGGATGTGCAATGGACCAAAAAGGCACAAATCCTGATGTCAATGTCCAAGCTCAGATGATCTCACTGAGTAATGTTACCAAACACTGCAACAAGAAAAATTAACAGTGATTTCACACAATGTCTTCTAGAAACTGTTAATGGAGGGATAATTCCCATTATCACCTTAAGAGGTGATATATACACCCTGAGGCTAAAAGTAAAGACCATTCAAAACAAAACAACGCTACAGACCAGTTGCTGTTGTGAAGCTGGACAGAATAATCCCCAACAGACACAACCGATTCCCAAATCAAATATCACAGGTGATATACTCCAGGTATGCGGACTGCTTCAATATTTGAAAATCAATCTATATAATTCATCATATCAAACATCTACAAAAGAAAAGTCCTATGATTTTATCATTCAAAGTAGAACATGTGTTTGACAGAGTTCAAAACTTTAACACAAACTCTCGAAACAGTGAAGACAGAGGGACTTTCTCAACTTGATAATCTGTAATAACCTATAGCTGACATCATATTTAACAGCGAGAGCCTGAATTTTTTCCCTCTACAATTAAGAACAAGGCAACAACGTCCTCTCCCAACACTTTCTGTACATGTTCCAATGTAATTGCTCTTGATCTTGTTCCACCATTATGCACAATGTTCATCATCATCATCATAATGCAGGGTCTGGGCAAAGGATGTGCAGGACAAGACAGCCCTGAACATTTCTTTGCAACAGCCTGTGAATCTATAATTACTTTTGCATAAAAAATTTTTGCTTGGAAAAGATAATTTTTAAAGGTGTTTCAAAATAGCAACATAGAAACATAATAACAAATACTCAGGTACACTCCTTAAGCTCTTGATTTTCCTCATTTCCTTCCACACCCACCTGATGTTTTTGGCTTGCTCTTGTGAATTTCCAAGAGCAAGACTGTGCGACTTCCCACTGTGTTGACGGCACTGCTTGGTGAGAATAATACTGTAGGGATGTGTCATTTGTCTCTATTATGGGATTCAGTAGGAATCCCAGTTAGGTAGCAAGTGATAGCTGATAAAAAAGTGTTCTATCATCTCTGAACTTGTTCTCTGCCCTTTCTGCCTTCATTTTCCTAGCATACCCTACGTGGGAAAAAACAACACAGTCCCTCCACTCCTGCTCCACCTGGACAGATGCCCTTTGCAGTGTTTTCTCTGCTACTTTGAATGGCTTGTCCCCGGAGGGTACTGGGCACGCAAAGCAAGGACATCCTTGTTGCAGGAAATGGCTGTACATTTGGAGAAATTCAACACACACCACCACACATTATACGCTGAACTGAATAAAATCCGCATATTTGAGGTCTGGTAAAAGTAGAAGGCAGAGTCCACCCCTAAAATAATTTCACACAAAACGTCACATTTCTCTATACAGTAAGTTCTGGTAGATTATACCCACCTATCTATCTCAACCAAGGAGGCAGCACCCAGAAACTAATCATTGTCTCCGGTTTTCATTTAGTTGGAAATTGTGAGAGGTTAATAGAAATTCCCAGATTGTTCGGAATATCTGATAGCTCCAGAAGCTTTATTTTGTGTAACGGTGATTTTCTACATTCATTTGCAGGTTGCATTCCTCTGAATATTAACATTGCCATTCACATGGATTCAAGTCTCAATGTTTTCCAGAGTGATAGCGTAGAGGGAACATTTAACAGTAATTTAGGTGATGTGAGGAAGAGTTACGTAGTTAATCGTGGCATGCTTCGATGGCAGAAAAATGCTGACAACTCCAATTGTGCACACCTAATAATGTTATTTGGAGAAATTGTCTCTACCTTAGATGTTATAATTCTTACATCTTTATGAGAAAAACCAGCTTGGATTTTGCATATGCAGAAATTGATTTGCCCCAGCTGAATCTATTACCATGGAATAATAAATTTTCTTGAACTGTAACTGAGATATTTTGTTGACCTCCAAATCAAAGCAAAGGAATGAGTTACAAATATAAATAGGCAGATATAAAAGAGATCGCATTTCATTTGTAATGTAAGGATATGAACTTATTTTAATTAGAAATAAAATGATTTCCTACGGCTAAGTCTTGCAGGTAGATGGCAGTGAGTTGGCCTTGTTTCAGATTGTCATTCATGATTCTTGGGTCTCATTTGAAAGACTACACTTTGGATGCCTGGGTGGCTCAGTCGTTAAGCGTCTGCCTTCGGCTCAGGTCATGATCCCAGGGTCCTGGGATCGAGCCCCGCATCGGGCTCCCTGCTCAGTGGGGAGCCTGCTTCTCCCTCTCCAGTTCCCTCTGCTTGTGTTCCCTCTCTTGCTGTCTCTCTCTCTCTCTGTCAAATAAATAAATAAAATCTTAACAAAAAAAAAAAAAAGAAGGGCTCTACTTTATATTCCCTAATACTTAATAAAAGGCAGGGCAGCATAGATACTAAGTTTTCAGGTTTTTGAGTTTGGACCCTCAGGACATCAGTTCCATTGGATGGGAGCTCTTTGGCCTTTGTGTCCATGGTTCTGCAGAGGTGATAAACACCCACCACAGGGTTCTTAGTCTCAATCCCAGCACATGGTGTACATCAGTCTATCCGGCACGCCATACCACCGCCATAATAATCGTTCCTCAGCCGGGACCACAGCTGATGAAACCACATGCAAGGTGAGCTGCATCACCTGCGGAGCACCTGTTCGCACCTGTTCATGAGCAGAGCATGCCCCTTGCAAGCACTCCAGCATCAAGTACATTTGGAGTCTGCCGAATATATTTCATTTGGGAATGCCAGGCCTCCAGCCTGGAAGTAAGGAAGATC
This sequence comes from Callorhinus ursinus, assembly GCF_003265705.2. Taxonomy (NCBI): domain Eukaryota; kingdom Metazoa; phylum Chordata; class Mammalia; order Carnivora; family Otariidae; genus Callorhinus; species Callorhinus ursinus. Next base: position 2,380,793 of record NW_027397079.1, read on the forward strand.
CATCCATCATGCCATAACTACTGACTTTCTGTCTTCCCCTCCCCACAACCTTCCATGTGTATTGTATTTGTGGGGACTAATTCTGAGGCCTGGGGAATCGAGACACTTTCAACCCAGATGGCTTGAGCACCAACAGGGTCACTGGTAGTTACAAATAATAATTACAAATGCCCGAAGGAAATAAAGCCTTACAGTCTCTTCCCTGTGGCAACGTTTCCTACCGTGAGAGGCTTCTTTTTGTTACTCTGAATATGACATTATTATAGTAATAGTTGTTGTACAAGTCGCCATTAGTGAGTTTCTAGATGTTCAAAATTTTGAATCTCTGTAACATCTGAATTAATAACATATCTCATAACACAGAGAAGCAAGCCATCACTTGGAGAAACATCAGTGTGTTTTGTTAGCCAAGTTTTTATTTATATTCTCAATTGAGATGATGATTATGTAAATTTTGTGATACTATGTGAAATGCTTTTGTCATTAAAATATAAAAATTTGCAAGCCTTCACTAATAACACTAGCCACAATCCTAACCAATTAAATCCCATCTGACTTCATAAAGCTCCTTATCCTCTGATGACTTCAGGCCTGTTTTCATAGCTCCCCTCTTGGAGACACAGGGAGCGGAGGATTAAAGGGGTGTCCGGAAATTACACCGTACGCCTCATACACAACCTCTGCATTTTATTTAGAACGAGGAACTTCTTCCACAAATTAAGCTTTAGGAAGTATCCTGGTTCCCAACCCTTCCTCCGTCCTCCACAGCACTGTGCACAGACTCTGGAAGAACACGATTTATCTGGATCAAAATTGACTGTGTACATACCCGTCTTTGCTGGCACCCCATGGAATATTTATAAATATGGGTAACCTCTTAGTTTTAGTGCCTAGAAAGTTATTCAGCACATCCTAGGGCTCGGCTTTTTTCAACTGAGTTTAACTCATATTCCCAGTAGAGGAATTACTACTTTAACAAGAATACTGAATCACTTCAAAAAAATAACTTGTGCTTGAAGAGGCCAGGGATTAGGAGGTGATAGAGATGAGAGAGAGAGAGAAAGAGAGAGAGAGAGAGTCTGTTTAAATTCAATGAGCCTCATTTATCCAGAAAGATCCAGGTTTTCCATTTTTATAACCCCTTCATCTCCTCCTGCCAGAAGCTAATATTACTATAACATCAATGCAGTAGATTTATACAGAGAAATCTTTTAACTTAGAAGCAATATTGCTTTCAAATAAACTCAAGCATTCAATAAGCATGTATTTAGCTAAAACTGATAAACTAATGCAAATGATCTCATCTTGTTATTCCAGAAGCCGTTAAATATATTTCTGAATTGGAGAATGCTATCTGCTGAGTTAGAAGAGTAGTGTAACTTTGCAGAAAAATGGTTCAACATTTTAAGACTGGTTTCTCCCATTCTTCATGTGACCGATGCACCATGTGCAAAGACACTTTTGCGCTATCAGCTTTAGAACGAACGATGCACAAATGAGGGGCAATAAAATAAAGAAGGAAAATCATTGATCACTGGAGGCTTGTCCTTTGCCTAACATCTTGCTGTTTAACAGAATCTGCTCGAATTGCTAAATCATTTGTGCCTCATCTGTCTGTGACAAGTATAACCAAAAAATGGAACTTTCACAAAAGTAGTAATCCAAGTTCATTTGCCAAGTCAAATGTGTAAAAGGCTTAGTAAGCCATGGTGTCACTTAAAAATAAACTTCTTTAAAACAGCCTTTGGTTAAATTTACCATTTTATATTGACAGTTGTCTGAAAGGACTGATATTGAAGAAGCAAATCAGATGCTTATTTATATATAGGGAGGTTTTAACAATGTATATCCAGCCAGAGCAATATTTATTTTTTTAGCCTTTCAGTTGGAAAATGTATATTATAACTAGATCAAGATATTTAATACCCTGGACACATATATCTTTGACATTGAAGGAAATAATGTTCTGCCTTGAATCTATTTCAAAAAACAAAAGACTGCACTACTGGTTCTTTGCTCTTTTCGCTGCCTAAATATTCACGTCCCCTTTCCCTCTAGTACCATTTTTTCTAAAAAAATAATTGGCAACCACAAGTTTTCTTTAAATAAAATGCACCCGGGCCAGATGATAATAGCACACACTGCCATGTGTAGTCATTTTCTGAGTATAAGTTAGAAGCTAAAACACCAAATGAACACTTCACCAAGCGTTGCTTGGATTTTCTATCAGTCGTGATTTAAAGTGACCAATAAGCAAGCAAATAAAACACGGCGTTGAAAATTTTTACTAGCTATGGATAACCAATATTGTAAAGACAAACAACCTGAAGAAGGAATTCTCTAGAGTTTTAATGTGCATGAAAACGATCATCTGGCCAATCCTTGATTGATTTGAAATCCCAAATGTGTGGGATCCACTAGGATAGATGCAGTTGATGCGCTGAAGGGAAAGGGGGGTTCAGGTCTGTGCGACACTCAGATGTGGCTGGCAGGGTCGGGTGAGTCCCGGGCACTGAGGAGCAGTGGTGGAGTCCAACTTTGACCACGGCCACTAGCTGGTGTCTCCATCCCCTGATGCCCGCTCCTTGGGAACCCACCCCCTCAGGTTTCCTTCTTCACTTCTGTTTTCCCCAAGCTTCATGCTCTAAAAGTCCTTCATTTCCCCACATCTTGACTCCCATCCTTCTGTTGGGAATCCTTCCTGGTAGGGACCAGAACAGAAGCAACTTGAATTGATAATTTGCAATATCTCGAAAGTGTCACTAAGAAAAGAGGGTGAACTTTTTGTGTAGTTCCTTAGCATCATACCTTCTGCTCCTAAGGAGTAAAGTGTAAATTGATTGCAAACCGGGATGTATACCTGACCAGAGGTTTAAAGACTGGATGTGGGATATATTATATCACTATAAATCGACATACTTGTTTTTGAAAACAAGGGATCATAGCATGCACCCTCTGTGTATACAGAGGACTATTAATTTGTTCATTAAACTAGTTGATAATTCATAGTGGATACCAAATATGCACCGGACACAGATCTGCTTACTGGGAGTATTTCTGCTGCACTTGAACTCAAGTACAGCTGGCCTCAAGGGCTGAATCCATATCCTAACAAGCTGACAGGCTGAAGGATGCGGCTGGCTTGTTACTCTGAGTGCAGAATCCAGCTGCATGGGGAAGGCCAGCCCTGCCCTGGATCAAAAGCGATCCACTTAGGAGAGAGGCATGTGCATTAGTCAGGGTCCACCAGAGAAACAGAACCAATGAGACCCATAGTGAGAGAGAGAGATAGTAGGAGATGGATTATAGGAATGAGCTCACATGATTGTGAAGGCCAAGAGGGCCCACCATCTGCCCTCTGCAAGTTCAAGAACCAGCGGGTTGTGGAGTAATTCCAAAGGCCCAAGAACCAGAGCCCATGTCCAAGCCCAGGGGCAGGTGCACACCACAAGTGGAAAGAGAGTGAAAATGTGTCCTTCCTCCATCGTTTTGTTCTATTCAGGCCCTCAACAGATCAGATGATGCCAACAGTGAGGAGGGTGGGTCTTCTTTAATCAGTCTATCTATTCAAATGCTAAATTTTCCAGACACACCCAGAAATAACATCCCAGCTATGTGGGCCTACCTGAGACCAATCAAGTTGACACATAAACTTAAGCATTATAATCCGTATGCGTCAACATAAGATACCCTCTTTCCTATGGTCCAGGAAATTCAAATTCAAATCCAAATCCCCCAAAGAGAGAGAGAAGAGGTAAATACTACTCATTCTGAAAAACATCAGGGAAAAGAAACAGATTAAACACACACACAAGATGGGAGAAACACAATAAGAAAAACAAATACATCAAACAAAAGCTAAGATCATTAAAACCAAAGAAAGACAGTTCTTCAACTGTGCAAAATGTTGTGGTTATTGCTTGTTAAAACATGAAACACCTCCCTGTCAAAGCCTTCAGGTGATCACCCCTGGTCTGGCATCTGGGTCACAACTGCATGAGAGATCCTGAGCCAGAGCCATCCAACTAAGTCATTTCTGGATTTCAGACCCCGAAAACTGTGAGATGATAAGTGGAAGTGGCTTTTACCCACTAATTTTTAATGAAAAATAGATGAGTAATACAATGTGGAAGAGAACAGTAAAATAAGATACATATGAACAGGTAAGATGCAAATATGTAAATAGACATGTATGTAACACAAGAATCATAAGTGAGGATTGAAAAGAAAGAACAAATGTCATTTTTAATGCATACATGATGGCCTATGTGGACTACTTAATACACAGTGTAGGCAAAAGTCAGAAAAAGGGTTGCATAGTCAATTTTTTGATACAGAATTGTATCAAAAGGAATTGTATCAAGGAAACATGAAAAATGAAAAATAAGTGGGATGTCAGCATGTCGTCAACAGAATTTGTAATTCTAAATGGTGTGTAAATAGAAAAAAGATACCATTTACAGAGGAAGGAAAGACTGATAGGTATAAATTACACATCAAGGGAAGCATACATGGTTCCTTTAAAATTATAAACACGTCATTGAGAAACATCGGTGTAGAGCTAATAAAGACGTAGAGGACAGGCATGTCCAGGAAGGTTGGATTTCAGAGAAGTGGCGGTCCTTCTGAAATTGATTTGTGGACTAAAGTCAGTTGCAGTCAGGAACCACGGAGAGATTAGGTACATCTGAGTCTATTCCCAAATTTGTAGGGAGAAACAAAAGGCCAAGAATACCAACACAGTCCTGAAAATAACATGCTGGGGGGCTTGCTCAACCAGAGAGAAGGATTTCTTAAATATGGCATAGCATGGACAAATCCAAAAAGAAAAGGAGGATCAAATTATTTCCAGTGAATTTTTCAATGTCTGAGGAGTGGGACGCTGAAAATAGGAGCCGCAGTGTGGAAGATGATAATTTCCATGTACTTTACTGACAATGGCTGACGATCCAGTCTAGAATTCACACAGATCTAAAAACAAACAAGAGTAATAATGTGATAGGAGAAGAAAGTCAAAGGACATGAAAATAGTAAATTATACTCCCCAAACATGACAATCATCTCAACCTGATTAACGTGCAGGGAAGAACAAACTCAAAGTGACATTAGATACAATGCAACAGCCAAGACATCACAAATAAAAATAAAAGGTTTGCTAGTTGTAAATATACATTGTTTTTAGCAAGGAGAACTCATTTACCCATTTGCATCAAGTCAGATCCTGCTAACAAAAGTTTGGATTAATATTTGTAAATATCTGCTCTATTTGAAGACGCACTTCGACGCATCACCCTCTTCTTGGTATATATCCTGGAGCGATGTATGCATTCATGCCGTGAGAGACATTTAAATAAATGTTTTGCCAGGAGAACAAATCAATAATGTACATTATACTTGATAGTTCACATAAATGAGCCTAAGGTATATGATTTGCTGTGACTAAATACACACAGAGGTTGAGGAAGAAAAGCAAGTTGCAGAAGGTTCCTAGATCCTAGAAGCACCATTCACTGGACAGCACAGCATCACAGACCACAGACCAGGTGATTAAACCACAGGCATTTATTTCCCATGGCTCTGCAGGCTGGAAATCCAAGGTCAAGGCCCCGGCCCACTGTGTGTCTGGTGAGGGCTCCTGGATGACAGATGACCCTCTCCTCCTGTCCTCACATGGTGGACAGAGTTCTCTGCTCCCTTCTTATAAGCACACGAATTCCATCATAGCGGCTCCCCCCCCACGTTATCTAAACCTAATTACATCCCAAATGCCCCACCGCCAAATACCACCACATTAGGGTTTAGAGGCTCAATATGTGAATTTTGGGGGGACACAGACATTCAGTCCATAGTAAGAAGGGTACACAAACATATCACTTACTGAATATTCTAAAATTAATTGTGCATATATTCTGGCTGTGTATATAAGTAGATTAATTAAAAAGATCCATGGGGGGTCAAGATAGGAAGAAAATAGAAGATATTGGAGAAATACAGACACATACCTGTTATGTTTATTTAAAAAATATCTAAAGCATAGATGGTAAAATAATAACATTTGTCAAAATATAAAAAATAGGTCTATGACCATTTATTATAATCCTATTTACCTTCTTTGTGTGTCTAAAATATTTCAAAATATAAGAGAGATTCTGTGCAAGTGGGCGTCTTGTACAACCTGAGGGAACCTATGCAATGTTGAGTGCAGCCTGTCCTTAAGTTAAGGGAAACTTCTGCAACGGTGAGATGCCAGGTGGAGAACAGCCATCAGACCTGGAAAATAATGGTCCTGATGAGGACAAAAACATCCGGGATTGTGCAGGCGTGGACCTCAAACCCACCTGAGAGGGGTTCGCGGATGCGAGAACTCTGAGCCCCAGAGGCCTCTGCTGCCCTCACAGATAGTCATCTTCAGGAGCTCCTGAACACCCAGCTTGCTGTCGGCCTTGCTGGCATGGTAAGAAGGAACCAATTCATGAGCTCGTCCTCAAATTTTGGGGGGACGCAAATGCATTACATGCTGATGTCAACAAGAATTGCATGTTTCTTGTTATATCTTCTGAAGGGCCTGAGGCCGCTGGTATTATATGTCTGAATTAATGTGTGTAGTCATCTCTTGTGATATGTATTTAAAGTCTGATTTTATGATAACATGTAAAATAATAAACTAAAGCTATGTTTAGTCAGGTTATAGGCATGCTGATCAAGCCTGGACTGATTTTTTTTTTTTTTTTTGGAAAGAGCATAAGAGGTAAACCCAGGAGTCACTAGCCAAAACAAAGCAACAAGGAGCAGTAAATGTCCTGTTTTCTAGTTACGGGATAATAAGGTCTTCACACTATATTATGGCAATGACCCAGTTCCAGGGTGGACGGACTGTAAGTCGGAGGGCCAAGAATAAAAGTAGATTATGCCCTCATAACGTCGTGCCTGAGAACCATTACTGCTGCGAAGTCTTGTGTTGGCAAACTCTTTTGTTCTCGTCCAGAGGCCAGATAAGAAGAAGCCTATCTCGAGGAGGTGGACCCAGACCCTCCCCCTGCGCAGGGGACCCGTGACTCAGCTGGGCCAGGAAACAGGGAAGCTAGCCAAGAAGACAGACAGTGATTGCAGACTGGTACAAATCCTGCGAGCCCCTCCTGATGCCTAATTTTATTTTGAATTAGCATATAAAAGCCACATGAGCAGATAGATCCAGTTGGTTTGAAGGATTGTGTTACTCAGGATTAGCAAAATTGAGGGCTGCATTACAGGTTAAGCTACATTCAGTTGCGGCCGGACCAAGTTTCATATTTTGTATCAAGGCTTTATAAAGCGATTTAACGTAGAGCAAAATGATGGCACCATACAGACTGCTGTAGAATACTTGGGAGATTTTTAACTAATTGTCTTACCCCATAAACAGTGAAAATATGCATTGAAATTTTATGTGTTCAGAAAAGGGACTAAAATGAGTGATGAAAAGATAGTAAATAAAAATGTATACTAAGCATTGAAATAATATCTTCTCAACCAAGAGTGATGGTGAGGTAATCTGATTATAAACACAGATGTCTAGAAATTTCATTACACAGCTTGCTGATTAGGGAATGCTATATCTAGCCTTGAGGCAAGCACTTGAACTGATAAAGCTATTCCACTTGGAATACTTTATTTTTCATTATATGCTCAATAATAATGTGATTAAAAAACAAAATTGCATTTAAATTGTTATGTTGCTGTTCATGTTCTTCATTCCACGGGGAGAACGGAAATTGTGTGCCATCCCGACATTCTTAAGAATTTCATCGGGCACTACAACTCACCTAAGAAATTGAATTTTGTGCCTACAATAAATGGATTAATTTGACACATTTATCATAAAAAAGATATAGTATGCAAAAAGTTATGTGAAAGTAGCATTTTGTGACCCACTACAAATCCTGCTGACAAATAATCACACTCCACAAAATGGTGTTGACTGATGGGATGTTTAACCTGCTACTGTCAATGGGAAAGCTCGGAACAAGAAAGAATGGGCTAGTTTTTCAGATGCATCCAGAAGTGAGAAATCGTGAACATATCTCCCTCCCACACTCATCCCTTGAGCATCCCCTATAATTTGGAAAGGAATGAATATCTGTCACTGCATTTTTATGAGAATGGCCCACATCAGCAATAAAAAAAATATGCAAGCCCTGTAGGAAAATAAAAAGATAAAAGCAAAACTTTACCAATAATCTCCCCACTTAGAGAACAATGTCAGCACCTCTCTAGGCATGCTAGCTAGAGCAATATAAAGAAAAACAGACAGGTAAACATAGTTAAATAAACATGGGATCATATTCTACACAGGGTGTTTCTAGGATCAAATTAAATTTGCTTGAATTTATTGCAAGAAAAATAGAAAGAGATCAAGGAAAGACTGACAAGATACACATGTCTTTATTTTAAGGTACACATTGCTAAAAGATGCAGAAAAAAAAAGCCCAAGCTTATTATAAAAATACGAAGAGAGTTGCAATCATTACTAACTACAAATCTCCATTTTGTGGTTGTGGGTGGCCACCTGCTACAAAGACGAGATTAAATGTTCCTCTGAATTCACGATTCTCAACTCAGTACTACACACCACGTGGTTAGTGTGCATAGCAATGGCCTTCTTAACCACACTCATAAATCTCACACGTGTGTCTTAGCCTGGTATTTCAACAGAAAAAATGCCCCTGTTCTTTTCCTTGCTCATAACTTCTGCATTCTGGGGTTCTTCGTTTCTCTTCCCTTTGACTTGGTTGCTATGTATGCCCATTTTCTTCCCTCAAGGCTGCATATGCTTGGCTTCTTTTCTTCTTCAGTGCTGGTTGGTCATTACTGCCTCCTTGCATTATTACAAACGTGTGTGACAGTTTGTTACCCTCAGAACTCTTAAATCCCTTTACTTATTTTGGAAGCATATTTCTTGATCCTACACCCCGTAATTTCACGATCAGGCCTCATGGAGTTTTGGATCTTATATGATCATGTGCACAGTTGGCTGTATCATTCTCAAGAGTTGGGACGCGTTTCCCAGAGGCCGTGTCCCCACCTTACTGTGCCGTGTGCGTTATGGGAGGAGTGTTAACGCAGGCCTGGGTTGGGCAAATCCTGCAGATTCCTAAGTCTGTTTCCACTCCAGCCCTTGGACAGCGTCAGGGCACTGAGTTTCAGGGATATTCTGTTTGATGGAGCCTTTCCACAAGGCCCAGGCCGTGATCCATGTTGGCCAGTCTGTCGAGATAGTTTGTGCTAGGATATGATCAGCGGTGAATACCTGCTGTCCTTCCAGGACTGTGGAGCTTCAGTAACTGAGGTCAGTCATAGGGGTGCTGCAGGCCTACGTGATGGGCCTCCCAGGAGGACGCCAGGGCACCCAGACCAGCATGAGCATCCCAGTTGGCAACATTTGAAACATGTTACTTGCCATCACGGGGAAATTGTGTGTCCCGTGCAGTTCCAAGGGAGAAGAGCATCCGGCATCTGGCACTCCAGCCAGGTTTGCTGAGCTGTGACCCATGAGCCTTCTCCCTTTGCTGATTTTATGCCAAGTCCTTGGCTATGAAAACATGGCCATGAGTATCATAATGCTTTGGTCATATAAGTTCTTCCAGCAAATCACGGAGCCTGAGGTGCCCCGGGGACCAGGAACACACATGCCTGATCAAGGTCTACAATGTACAATCCTGTCAGCCGGGGGGATGGCACTGTGGCAAACAGCGATGGTGATGGAAGTCGTTTCCAGAGAAATCTGAGACACATTGTTTTCCCCATCCTATCTTGTTGAGAAAGCTGTCGGTTCTCTGGATTTTGATCTTAAGTACATAAATATTCTCTCTCTAGAAGTGATTTGAGATGCCTCTATGTCCTTGATATTTTGACTCCATCTACCGAGCTTATGTTTGGCAAATGTCATCACAAGTCACAAGGGATAAAGTCCAGCTAAGACAGACAGTCCGATCGGTCTCCTGGATGCACCCCATCATCTCTGTTGTGCTGTTCATACCCACTGAGCCCTACACACATCCACGGCTGTCTTCTGCACAGGGCCTTAACTTACTGCAGATCTGCCAGGACTCCTCCGACTTGATCTTTGTGGTCTGTTAATGACGGAATGTCTGTGGTCCCCCAGGATTCATACGTGAAATCCTCACACTGCAAGTGCTGGTATCTGGGAGGTGGCTGGGCCATGAAGCTGGAGCCCTCCTGAGTGGGATCAGTGACCTCATTAGAGAGACCCCAGAGATCCCCACCTCCACATGAGGACCCAGCGAGAAGACCCGGTCTACAGCACAGGAAGAGTCCTCACCAGACATGGGATCTGCTGGCTGCTGGATCTGGGATGTCCAGCCTCCAGAGCTGTGAGAAGTAAATGTCTGTTGTCCATAAGCCCCCTGGTTTCTGATACTCTGTTCCAGCAGTTCAACCAGACCAGGACTTAACCCTTCACTCATCTATCACCAGGATGAAATTCACCTTTAATTTCCAAAAATCCTAGATGCTCTAGCCATCTCTCTCAGAGCCTTTGTGACTATATTTCCCTTTTAGAATTCATTTTACCAAGAGATGAGAAAGATGCATTAAAAAACTTGGAAAAGAGAGTCATTTTCAAGTTTATATTAACATTTGTACCTAATTACACTTACGCTGAGTGAGGAAAGAAAGGGCTGCCGGGGAGTCTGCTGTGAGGCTGTAAGGCAACCCCCACACTGGCTCAGGGTCCACACCCCCTGGGTGAGGGGTGCTGTGTCGGCCTCGGCCGCCAGACCACCGTGAGGTCCCACTCACGGGTCTCATAGAGACACCCACAAGACAAGGATCACCTTACTTAATTTAAAAATCTCATACACGTTCTTTGTATTTTTCTAAGCTGATGCACTCCATAGAATTATTTAAACAATTGAGTCATTCATGCCAGGTTTTAGAAAATTTAGCTACCATAACTAATTTGAATTTTCTAATTCTCGATTTTTAATAAACTTTTTAATAAATTAATTCACTTGAGTTCAGTTTTGTTTATGTTTTTGCACTTGTTAAGAAATTAATTTTGAATTTTATTCTTGCCCATTTTGTCGGGAGATCCTTTCTTTCACCTCTTCTCGGTCAGTGTTTACTAATGTCATGGTTTATAGTTTTTCTTTCTTTTCAATTTCTCCTTTTAGGAAAGCTCTGCCTTATTCATGTTTTATTGTTCAAGTACAAGTTGAGTGTCTTCACAGTGTGCGATGGGAGGAGGAGGTGCACATAGACGCAGTGGCGTGATTACCACAGTCAAGCTCGTTAGCGATCCTTTCACATGGTCCCCATTTTCTCGTGTGTGATGAGGGCACCTGCAATGTGCTCTCAGCATCTTTCCAGTGGACAACCTAGTGTCCTTAACTGCAGTCCTTATACATGACTGCAGCCTTGGACCCTCTGACCAGCCAACATCCCCTTATGTCTACCCCTTCCCCTCAGCCCCAGTCTGGTCCTCGGAGACCCGCCTGGAGCGTGTCCACAGGGTGACCTAGCCCTGGGGTGGGCCTGGTCCGGGGGCTGCATGGGAGGCAGGTGCCCTTCTGTTCTCCCGCATCCCCGGGGGGGGGACGGGTCTCTGCTGCTGGGCTGGGGCAGGAGTGATGCAGGGGGGCGGGGTGCAGAGATGGGGGGCTGTGCCTTCTCCACCTCCAGCACCTCTTTTCTCGTTTCTGTGCTCCACCTACATGTTGGGACCCCTCACCCGGAGCACTTAGCTCCTGTGAAGGCATTTTCTCGTGCACATAGTTGTTCTAAGTGAGGTTTCTGCCAGGGGAGAGGGCTCGAACCCTTTTTCCATCACTTTGCTTTTCACAGAGTGAAAGTTATTTCTTGCCTTGTCTCGCTGGGCTTTCCAGCATTTTCTTCCAGGCCATTGATGGTGCCAAAGCTCTGCTCACACAGGGCGCTTCCCCAAGGGGCCCTCCGCGGGAAGACCTCCCAGACCCCACTTCTAGTCCTTCCTGTATTACTCCCTCTTCTCATCCACAGATCAAACGGGAAGTGGTTTTCTTTCCTGGACTTTACCATCCTGTTCTACCCCTGCTCTCCCCAAAGCATCTCACTTAGGTCTGCCTTGAAATGTCACAATCGAGCGGGTTTCAGCCTTGCCTCCACCCCACAGCTGCTATCTGTCACCACCTCTTTCTGCCGCTGAGAGCGGCGCCTGGTTTCCCGCCAGCCTCAGGGAATGTCTTCCTTCCCGTCGGACACCTGTCCTCCTTTCTCCTGGGCCGGTGCCGGTCTATGGAGCACTCACTCACTGCTTTTTTCCTTTATTTGTTTGTTTTTGGATTACAATGCTTTTCTTTCAATGGGGCTTTTTTCCATGAATCTGCAGTGCAGAACACGTTTGATTTTATCCTTTTCAATGAAAAATTTTTAAAGACTTTATGTATTTATTTCTGTGTCAGAGAGAGAGAGAGAGAGCGAGAAGGAGCACAAGCAGCGGGAGTGGCAGAGGAAGAGGGAGAAGCACTCTCCCGCTGAGCAGGGAGCCCGATGTGGTCCTCGATCCCAGGACCCTGGGATCAAGACCTGAGCGGAGGGCAGACGCTTAACTGACTGAGCCACCCAGGCGCCCCTACATATCTACACATAGCCTACATTTCTGAAATTTTTGTAAGGGACATCCCAGCTTATTCTTCTTAATAACGTTTGTGCGATACATTAAATTGCTGCTGGTTTCAGAATTTGCTTCGCTCTGCATATATCCCCCAAGCTTGCGTTTCTATTCATTACAGCATAATCAGAAAAACAAAGTTACCTTGCAGTTCACAGGTTTCATTTTCCTTGCTGATTATCTTTTTCAATTCTTTTGTTCCTCTTTCTTTGTGGAGGAGCAATCTGCATGAATGCCTGTGTGACTGTGTGTGTGTACCACATATACACCCGATTTGATATGCACATAGCATTGAAGGTGTCAACCCCATTGTCATAGTCGAGGTCAGTTTGAAGCAGGATAGCACAGAAGTTATCCGCGGTGCTTTTCCCCAATATGTGCTTGAAATTCTGACTTAATACAAATATCTTCTGCTCTACTGCATATATACAGCCTCATCCTAAAGCCACAGTGATGTTCTCATTTGCAAACCTATGTGAAAGGGGAAAGGGGTAGACATCTATGTCCCTTGAGAAAATAGTTCAATATCCTACACAATAAAACACGTGAAACAGAGCTTGTGTGCTGAGAGCTGACTTATTTTTTTCCAGTTTGCAAAATACCAGCCTTTCCCAAAGTTGACTGAGCAGCATTTTATTACATTTATTACATTGTTGTGTCTCACTTGTCACCCATAAACACATCATGCTTTTTGAATTCATCAGAATTTTTTTAAAAAAGATTTTTTTTTTTTTTAATGTAGAAGAGGAACTTGCAGGATGCAGAATAAACTGTGTGGTTGTGGCCGGGGAGTCCAGGGGTGCATTTTCTGTGCTGCCTGGTCCTCTCTGGTCCGGGCATAGTGAACCTCACCCCAGCTTCGGGCTCTCATCTCCGACTTCATGCATTTCCTGTGGGTACACTGAAGGCTGATGGGAACATGGCTTGTTCTTGAGAGTGGAAAATGCTCCCTGTGGTTCTCCCCGGAGAACTAATCTGTGCCCCAAGATGGGGTGCTTCTTCTTAGCCCCCAGAGGTCCTGCTGAGCCCCGCCATCTACCCCTAGTGTGGGGGGCTGGCCATGTAGCATCTGCCTGCAGTCCTCAACCTTCCTTGCAGCTCCCCCCTAAACACTTACTTCTCACCTATAAACCCCAAGTCGTAAGTGAACGTTTGGGTTTCTTGCCCACAAAATAGTTTTGGAGGAGGACTAGGGGAGCAATCCTGCTATGATCTCGGGGACTCTCCACGTCATCCTGCTGGCTCATCTTACTCCTTTGCTGCACTCAGTGTCTAAAACCCGACCTGCGGTTTCAATACCTCACTTTCTCTTCTCCCTTCCCGTATTCAGATCCCGGCAATTGTGCCCTTCCACTGACCAGCTGGAGGGATGTGTTCTTACCCTGCTCCTCTGACTCGGAATCCGCATAGTTCCTGTCATCCTGCACAAATTCCGCCATGCACCTTCAGGAACCTTCCTTCACTCTCCATTCCACAGCTTCTAGCTCGAGTCCGGTCTTCCTCCCCAGGATTTATATTGTACTGGGATTTGACTGCACCCATGTGAGAAAGCATTCTTCTCATTTTCTTTATTTTTCACTTTTATTATTATTTGCAAGAGCTCTTCTCTGTTCTCGGTGCACTCCACAGAAAGCTAGTTCACGTCGTTCAATAAAGAATGAACTGCTCCCTGCTGGCTCTCCTACTCCAGCAGAGATGTTTGCTATTTCCATTTTCCTGCCCATCAGTCCCATCAGTCCCTCAAGGCCACACCGTATCTTGTTTTGTCATCCCTGGTTGCATTTCCTCTTTGCATTTCTTTTTTTTTTAAGATTTTATTTATTTATTGGAGAGAGAGAGAATGAGAGACAGAGAGCATGAGAGGGAGGAGGGTCAGAGGGAGAAGCAGACTCCCTGTTGAGCAGGAGGCTCGATGTGGGACTCGATCCCAGGACTCCAGGATCATGACCTGAGCCGAAGGCAGTCGCTTAACCAACTGAGCCACCCAGGCGCCCCTCCTCTTTGCATTTCAACAGAAAGTCCATTCTTTGCCTTTCTTTCTGGAACCTGGCAGCTAACCCTTGACACCTGCTTCTCTTTGACTGTGTTGGTTGTAGAGGAGTTTTTGAGAATATGCTCCCTATCACCCTGAACAACAACAACAACAACAAAACACCTCTATATAAATTCCAGCTTATAAACTAAAGTCTCTTGATGTTATTCTCTACCTCTAAAATATGTTCACTTTCTACGAATTAGAATCATTGATTTTGGTGGGGGGGAGGTAGACAGTATAACTTTAAAGAAAGAGAGGGACATTATTTCTGATCAGTTGATATAAAGGATAGTTTGTTTCATAATTAACTTCCCCAGTGAAGGGTGAGAGAATACGTGAACTCAAAATGTACTGGTTTGGCATGTGGATTATTTTGAGTTGAAGGCAATCTCCATGGCCTAGGAGACATTTTTTTTTTAAGATTTTATTTATTTTCCAAACTGTTTTCCAAGGTGGCTGTACAAACTTACATTCCTAACAACAGTGTAAGAGGTTTCCCCTTTCTCCACAACCTCTCCAACATTTGTTGTTTCTTGCCTTGTCAATTTTTGACATTCTAACCGGTGTAAGGTGGTATCTCAATATGGTTTTGATTTGAATTTCCCTGATGGCTAATGAGGATGAACATTTTTCCTATGTGTCTGTTGGACATCTGTATGTCTTCTTTGGAGAAGTGTCTGTTCATTCTTCTGCACATTTTTTTGACTTGATCATTAGTTTTTTGTGTGTTGAGTTTGAGAAGTTCTTTCTAGAACTTGGATACCAGCCCTTTGTCTATAGTGTCATTTGCAAATATCTTCGCCCATTCTGTGGGTTGCCTTTTTGTTTTGTTGACTGTTTCCTTTGCTGTGCAGAAGTTTTTATCTTGATGAAGTCCCAAAAGCTCATTTTTGCTTTTGTTTCACTAGCTTTTGGACATATATCTTGAAAGAAGTTGCTGTGGCCGATGTCAAAGAGGTTACTGCTTATGTTCTCCTCTAGGATTTTGATGGATTCCTGTCTCACATTGAGGTCTGTCATCCATTTTTAGTTTATCTCTGTGTAGGGTGTTAGATAATGGTTGAGTTTCATTCTTCTGTATATAGCTGTCCAGTTTTCCCAACACCATTTATTGAAGAGACTGCCTTTTTTCCATTGCATATTTTTTCCTGCTTTGTCGAAGATTGTTTGACCATAGAGTTGAGAGTCCACATCTGGGCTCTCTATTCTGTTCCATTGATCTATGTGTCTGTTTTTGTGCCAGTATCATGCTGTCTTGCTGATCACTGCTTTGTAATATAGCTTGAAATTGGGCAACGTGATGCCCCCAGCTTTGTTTTTCTTTTTCAACATTCCCTTGGCAATTTGGGGTCTTTTCTGATTCCATACAAATTTTAGGATTGTTTGTTCCAGCACTTTGAAAAATGTCATTGGAATTTTGATCGGGTTGGCAATGAAGGTATAGATTGCTCTGGGTAGCATCGACATTTTAACAATGTTTATTCTTCCGATCCATGAGCATGGAATGTTTTTCCATCTTTTTGTGTCTTCTTCAATTTCTTTCATGAGTGTTCTGTAGTTCCTAAAGTATAGATCCTTTACCTCTTTGGTTAGATTTACTCTGAGGTATCTTATGATTTTTGGTGCTGTTATAAATGGAATCATTTCTCTAATTTCTCTTTCTACAGTTGCATTGTTAGTGTATAAGAAAACAACTGATTTCTGTGCATTGATTTTGTATCCTGTCACATTCCTGAATTGCTGTATGAGTTCTAGTAACTTGCGGGTAGAGTCTTTTGGGTTTTCCACATAAGGTATCATGTCATCTGTGAAGAGAGAGAGTTTGACTTCTTCTTTGCCAATTTGGAAAACGGTGTGGAGGTGCCTCAAAAAATTAAAAATAGAGCTACCCTATGACCCAGCAATTGCACTACTGGTATTTACCCCAAAGACACAGATGTAGTGAAAAGAAGGGCCATATGCACCCCAATGTTCATAGCAGCAATGTCCACAATAGCCAAACTGTGGAAAGAGCCAAGATGTCCATCGACAGATGAATGGATAAAGAAGATGTGGTCCATATATACAATGGAATATTACTCAGCCATCAGAAAGGATGAATACCCAACTTTTACATCCACATGGATGGGACTGGAGGAGATTATGCTCAGTGAAATAAGTCAAGCAGAGAAAGTCAATTATCCTATGGTTTCACTTATTTGTGGAACATAAGGAACAGGATGGAGGACATTAGGAGAAGGAAGGGAAAAATGAAGGGGGGGAATCGGAGGGAGAGACGAACCATGAGAGAGTATGGATTCTGAGAAACAAACTGAGGGTTCTAGAGGGGAGGGGGGTGGGGGGATGGGTTAGCCTGGTGATGGGTATTAAGGAGGGCACGTACTGCATGGAGCACTCGGTGTTATATGCAAACAATGAATCATGGTGATCACCACATCAAAAGCTAATGATGTATTGTGTGGTGACTAACATAACATAAAATAAAATAAAAAAAAAGATTCTATTTATTTATTTGTCAGAGAGAGAGAGAGAGAACGAACAGGGGAAGGGGGGGCAGAGGGAGAGGGAGAAGCAGACGCCCCACTGAGCAGGGAGCCCCATGTGGGGCTCGATTCCAGGACCCTGGGATCATGACCTGAGCGGAAGGCAGACGCTTAACTGACTAAGCTACCCAGGTTTTATTAAAAAACAACCCGAGGTTGTTTTTGTTTGTTTGTTTTTGTTTTACCTCTCCCTTAACTGCCTAAAAACTTTAAAGATATAAATAAGGGCCCTGTACCAGAAAGACAGGTATTACCAGAGAAAACATTTTATATCATAAAGACTGATCTATATGGCATGCCAAATGTGTATTTGCCCAAGATTCGCTCTCCCCATCTACCTGTGAATTGTCTTCCTCCCCTTTGAAGCCTCAGACCCCTAATCCCTTCTTCTTAGCTCAAGATAGCATATATGCCCCAGCTGCCTGACTGGGCGTCCCAGAACTTTTGCCCTCCCCCATACATACAGCATACAATTAAATTGGCTTTTTTGTTCTTCCCTCCTGTTAATTTGTCTTATGTCAGTTTAATTCTTTGACCAGCCAGAGAAGCTAGCAGGGAAGAAGGGAAAAGTTTTCTTTCCCCTATGGCAGACTGCCTACTGCTATTTTTGTTAGTTACTGTATCATAATATTTAAGATACATCATCCCTTTTTCAGTTACTAATCTTAACTCCCCAGTTTAAACTGCTAGTGGGTCACCAACATTTTCTATGAAACCTATTTCTTTTTTCTTTTTTTAAAGAGAATTTTATTTTAAGTAGGCTCTACACCCACTGTGGGGCTTGAACTCACAACCCCAAGATCAAGATTCACATGCTCTACCAACTGAGCCAGCCAGACACCCCGAGGCTTATTTCTTTATTCTTCTAGAATGGTAATCTCCATGAATCCAATATCGGAGGTTTTTTTTAATTTCTTTTAAAAGTTTAAATCTCCTTACTGATTTTCTATCTACTAATTCTGTCACTTACTGAGAGAGAAGACTATTAGCATTCTCCAAAAAAAAAAAAATCAACATCTTTATTTCTCTATTCAGTTATGTTATTTTTTGCCACATGTATTTTAGGGCTCTATTGTTAGCTGCATCCACATTTAGGATTTGCTATTGTCTTGGAGAACTTACCTGGCCCCTCTGTCCATTGTCTTCATCCCTCATTAGATTTCTTGTCTGTTACTAATGCAGCTAGTCAAGCTTTGTTTTGGCAAATTTTTTTGTCCGTTTTATCTTCTTTTATCTATTTATTTAAATTCATCTATGTCTTTGTTTTAATGTAGACAGTTTGGATTGGTCTTCCTTTCTATCCAATCTGCTTAGGCTCTGTCTTAATTGGGATATTTGAAAAGTTCACATTTATTGTGATTATTGATATATTTCTGTTCAAATCTGCCCTCTTTCTTGCTTTCTCTATTTTTTCATCTTTAATTCTTCCTCTTCCTTTTCTATCTTTTTACTATGATTTTATTTTATCTCTCCTATGGAATTATTATTTATGCCTTTTTCAAAAGAATGTTAGTGTGT
The DNA here is from genome assembly GCF_003265705.2 of Callorhinus ursinus. Classification (NCBI taxonomy): domain Eukaryota; kingdom Metazoa; phylum Chordata; class Mammalia; order Carnivora; family Otariidae; genus Callorhinus; species Callorhinus ursinus. Next base: position 2,399,535 of record NW_027397079.1, read on the forward strand.
TTTTCTAGTTTTTTTTTCTTTTTAAAGATTTTATTTATTTGACAGAGAAAGAGAGCACAAGCAGGGGGCAGCGGCAGGCAGAGGGAGAGGGAGAAGCAGGCTCCCCACTGAGCAGGGAGCCCAATGTGGGGCTCGATCCCAGGACCCCAGGATGATGACCTGAGCTGAAGGCAGTTGCTCAACCAACTGAGCCACCCAGGCGCCCTGTTTTATTTTTTCTTAATGACAGATATACCCTACTGATATGCACTCACACAAAGGAGTAGCTGGCTATCACTGGAAGGGGCAGGTGCATATGTGAGGGCATGTTGGGGGATTAGCGAGGAGAAGAGGAATGGCATTTACATAATGGCGACTGAGAGCCAGATGTTTTACTTTCCTTTACCATCAGCTCTGAAAGTACTATCAGCAGTATTTTCCAATGGTTTTACCCTTCTTCAGATGCTCATCATTTTCATGATATTAAGTACTTTCTGAACTGAATGTCTCTGAAACTGACATTCTCAGATAAAATATATTTATTAATATATATATTTATAATATATTCTAATGTATTCCTCATCCCTTAACCCACACTGATTTGAAATATTATGGTAAAAGCTTACCACAAATTTAACATCAGATCACTCATTTTAAATATGGCACTAGAACTTTCTAGAGCGCTAATGACATTTAAAATACTGTCAGTTTCAAACACTTTTAAAATTTCAACTGTTTTTTTTTTTTAATTTTCCCTTGGCAAACTTCTAATGCCTGTTAGTTTCTAGTAAAAGGATATGCTAAATGACAATCCAGAATTCATATGTTCAGATGAACATATGAATTTGATCATATGTTCAGATGAAATGAAAGATAGGCTTTTTAATGACATAATTAATAAATGTCATTATGTCAGGGGTAAACATCAATGTCCTTTAATATTTAATTGATATTTTCAAAAGCATTGTCAAAAATGAAAGCAATGATTGTCTAAGATGATAATAAGAGCTTCCTCAAAGTTGACTTATCATTAAGAAGAGAGATAGATATACCTCATGTCAGGACTATGTTCTTAGAGTTCCTGGAGACCTGAAGACTATAATCACATTAAAGTGAATACTCTTGGTAGCTACACCCAGGAAGAGGAGTTTGTTTTTTGAATGGTGACCAGGGAAAAATCTTAAGTGATCATACTATTCAAACTTGGCGCTGTCTTCTCCAATTTATCCACCTAAAGCCTATTGACAGGGAAGGTTCTTAAATCACTACATTCCGTGGGGAGGCAGTAATTGAGTTCTGCACAACAATTATGTCACCTAACAAATGTCTCAGTGCCTGAAATAAGTGTAGACATACACGCCAGGTACAATGGCAAACACAATGGATGCTTTATTTTATTTCTGTAGGTGCACATTTTAGCAGACTCCCCAACACTAAAATTATTGCCTAAACTCCCACTTTTTTTAAAATTTGTGGAGTTATCTGAGGTTTTACTTGCAGACGAGGAAAATGAATATGGAAGAAAAAGATATTTTCTCCTGTTTTGGCCAGAAGCTCACAGTGCTTCATTTGTGGTTTTGGGTAGGTATTGGAAATGAAATGTCAAGAGCTATCACAGGAGGAAATTTCTGCTTATATTGGTCCCTTGTTCCAAATTCTGCCTTAAGAAATATGAACTTAATTCTCCCCTATAATGGTTGTGAATATCCCTTCTCAGTGACATTTTACAAATGCCTGAGTGGATTTTTGATAGTTAAGAATTAACTAATAATAATATAGTTACATTAATTGTTTACATGTGGGTTATTCACTTGTGTCTACAAACACTTCTTTTTACTCCTAGTGCAGTCTGGTCTAATGGAAAAAGTGAGACTGGGAATGCGGAGATGGTGAAGCAGCTTCCATAGTGCTTGGCGTGCAGGCAATGATCAATATAGGTTAATTGTCGCTGCCATCACTGTTGTGTGTGGCCACTGAATGCATGACTTTGGGTAAGCTGCTTGGATGCTCTTATATGTTAAATTGGTCTGTCTACATTCTGGGGTTGCAACAATAATAAATGAAGATAAAGAGAATTAAAAATGCTTTCAAAAATGAAAACTGACAATCCAAGGTAAGACATTCTCGTTATCCCCCAACAAGCTTCTGGAACATCACCATCATTAACTGGTGCGTAATCCTGGAATGCAAAGTAGTTTATCATTACTGAAAGAGGCAATATAAAGTCAGGAAAGTCCACTGTATGTGCCAGGTATATAATCCACACTAACCCTAAATATGAGGCAATGCTGGCTTTCTCCACTTGTGGTTTTTCAAATCCTATCTTGACTTGCAACAATATGGACAACTGCCCACGGGCTATATCTGGTTCTTCATCTCCTTAGTTAGCCTGGCCTGGGGTAGAAATGTGCTCCCACACTGGCTCCAGGAAGCTGCTCAGAGGGTTACCCGCAGGTTGTATCAACACTCGTGTTGGCTGCAGCTAACTCTGATGGAGGTATCTACCCAGGTAATGTATTCCCAGCAGCCCATTTTGTCCACTCAAATAAGCCAGCTCCCCATGGATCTTCAAGTGATTTTCTTGTTGTAAACCTTTCAAGATGTTGTATGCTGTCTGAAGTCAGTGCAGGGATGGGGAGCAAGAGTCGTGGTGATTAATGGTGTTACTCTCTAATAAGGCTTCACCCACTAGCCTTGCTTGTATACATCCAAACACAGTGATTGGAGCATCTTTCCCATAATCCCAGAAACCACCACCCTGGTGACGTAAGCTATGAGGCATATCAGGTCGGTGCATCTGTAGCAAGCAGACTTCAAACCACTGGGATATCCAGTACTTCCCAAGCACAACCTGCATCCTCTCACCATGCCGACACACAAACAGGGCCCACTGGCTGTAGACCTTCAGAGGCTGCATGGGCTGGCAGATAATCGTCAGGGGAGCCATCTCCCCCAGTCCCTGGTCCTCATACCGCCACCTTCCCAACACGCCATCAACTGCTGAGAGAGTGTTGGAAGATGCTGTTTAAGATCGAGTAAGAACCACGAACTATCCAGGTGCTGCATTCATCAGCTTCAGTAATGTAACTCTCAAGCGGGAATCCAGAGCAGCTGGTGGTTGAGTGTGTGCTGTAGATCCAGCCCTCACTGGTGCTGCTCTTCTCCATCGGAGACATAAAGATGAAGTCTCCAGAGACCAGCTCCAGCTTGCCATCATGGTGTGGGGTGTAGAGCTAGCTCACCTATAATGTCTCATGGGTAGCCCCGCAGGTATCTCGCAAGAATGTGGTAGCCACCCAGCCACAACTTAGTTTGATATCAATGTTCTGGGCTAGTTTCTCCACGGTAGGTAGTGGCTAGCTCAGAAGTGCTAAGCCAGGAGCTACATGAAACTGTTTCTTATAAGATTCCACATGTACATCGGTTTTCAACGTAGGCTTCACAGCAAAGTGAGTGACAAACTTCTTGAGGACATCTGTGTTGTCTTCCTTCACCAAGAGATCAATGAAGTTGGAGGAAGTACAGAGCTCCAGGGTGCATGGGGCTGAGGACCTGCATTTCCAGTGACTGAGAGTGGTCTGCAGGGCTTTCCCCAGTCATCCACCTTGCTGTCCTCACACAGGAAGGACTGGCAGGAGGTGATGTGGGGGAAGATGTTGTGTGCTTTTTCTTCCCGTAGGTCTGCTTTGACTGTTGCCAACAGCTGGAGAGCTTCTGTGGTAAGAGGCTAGTGGATTGGAGGTAAAGGATGTCCTCTTGGGGCAGGAGGTCATCCAGGAAGGGGTCGAGGATGTAAGAGAATGACCAGTCACATGCCTTCTGAACACTTCTTCTTCCTGTGATGCCAAGGCTTTTTGTCATCTGGAATTCTGGTCAGGGCCTAAGCCAAGGAGGAGATAACACTCTCGATGTTAAACCATCCACCAAACACTGGGGACTTTGCACTTAGTTTAAAGTCTTGAGAAAGTGGATCTCAATGCAGATCTGTAAAGCACTGGCTTCTGGGTCTACCACCTAATCAGCAGGGACTGGCGTATTCCTCACCAAGAGGTAGGGCTGCTCAGTGGGTGATGATGGCTGCTCCAGCCTCTTCTCCTGGCCTCTAAACTTCCACTTTCATGACTATATCACCACAACTGTAGAAGCACTTTTAAAAATCATAATAAATGAAGAATTAAGCCACTGAATACTTAGCAGCACTATAGTTAAAAAGGGACATTTACCCTTTCTCCTCTGTAACTACCTTGTGTAGAAGGAAAGGTAATACCACTTAAAAAGCATGCACACCTCTTGTACCAAATTATTTATACAGAAATTCTTAAACCATGAGAAGAGTCTCTATTGTTTAACGTAGTTAATATTGGGACCAAAGAAGCAAAATGTGATACGGAAAGAACTGGGGTCTAATTTTGGGTCTGCTGTTGAAGAGCTTGGGAGTGCTGAATATATTGTTGAGCTTTTCTGACTTTAATCACTTCAATTTAAAAAAAAATGAGACTATAGGGGGTGATAGAGTGAGACCCTTCCAGACTGACTCCTTCATATAAATGAATGACAAAATCTGGACTGATTATGAGTAGCCACCTGAGGATGTTGGACAATGAATAGAATCAGGTAGATGGATGGGTAGTACATATTTAGAAGAGAGAATTTCTTTTTAAGATAGTTTCTTTTTAAGGTCATGTAGCTCTGAGCTAAGTGCAGTTGACATTGTTATGAGTTGGTGAGAAAACTGGTAGGAAAAGTATGGTGGTCTTTCTGTCTAGGGAAATGGAGAACTGATGCTGGAGAATCCATGGGTGCTGGAGGGAGTGCTGAAGTCCTGTGAGTGAAAGATACGGAGTGAGGATGCCCATATTACTGACTGATCACAGAAAAATGCATGTGTGAAAGAGACAAGAGCTGGCCAACTATAGTCAGAAGATCTAAACTGGGACTGCAGCTGCCACCCAGCTTTTAGTCCAAGACAAGCCAGGGTCATTAATTGTTAAAACAAAAGACAGTGTGCATAAAAGAAGAAATAACAAAAGATAGGATCCTCATGATTTACCATCTATAATATCTGAGATAGAATCCAAAATATCTGGCATACAAAGAACTAAGAAAATATAGCCTATTTTCTGTAGAAAAGAAAATGTGCCAAAACTCAGCTCAAAATAACCCAGATATTGAAGCTAGCAGATAAAGATATTAAAGAGATTAATATATTTATACTCAATGAAGTAAAACAGAATGTGCTTTCAGTGAATATATAAGAATCTTAGCAGGGTAATAGAACTGAAAACATGGAGTATCTGATTTTTTAAAAAAAATATACAATAGGTGGACTTAGCAGTAAAAGGGAGATGACAGAGAAAAGAATAAATAAACCTGACAGATAAAATAGGTGGATAGAATTTTCCAACATAAGCAATAGAAAAAAATAAAGATTTAAATATATATAAATGTAACACTGGGGACCAGTTAGTTTATATGAAGTGATTCAATATACATATAGATGGAATTACAAGGCAGAAGAGAAAATGTATTAGAAAAGTCTTTGGAAGAAATAGTAGCCAAAAATTTCCCTAATTTGATGAAAGACAGAAATCCACAAATGCAATAGCCTCCCTAGTAGACGTACCTTTTCTTCTGCCAAAAATCTAGGTTACCAACTATACCCAAAGGCCATTAACAAACCAGGAATCACACTTATTCTGATCTGGGCTTCATCCCTGGGAAGGTAGATGGCCAGTGCACCCTTGCTCTGTGGAACCGCTCTCTGGGGGCCCAACAAGAAGCCCAAGTAACTGCTTCTTGGCAGACTCACATTTCTGTTCTCCCATTTCCATGAATCTGTCAAAAACCTGGCACATCCTCTGAGGTACTCTGTTGCAACTGTCTGAAATAATATCTCTTAGGGAAAAAATGGCCCCGAATGCTGAACTCATCTCTTTGAGCTTCCAGAACATGACTTCACAGATCTCCATCATCAAGGACTTTCCAGATGCCCTTTCTTTACATATTTCTTCCATCCTTTCTTTTATATCTTTCATAATTTTAAATGTACTAATTCAGTATAGCTTTCAATTTTTCTATTATCTAAAATGCTAAATGTCACAATTTTCCTCAGGCAGCTTTAATTTCTTTTTTTTTTCCAGAATAGTTGTTGTCAGTAGGGAGATCAGCTTGGGTACCATGAGATGTTCAGTTGGGCCCTGAATAGCAGTCTAAATTTGATCCTTATTTCTATGACCCTCCAGGAGAGTACTCGGACCTTAGAAATATTTATCATCTTCACTCCCTCTAGAAGCACACTTATATAGCACTATCTGAAAAAAAAGTCTCCTTGTTTTTACTCCTATTATAATTTTCTTTACATTTGTGTTTATTTAAGCAGTGAATAATTATTGTATTTTCTAACATGTAATATGCTTATTCATGAATCAGTGATTTTAAAATCATTTTCCCCTTACTAGGCAACATGTTCTCATGCAACTTCATTCTTGAATTGTTCTTTCAGCAATTACAAATCGTCTTTCTCACTTTTGTCTGAAAATATTTGTATTATTTTTGGGTTTTGAATAACTACATATTGGATTATGGTTGGAAATTATATTCTACTAGTATACTCGAGATATACTAAATTTTTATTTTTTATTTATTTTTTAAAGATTTTATTTATTTATTTGAGAGAGAGAGAGAATGAGAGATAGAAAGCATGAGAGGGAAGAGGGTCAGAGGGAGAAGCAGACTCCCTGCTGAGTAGGAAGCCCAATGAGGGACTCGATCCCGGGACTCCAGGATCATGACCTGAGCCGAAGGCAGTCGCTTAACCAACTGAGCCACCCAGGTGCCCATATACTAAATTTTTAAATGACTTACCAATATGTTCTCTCCTCTATTGTTTATGTGAAACCTTTGTCAATTAATATCAGCTTCATTTAGATACTCTGTCTTCTTCTCTGGTTATCTGATAACTTCTTCACCTTCCTCCCCACTCAGGTTTATGTGTCATTTAATTTTAATGTGTCTAGGTATTTTTTTTTAAATTTATTTCTCTTGCTTGAAACATAACGTGTTTCATGTTGTCATTACTTCATTTATGCTATCTTTCATTCATGCTTTTTATTGTTTGTTTATCTTCAAATGTCATTGTATCTTGAGACCCTGATGCCTCTGACTCATATCCCTGTCAACATCCTACCAGGAAGCCTAGGAGTCACCTTGCAAATTTACTGCTCTTGTTTTAAGTCCCCTCTCCATAAAATCCACTGGGGAATTCCTCTTTTGTTTCTGCCATACATTTGTTTTCTAGTGCACTGTATTTCTATATCTTGGAGTAGGAGAGTCTCCTTATTTCTTAGTCTAGCTATTTCTGAAATTAGAAAATAGAAATTATTTCATTTTTCATTAAAAGGAAAAGAAGATGGCAAAGATGTGGATGCCTGGAGTGTTCGTGTCTTCTTTGAAAGGTAAGTACTATTATTCATCGACCAGAGTTAGATAGTTTGATAAATGGAATGAATGTTAAGTTGACAGCTATATTATTGGGTGGCTGGGTACATGGCATGAAGACTGGATTGGACACATCAGGCAGAATGTTCAACATGATAAATTGTACTGAGGTGGAAAAAGAGGCATTTTTGCAAGGAAAGATGGATGGGTGTTCCATTATCATGGGCTGGGGTTTATAATTGGCTTATGCATGATGGCTTGGACAATGTTGCTGTAACAAAACGACCCTGAAACCTAGGTGATAGTGATGTAAATAATGGATTATCTCATAACAAGTTTTATTCAGGTAAGATATTTCCTGAATGATTGTCCTCTACATGGTTAATGAGATGTAGGTTCTTTCCGCGTGCCATCTTAATGTCTAGAATACCTTGCCTATAGGTTCTCCAAAAAAGTTTAAGAGAGAAAATAAAGAACATGTTTTCTGTTTTTTTATAAAGCCCAAGTCCAAAAGGTACTTCTATCCTATATCCCTTTGCTCAGAATTCACTTATTTACATGATCCCAACTTAGTTATAAGGAAAGCTGGAAATTTCTGTACACCCAGGATGAGGAAAACACACGGAGAATATTTAGCCCTGTCTCAACCAAAACAGTGGCAAGAAACTCTCTGGAAATGTAATAGGTGTAGACAAAGTCCAGACTCTGGTGGGTCTCAAGCAGGATACATTTAGGAAGGAGTATATGTGAATCTAGAAATCTATGCCCATAATATTATCTGTATCACCTTTCCCTTGGAAACTTCATATTGATTTTAAATATTGATCTAGATCACAGGTGGGCATATATCGTCCCACAGGCCAGATCTCACCTGCAAGCCATTGTAGTATGATCTTTCTGTTAAACTTTCACATATTTAAAGAGATAAGATATGTAAAAGAATAATATGCAAACCACAGAGCCTAAATTATTTAATATCTGGGCCTTTATACAAAAATGATTGATAATGGCAAGCACCGTCTGGTTATAAAATCCTGAATTTTTGTAAAATAGACAATTCTAAGGATTATATAGACATACTTGGAATAGAAATTTTGAAAAATTATTATGCTATATGAGAAGATCCAGTTTAGGGAGTAGAGGAAAAGTGAGCTGAGAACCACAGTACTGAAGTTCACCAACGTTCATGAATGAGGAAGCTGAGGGTCTGACAAAGATGCCGAGGGTAACAGTGTCACCAGAGATCTCACGGAAGAGAAAAGAAACAGAAGATTCCAAGACCGAAGACGTGTTTCATCATAGCAGTGAGAAGGCTCAGCTCGGCACTTTGCATTGCCTTCCAGCCAAGAGGATTAATGTGGATTCTTATTTTCAGTGATAATTCAAATGTACCTGAAGAACAAAATAATAAAGAATCTTTTTGGCTTATTTATCATTGTATCCCTAGCACTGTACCCAACTCTCGTGAAGCACAAAAGAAAAATTGTGTTGGCTGAGTACATAGATGAATGACCTGTAGTCAGTCAATTAATACCAATGTATTGCTTTTTGATAACATATAATTCTTTCATGTTCCTATTTGATATTTAGCAAAATTAGTGGCATTTACAATGCTTAATAATTCTTAGTCCTTGTAAACCAACAGTACCAGGTTTTCTGCCTTTATTGATTTTCCCATTCACATTTGGTATGCGAGGACTGTGGGGGTTGAGTGGAGATGTATCTACGATTGTTATCTGAATTGTCATCTGCAGCCATTTGTATGCCGTATAGATCTGGTAATTCTCTGGGAAGGATGTTCTTGGCAAATCCATTATTTTGGATCTTTGTTGATCTCAGTCTCTTTGGTATTTATAGAGTTACTTAAGAATCTGCTCTATTAAAAAAAAAGAATCTGGTCTAATTTCATTTATTAAACGTGGCCTAAAATCAAGTGTAAGGACCTATAAAATTTAGCAAAATACATGCTTTGTGACCTAAAATATTGCAACATAAAACTGTAATTAATCTACCTTCTATAAGTTGCAATTGATTTGATAGTCGAAATTTGCCACTTAAGGATGACCTTGTGGTTTTACCATCTGTTCTTTGCCAAGGATGTCAAATATGGCTAAAACTGGGTTTTCTTTTCCTGACACATTATGCACAAATATTCCGCTCTCAGAAATTTGTCAAAATATTCATGCTTTTAAGAAGTACTTTATACTTGCACTTAGTGAAAGATAGTAAATAATTAAAAAACACTTTAACTTTCCAGAGCACATCATAGTAATCTTTAATTTCATCCCATGAATCAATCTGGTTTTCAAAATTTAGTGTCTACAGACTGATCCAGAGTTGGGGGAGATATTGGAATTTGCATTTACAGTTCTTTATATTGTAACGTAACAGTAACACTATACTAACCAAAGAATTCAGTAATTTGTTCTACGCAGAAGGCAGGGATATTAACCATATGGCTGTGCTAATGTCACCACAAACCGACTGAAATTGTATCAAATCCATGTCTCGGGCACCTTACCACACATGCTACCAGCTGTCTAGACTCAGGGAGCCAAGCATGGGATATCTCTGGATCCAGTGGTTGATTTCATTTGAGTAAAGTTAGCAGACAATCCTTTTGTTGATATACTAATTCAAGAACTAGAATGAGAAGGAGCTAGAAGCAGCTCTTTCAGGAACGCCCTTGCTATAGATTAGAGATGTTGGATATTTTTTTAAAAAATCCACATTCTCAAGAGGAATTAGAGAAGGTTTTTTGAGTTAATTTCTTCTTATTACAATTACCACATGCAGCATATAAAGTACATATGCAGGCATCCAAAATACAATTTATCATCGAGGCACTATGCCTTGAAACTTTAAAGGATGATTTTGAACAGAGTAAAGAATTTGGACTGTAGAAAGTGGTATGGATAATGCCATGGACACTGTAAATAACTCTCTCCCATAACTACAGTTTTGCATAAAAGTAGGCAAATTGCGTTCCACATTTTTTCTAAATGGATAGAAAGTATGATAACTAAAGTTATATAATTTTAACAAACATCATTCCCCTGTGACTAAGATGTGTGCCATTTTGAGCATCTCAGCATGGGCTGACAGTGGAGTTTCAAGGGAAAACACTCCTTAACATATAAACAAAGTGGTGTGACCTTTTTTTTATGAGCTTGTCATGGCAAATATACCTGTTGCAGGATAATGTCGGATGATTGGGAAGCAAAGACCAAAATGCACAAAGACTGTGCTGCAACTTTCTTAAAAAATTATTTGGAAATAACATTGTATAAAAAACTAGTGATTTCCAGCTTTACTGAATAGTCAGAGTGAGAGCTGCTGAGGGCTGGGTCCACTCTGAGCCCTGAGGGTCGGAGTGGGTGACTGTGGTGAAAAGCATCATCCAGGGAATTCACTAGGGACAGGTCAGTGTGTCCTGGGGCAGCTGGAAGGGAAGCCTGAAAGCATGCCACTTAATCACCCTCCGCCTTGTTACGAGGAAAGTACACATCTTACAGTTTATCCTGCATTTAACCAAAGCAGGTCGTGTGCAAAGGGCCTGCTGACTCTGGCTCAGTCTGCAGTCTGGGCTCCCTGATGACACAAGCTGACATGGCACATTCTTATGGCTCTTTGCCTGATGCCGTCAGTGAAATGCAGAGTTTGGTGTCTCCTGTGGGAACCTCTAGCCAGGGGACCAGTTGGGAAGCTCGCTCGGCCACTCGCTCGTTGTGTGGCCTTGGTTAAATCCCTCCACCTGGCCCGTTTATAGAATGGGAGTAAGGATTGTGCCTACCTCATGGGCTCGTTGCAGAAGTCTGTTAAGGGAATTTGTGAAACTCCACAGTTACAGCAGAGCCTGACAGATGGTATGTGCTCCTTGGCCCCTTTGTGTTTGTTAAAGAAACTAAATAGGTACCCTGAAAAGTCACCGGGACTTTTCTCTGTTAAACACCCCCTGGGATGTATACCGTACCTCTCGTCAATAACCAGTAGAAAGAGCTCTCAGTACCGCAGAGCGACAGGACCAGATGCCAGGGCGAGACCGAGGTTTGTTGTCTGTCTTTGGACCGCTCATTCTGACGGTGCCTCTCAAAGCTGTCTTTCCCAGCGTGAGCCTCTTCTGACCACTGCAATGTCTGAAGACTTCAATGCCATGTTTGTGTATCTAATTCCATCGTAATGAGAAGCAACAAGGTTGTTAGCATGAGACAAGGTTAAATTATATACCAAGGTCATGCAACAGGACATGGAGCTATATGTCTCAAAAGACCCTATCCCCACAGCGGCAGGAAAAGCCTTCACTGCTCTTCAACCCTGCATGGCTTGTGGAGGACTCCCGTGTCTCCATTCTTCTGGTATGTTCCTTGTGTTTCCTGGCACTTGGAAAGCAGAAACATGGGTGTGGAACTTGAAGGCTGATGCGGAAGCATCTGGAGAAGAACGGGAAAGCAGAAGGCGTTCCCTTGCTCATGTAGATCTGAAAATGGGGCTGGGAGCGGGATGCAGGTGCAGAGGAGACAAGGCACACAGGGGCTCTGACAGTGAAGGCAAGGGCAGATGGGCACAGGGTCTGCTGGGGCCTGGCTGATCAAGAAAGAGGGCAGAGTTTCACGGTAGGCTCTGGAGGCATTCCAGGTTCACTGACGTGATTAGTTAAATCAGTTAAGTATCAGTGACTCCTTCCAGGGGGAGCAGAGGGCAAAGAGAAATGGAGTGTAAATGAGGCAAAGCAATATACAAATCCAAGCAGAGTACACGCGGTCATGGAGAGGAGGCAGGAATGATCTGCAGCTTGGATTCCAGAATGTGTTCTTGGTGTCACACAGCCGCCATGATGGAGGGAGGGTCAGTCTGACAGGCTCCACGCAGGGCCCCACCTGGAGGAGCCCGTGGGGCACAGGATGGGGCCACGGACTCCGTGGGAAGTTTCTCCAAACAGAACCCATTCAGAGTGAGTGACAATCAAAAGGAGTCTCATAGGACAACTTTGAACGAACAGCTGGAGTTGGGTCTGATTAGTTTATAAACTTTCAAAGTTCCATAAAAAAATAATCATGCTCATAAGGCTTTCAGCTTTTTGGCCTGATTACTTAAGGAGTTTCTTGACCAAAAAGAAAAAGAAACTTTCAGTTAATTGATTAGGTATGCATTTAAGTGCCAAAAGTTTTCCTAGTAACCATTTTTTTAATGAACTTTATTGTGTGTACTTTACAATCACAGGTGGAGTGGGATGAATTTTTAACAAATATACATATTCCTATCACCCCCACGGCAAGTAAGAAATAGAACATCTCCAGGATGACCCTCACACCCCTTTCTCTGAGCCATTAGGCAACCCCTGACCTCCTGATGCTCTACATTGTCTTTGTTTCTCTAGAATTTCCTATAAATGGAATTATTCTCTATGTCTTCTTTTGCGTCTGGCTTCTTCCCCTCAGCATTAACTTTCGAGATCATCTATGCTGACGTGGATCTGCTTTCTCTTTATTTTATTGCAAAGCAGTAGTAATCCAGAATACACATAGACATTCACACACAATTTGCTCTAAATTGTACTGAATTTTACTTTCATTACCTAAAATATGCTCACCCTATTCTGTATCTTTAGAGTATGCAAAAAACCCAAAAAATCCAAAGCATATTTTTAAAATATTGATTCTCAGTATAAAGTATATGTGTGCATATAAATATAGAAATTATAAACATTCATATAAACATGTACATAAACACATAGGAGTTTATATGATTGAAAAAAAAACATTTCAAAACAAGAGCAAGCTTTGCTGTTTGCTCTGTACTCTGATCTATTCTGGTCTAGTCTAGTCCATGTCATACCTTAAAATGAGGGTCACAAGCCACGAAATTAATTTCAAAACCCACAATGGGTCATCATGTGCAGTTTGAAAAGTATGAATCTCGAGTATGTTGATCACCTGATTGTCACCTCACTCTGTACAGTCTTGCATTGCCCAGCTTGTGAGGGTTTACCCATGACAAATGCAGTAAACTATTACGTTATGAGATTGAATATTTCCTCCTCCAATGACCCATTTGACCCCAATCAGTAAGATCTTTCCTAATCTTCTGCTTCAGTTGAAGTGATTCCTCTGATTGGTTGGTTACAATTTTCTATGTGGGGAACTCTGTGTGTTTGTTACCATCTGAAACTCTGTTCCATGTAGGTAAGGTTGCAGATTGTCTACATGGCCCTATGTGAACCCCAGATGCTCACACGATTCATTCCCCCTTTTAAGGCTATGTGGTGGTTGCCAAAGCAGATGTTGCTTCATGCAATCTTCCGGTTTTTTTCTTCCCACATAGGTCGTACGTTTTTAGCCTCTCATGATTCTATCCATTTGCGGCTTCCACTTCCAAGTCCACGTGCATTTTAGAAAGATGGGTGTAAAGATTTATGGTATTTCCTTAATCATTATGCATTGTCTCAAGGCAAAGCCTGTGCAGTGTTCATTTGTCCTATGCTGTGAATCCGGGAGAAAGCATGACACAGCAGAAGCACTTGGTTAATGCTGAGTGAATACATTTAGCAACACTATGACCTTCGTATTTTCTACTGAGGCTGACCGAATGGTCATTTTCTCTGGAGCAGACTGAGTGCGGTGTTCTGAGGCTCTCCCAGCTTCCAGCTTTGTGCTCTTGGGCAAAGTCATTGATATTTCTGGGTCTCAGTGTTCTCTTCCTATTAAGTGTGGGTAATATTCAATTCAACTGTTTTTGTGAGGATTGGGTGAGTTAATATATATAAAATACAGAAAGGGGATGTTTAGCAAATCATTAGAACCATGTAAGTGCTGAGCTTTGTTATTAGATGTTAAGCTTTGTTATTCGGAGAGCAGAACGGGCCACCCTAATTATGCCTCTCCGGTATAAGGATTACGTTGACCAACAGCTGACATAGGAGACGCTCAAAGGTCAGCTGAAGTGTTGGGAGGATGGCTCCGCCCTGGACTCTCCTGCCCCCCTCCCTCCCCGCCCCCCACCTTCTCCCCCGCCCCCAGCTCTGGCATTTGAGCCCACCTTGGTCACGGGTGTCCCTCCACCACCAGGAGCATTTGAAGCATTATCTGTTTTCTGCTGCTTCCTCTGCAACTTAAACTTGCACAGGTCACATTGGAAAAGTCCTTGAGCCGCTTGAGACCCTCTCTTCGTCAGAGACCCACAGATCCCACTGACAGGAGGCTGTTTTCCCACAAAAGTTGCCATTCACCCTAGAGCTCAGGTCACGGCTTGAGAGTCCTCTTCCCAGGGGAGCATCCTCCTTGGTTCCCTCCATTCTGCTTTCTCTGCCCAAGAGGGTTGACATCGAACACAAGTGCTGATTAAGGTCCTGTTGGTGACAGGGAGGAAGTCGCCGCTGAGATCTGGTTCAGCAGGAGCACCTGAGAAGCTTCTTGACACCACTCTTCCTCCTCAGGTCTGTCCTTCCCATCACAGCTCTTCTTCTTATTGCACTGTTTCCCCTGAAAACAGAAAGACACCTGGCCGGCATCCACCTGTCCTCTCATGTCCCCTCCCTGCCATTTGGGTCCCTTGCACCTGTCGGAGACCCTCAGTCACTTGTAATGTGGAGTCACTCCTTTCGCTCAGATCCTGCTCTTTGTTCCCCAACTACTGTCTTTGCCTTCAAAGTGACCCCAGTGACTGCAGGCCGAGAGGTGGGGGGCAGGTGGAGAGGAGCCGGCGCAGGGAGCGAAGTGAGGAAGTGAAGTGTTTGCCAACCGTCTCCCTGTCACAGAACATAGACGGAAAATGAGATATCGCTTAAAAGATATGTAATTGTGCTGTGACAACCCAATCAGAGACATTTAAACGGGGCAATCTGAAGCCTCGGTAACTCTCTGCACATCTACCTCATTGCTCTCCATCTTCGGTACCCCCTTTGTCTGCTTCCAGCGATTTGGATGGGGGAGACACCTGTCCACCCACACTTCCTCGATTCCTTTTTACCAGTTCATCCTCTCAGAAAGTGACTATGGCTCTACGTGTTAATTCTGAATTCCTAAGGAAGTGTTTCTGAAAGCGAAGTTACTATCAGGTGCCCCGAACCAAACAGTGGTACCCGGGGGCTCAGAAGGTATCCGGTTAAACCCCAACGGTGTGTAAACGTGTGATGAATGAGTGAGAAGGGAGGATCGAGGGAGGGGTGTGGGCTGGGATCTCACAGATACTGCATATTCTCTGTGTCTTTATGTGTGAGTATAAAACATTGCCTTTGTGTGGAATAGAAAGTGCTCCCCCACTTCTTGACACACAGTACTGCAAGTGCAGGAAAGTTATTATAAGAAATTTTCAAATCTAAATGGTGCTCCCGAGTTGTCTAAAGAACCACCTACTCAACTAAGTTTGTTACAATCCACCTACCAAAATCATTGCTCCCTTCCTGGCATAACACTGGTGCTATTTATGATGGCAAACATTCCATTTTGTTCCCCACTTTGGTGTCTTGTGTACGCTCACTTTGTATAAGATTTTGCATGGATTCACATGTATTTAACCAGAAGCTTATAACACTGTTACTGAAATTTGGGTTTTGACTTCTGTTGTTCTTCTACTTTTGTTACAATGTGAACAAACTAACAGGGTATTTCTGTGTGATGGGACAGCACTTATAAAAGAGACAACTGGAGAATATGTCAAAACCAGGAGCTGAGGACGATGCACAAGCCAAGCAATATGGAATATTCTGGAAGAGTAGATGAGAGCTCATACCTTGTAGTTCACTGCACATTCAGCATGACTGTACTTGGGTTCTTAATATCATTTGATAGAAGCATGGACAAAAGGAAAAAAGAAGACCTCTTTTGAGAATTTAAGTTTCACAGAGTATGTATAGTTCTTTCATTTTTGTCATTTATTTATTTATTTAAAGATTTTATTTACTTATTTGACAGAGAAAGAGATAATGAGAGCAAGAACACAAGCAGGGGGAGAGGGAGAGGGTGAAACAGGCTTCCTGCCGAGCAGGGAGCCCGATGCGGGGCTCCATCCCAGGACCCCGGGACCATGACCCGAGCCGAAGGCAGACGCCCAACGGCTGAGCCACCCAGGTGCCTCTCATTTTTGTCATTTAAAAAAAGGCACTGGGGTGCTTGGGTGGCTCAGTAGGTGAAGCATCTGCCTTGGCTCAGGTCATGGTCCCAGGGTCCTGGGATCCAGTCCCCTTCTCGGTGGGGACCCTCCCTCTCCCTCTCTCTCTGCTCCTCCCCCGCTTGCACACTCTCTGTCAAATAAATAAATAAAATCTTAAAAAAAAACCATTATGGTAAGTGAAGTAAGTCAGAGAAAGACAAATGCTGTATAACCTCATTTATATATGGAATCTAATTAATTAAAAAAATAGAAAAAAAACCCTCAGCAAACTCATACAAAAAGACAGGAGATTTGTGTTATCAGAGGGGAAATGCAAGAAGACGGTCGAAACACACAGACCTCCAGCCTAAGATAAAGTCCTGGGGACGCACAGCAAGGCAGCTGAAGCTGGTACCGGTGGGGGGTACGTAGGAAGGGTAACAAGAGGGTAGTAGATCGTGAACGCTCTCATCCAAGGAGAAATCTTGTTCTCTTCTTTTTATTGTATTTCTATGACATGACTGAGGCTAACTAAAGCTCGTGTGGTGATCATTTCACAACACACGGAAATCCACCTTCTTGCTTTATACGTCTTAACTGTATACAGGGATGGGGTCAATTATTTCTCAATAAAACTGGAAAAAAGTGAATAGATTGATGATGGTGTTGTTATTCAGTTACAAGAGGAAACTGAGGCCTATGGCGCTTAAGTGATTTTTTCAAACCTCTATACAGGTAATAAAACCAGTAACAAGTCCCAACTATGTGCCCATGTGTACGTTAGTTCCTGTTATTTCCCAGTGCTCTAGGCTGTAGTGCATTGTAATTCATGCGTAGATGGGAAACTGAGGCACGTACAGTTGAAAACTTGTGGCCCAACAGCTAAAGGCCTAGAGCTGCTAAGTAGCAGAGGGAGCATTGAGCCTGGGCGGCTGTGCCCACTTTTCTGTTTCAATTGCTTACAGCTAAATAATGACACCCGACTCCTGGTAAGTCTACCTTCCCACACGTAGCCTGCTGTTATGAAATTGCCTGGCTCTATTTGGTTCTTTAGATTTCTAAATGTATTTTAGAACAAACTCCTCAAAGTCCATAAACCCCCTCATCGCAAGTTGGACTTGGATTGATTTAATGTAACAACTGTGTTAGAATGTCTATTGTACTGGTGTTGAAATCTTGTTTATTAATATTGATTTATACGTCTTTAGAATATACTTTTAGAATTTTGTCCATAAAGGCCCTAGCACCGTCTGATTTATTTCTGAGCTTTTATTACTGTCTTGCTAATATTGACTTTTTTTTTCTGTAGTATTTTCAGTTTGGTTATCATTGGTGTGAAATGCTGTGTCTTGGTTTAATGTACTCTTATCAAATAATCAAAGTCCAAGCAGTGTCTGTGATAAGGAACTAAGTTACTACCATCAAAGTAAACTCTCCCAGAAAGACATTTCCCTTGTCATCCCAAATATTGTCAGCCACCTACTCCAGAAAGTCATTTTGAGGTCCCAGACACCACTCTGATCTTCTCACAGTGGTGAGGTCCTATCTCCATTGGGTGGATCCCTGCAGGAATGATGGCTTTGTGAGCCCTCCAGTTCCCAGGCAGGATGGACGTGCGCACTTCTCCTCTCCACCCTCTCAGTTCCGAGTCTTGTGCTGGACCCTCTACAGCCACTGAAGCCTAGTCACCTGATGCCTCCATAAAGAACTGTTCTGTTCATGACACTGAATTAGCGTTTTGATTTAATTAGTAGGATCTTAGAAAGACTTTGCATCCCAGTAAGTGATTCTGTTTAGTAGGGTCCCTACATGGTTGCTGCACATGGCCCCTGGCACTAATTATGGTTCCAGCTTTTGGAAGTATTCCTCAGTTTTCAGAGCTATGAGCAACATTCATAGTTCCTCGTGTACATTATTTCCTGCTAAAACTGATAGTCTTTCTCCTAGTTGGAAGTTATACTAGATGAACATGTGCCATGTAAAAGAAAATATTAAGCATATACATCCACAGAGAAATACATATTCATAGCTCCACTGACTGTCATATACCAGCAGAATAAGAATACACAAATATTTCGATATGGAGATTTTCTTATACTTACTCTATATGCAATCATATAATTTTGTAAATTATAGTAACATTGCCCTTTCCTTGCCAGTCCTTAAGCCCTTCCCCACACGCATTAATGCACTAATAAGGTCTTCTCATTCCATGCTGAGGAGGTATAGTGATAGTGATCTCCTGGTTCCTTCCTAAATTTAATATTTTTGTTGATTTCCTCTATCAGGTAGAAAGCGTTCCTTTGCATTCTTAGTCTGATTTTTTTTTTATTATCATGACTGCCTACTGGATATATTGAATGTTATTTTGCTTTTAGAGAAATGATCATATGGCTATTATCACTCAGTAAATTATGTGGTGAATTATGTTGACAGGTCCTCTGATGTTGAATAATTCCTGCATCCTTGATATAAACCCTACTTGTTCACGGTGTATTTTTAAATAGCTATTGAATTCACATCACTTATATTCTATTTGAGCATACATCCTTAACGAAATTGCCTATAATTTCCTTCACTGTTTTTTTTTTGCTTGTCCAATCTGCTATTAAGATTATAATTATCTCAAAAAATGATTAGAGAAGATTTCTCTCTTTTATAATATCTATTCCTTGAAATTTGGAAAACTAGCTTGCTTAAAGAAAAAACAGAAACCTCACAAAACAACACCATAAAAATGCTCTGTTTTTCTTTCTGTCCCTCTTGGTCTCTCTCTCTCTCTCCTTTTTTCAGGGAGTCTTGCCCTCTGATTATTCAATCAGACATCATCCTAAGTACTCATGTGAAGGGATTTTGCAGATAGAATCAGAGGCCTGAATCAGTGGGCCCTAATATATGGAAAGTACTCAAGTGGTCCTGACCCATTCAGGGAAGCCCTTTAGAAACGGCATTTCTTCAAGCTGATGGAGGAAGACGGAGGAAGAAAGACTTGAGGTGTGGGGGACACTCAACATGCCCTTTAGGTTGATGATGGAGTGAGCCTGTGACAGGGAAGTTGGGCTGCCGCCGGCAGTCCGGAGTGGCCCCAGCTGAAGTCAGCTAGGAATGGGAACCTCAGACCCACATGGGGAAGAACTGGTTGCTGCCTTCGATGAGAAGGAGGGTTGACATGGATCCTATGCCACAGCTTCCAGGGGCCCAGCCAGGCTCATACCTCGATTGGGCCTGTGGTCCTCTCCACATGGAAGAACCCTGAGGCTTTTGAGCTAGAGAACTGTGAGCTGATAAGCAGGCATTGTTTTAGCTGCTAATTCTATGCTAATTTTGTCCATGATAATATAAAACTCTAGGCAGTGACAGGTGAATGTAGGTGTTTGAGGTTTTAACCCCCTTTAGATGTGATTAAATTATGAGTTTATTTAGATATTATGTTACCAAATCTGAATAGTTACATTTTATAAGCTATCGTCTTTGCAATTTGTGTTTATATACATATATAATATATGTTTGCAAATAAATGTGAAAACATATATAAGGTAGTCAATATTCTAGAAAAGTATAATTACCCAAATTGATTCAAGATACCTATAAAATACAAATAAACTAATAATCATTAAATAAGGTATAATGTAATCAACACACACACATATTTTTAAAAAGTCATTACCTCTTTATCGATTGACTGGGATTTAACAAAAAAGTAAAGGATGGAGTCAGGTTTGTCACTGCTGCCAGAGAGGGAGTTTACAGACAGGTGGGAAGGAGGCAAAACTCAGCCTTGAGGTCCCAGAACAGAGTCAAGAGTCATCGGTCTAAACTCCTGCTCAGCAGACGCACTTACAGGCACTGGATGGATACAGAAACAATTATAGACGTGTGTGTGTACGTGGGATTGAATATATACATGAGGATATATGTTACGTGTGTTACAAATTATGTATGTACATATAATTGTAGGTATGTGTATATACATGGGGTGGGATGCATGCCAACCACAGATATACTGAATGACCTAAGGCAAGAGAGGGCCCGGAAGAATGTTGCAGTGACCATGCCCTGCTCCTGGATCCTGGTATCTGAATACCAAAGAGGGAGCCAGGCCTCCTTGAGAAAGGCACTAGGGTGGGGAAAATAAAAGATAAACATGGAGCATCTTGCAGGTTCAGAACATACAGAGGTGCTCCAGAAACAGAAGGGTGAAGGGACACGTGTCAAAGGGACACAGGAGCTAATCTGAGAGACCTCCCAGTGATGAATGGAACAAGTTGCACAATAACAGTAACATCATATTCTATTAAAGCCCCATATAGAAACCAAATAGACATGAATTCACACCGATTAAAAATATATCAATACGTGGAAGAGAAAATATACAATCTGCCTCACTGAATAATTCGAAATAGGATGTCTGGATACCATGCCCTCCCTCAAGGGCCGGCAGGTCTGTCCTGAATAGCTCATGAGAGGGCGGCTGGCAGACACCACTGCGGCCAAGCAGTGAAGGTCAACATCAAAGGAGTTACCATGTGACTCTCCTGCATCCAGATGTGACGGCATGAGGACGTTTCATGTCTGTGGAATTCTTTCAAAAAACAAAAACCAACCAGTAACTTCAGTCTAATCATGAAAAAAAAAATCAGCCAAACCCAAAATTGAGGGATTCTACAAAACACCTGACCAGTCAGTACTCCTCAAAACTCTCATGGGCATGAAATACAAGGAGGAACCAAGAAACTCAGTCCAGAGAACATCGAGAAGACATGAAGACAGAATGTAATGTGGCATCCCAGATGGATCTGGGCAGAAAGGGGACATTAATGGAAAAAGAAGAATTTGGGGAACTCTGTAGTTTAGTTAATAATTTTTTTTTAAAAAATCATGACTCATGGTTAGTTCACTTTAGAGATTGGTGTGTGTTGGTGTGGCTATGGTTCTATGACAGAGCACCTCAGCTGAATCGCACACATTTTTACATTCACAACTTCTTTGTTCTTTTAGCCTTTTGTCATTCCCATTACTTTCATTCTAATACAGTCTTATTTCAGTTTGTCTAGTTTCAAAGACTGATAGTGTTCTCTTATCTTTTGTTTATGATGCTGATTTGTCAACACAATCATCTTTATGTTACCTCTACTGCAATCTGTTACAACGTTTGACTTTCATCTTTATTACAAATTCACATGTGGAATCCACTCCCTCACCCCATAGCTGAGTGCTTCATCTTATCTCATGGTAAGGATGAGGTGAATTTAAGAATGGGGTGAGGGCAAAGATGGGCTATGCATAGATTTAAGGCACATTAGTTGGTTAAAAATGACTTTGCATTTAAAATTAACAGATTGTTTTATTTTCACCATGTTGACATTAGTGAAATTATTATTGGAATCCCAAAAAGATATGCCACGTTATTTTGTAATTCATTAAATACCCAGGAATATCGGGGGAGAAATAGCTGATTCCACATCTGGGGGAGGAAATGCATAAGATGAGCCTAGAACGTCTCATCAGGAGGCAAGGAAGCTATTAAAGATACCAGAGACTTGTCAAAAGGATTCAGAAGACACTACCTGGGACTCACAGTCATCACGGAAGGGATCATTTGAGAACCAATAAGGATCATAACATCAAAGGATCAACACACATTAAATATGTTTAAATAATGGGCTTAAGTTCATTACCCCCAAAAAAAGAAGGGAAAGAAAACCCCAGTTTATTACCTCTAGATGACACTAGGAATCTAATTTATTTTTTCTTTTTTTTTCTTTTAAAGATTTTATTTATTTATTCATGAGAAACAGACAGAGAGAGAGAGAGAGGCAAAGGCAGAGGGAGAAGCAGACTCTCTGCAGAGTGGGGAGCCCGATGTGGGACTCGATCCCAGGACCCTGAGATCATGACCTGAGGCGAAGGCAGATGCTTAACTGACTGAGTCACCCAGGAGCCCTATTTTATTATATCTATTATTCTTTTAAATATTACATAGAAGAACATCAAACATTTATCATAATTTCCCTATACACCTGGAGGCTCAGTTTAACCAAATGATGGGATTAGTGTCCTAGGGATGCTCTAACAAAGTGTCACAAACTGGGTGGCTTAAAACAACATAAATTTATTGTCTCATAGTTCTAGAGGGCACAAGTTCAAAACCAAGGTGTCTGTTGGCTGGGCCATGCTCTCTCCAAAGGCACAGGCAGAAGATCCTTCCTTGCCTCTTCCAGCTTCTGATGGCCACAGGTGTCCCTCAGCTAATGGTCACATCACTCAATCTCTGCCTCAGTGTTCCCGTGGCCCTTCCCCCTTCTCCCTCTGAGCTTCCTCTGTGTGCCTCTTAGAAAGTCATTTGTCATTGGATGTAAGGTTCACTCTGATAATCCAAGATGATGTCATCTCAAGATCCTTAACTTAAGCTCATCTGCAAAGTTTCTTTTTCCAATAGGGTGACATTCACAGTTTCCAGGGGTCACGATATGGACCCACATTTTTGGGGGGGCATGACTCAACCTGCTAAAGATGGGAAGAAGTTTCTCTAGGAAAATATTCAGCTAAGAAATTTTTAAAAAGAAATTACAAATTAGAATATTACTATTTTGCAATACTTTTTGAAATAAGGGATCTCGGTAATATAAATGACCAATAAAACTCAAAATACGATAACCAGATATTATGAGGACTCTGAGGCCCCACCACCTATGAAGTCGTCATGCCAAAATAATGGACATTCATCAGGCTTCCAGATTTAGCTAACGTTTTAGAGGAAATAATGAGAAAGGAGAAATAGAGTCAACAGTGCCAATGGAATCCAATCTACAAAATCTAGATGAAAAGATATTTTCCAAAATTAAAGTGCCAAGGAGGTAACTGACCTATATATTAAAAGAGAAATATTAATGATTATGATGTATATACCTGATTTTGCCCTAGATAGAAGTTCACCATTAGAAAATTATGATACAATAGAGATATTGGAAAATTGATTGGATATTTAATGATAATAAGGAGATACTGTTATATTTAGATAGAATAATATTGCTGTGTTTGTCTTTAACATGATTTTTATATTTTAGATGTGCAACTGAATTTCATGTAGATGAAATTATATAATGTTTGACATTTACTCCAGGGAGTAATCTAGGGGAGGGGGGAGGCAAAAATGGATAGGGTTGCAAATGAAATAAAATTGGGCATGCGTTGATAATTATTTAATCTAAATAATGGGCATATGGAATTCAACATATTAACTCCTACTTTTGAATGTTCAATTTTTTAATAAGAAAAACATCTATAAAACCACTTTAAATAAAATCTAACAAAGTAATACAACCTTACTTAAAAAATATAGGCATATCTCAATTGTAATTGCTTATGTGGTTTCAATAATTAAGCCTCAACTTTCAAAAGTCCTTTCTGTCTCTGAAAATGAGCAACTTTGTCTTGGCTAAGTAATTTCTCTGCAGAAGTTGAGTAACTAATATTTTGTCTGAGTGACTGACTCGTATGGAAAAATATCTGCTGTTTCCTTTCACATATTTTCACCATATATAATGAAAACATATGCTCTTGCTGGATTTATAATCAGATATGTCAACTTTTTCCTTATTTACTTGAGGTGGTTGACATAATTCAAAGTGAAGTATCTTTCAGTGTGAGTTATTTGTCACTGGGTACTCATTAGAAGATCTTTAATATAGAAAAGACATGTTTCTTCTCAACATAATGCTCATTATATTTGACTTCAATATTTCACACTCCCAAGATCTCAGACGTCATGTATATAGGTCATTATCATACTTTCAGTCTTAACTCTATCTACATGTTTCCACATGTGCTCAATTTGAAGAGACTCTAAGATACATATGGGGATTTGGAAAAATCTTGGACCATACTGACAAGATTATAAGGGTAAATAATTTTGGGATATTTACCTTAGTTTTATATCACCATTAATTTTGAAAAACAGCATCTTTTCTATATTCCAAACTCATTCATACAATGAAAATATGATGGGTTCTTATACGTAGAAGAGGCAAGTGCAATATAGCAGTTAAGAACATGTGCTTTGATGTCAGACTTACTTCAACTCAAAACCAGCTCTACCACCCAATGGCTTCGTTATTAGGACATGGGAACTCGCCATGCAAAACCTTGGGATTCCCAATCCTCACCTGTGATATTGGGGGGATAATACCACCTCCTAGTTAGGATTGCGTGAGGATTAAATGAGATCATGGATATAAAAGCCTCCTAGTACATACTACGCACACGGCAAAGCTAACCCCACAAAGACTTTGTTACACGCAAGCCACTGTATCAAGTTCTCTTGAGATAAAAAGACATATCAGATGTGCTGCTTTCCTCAAAGAACTTAGTCAAACTAAGACACATTTAAGTGTGTGAGAAATGCCATCCGTGTATGCACCAGCCGTGAAGATAGGCTGCCCAGATCCCTGTTCCAAGGGAACACTGGCGGCCTGGATGGAGGATTATGATCAACAGAAAGACCCCAGCTCTCAGCTTCTTTAGGGTTGGGCTCGTCTTTATTTATTTATTTTTAAAAAGATTTTATTTATCTATTTGACAGAGAGAGAGACAGCGAGAGAGGGAACACAAGCAGGGGAGCAGGAGAGGGAGAAGCAGGCTTCCTGCTGAGCAGAGAGCCCAATGTGGGGCTCAATCCCAGGACCCTGGGATCATGACCTGAGCTGAAGGCAGATGCTTAACGACTGAGCCACCCAGACGCCCCTTGGGCTCATCTTTAGAGATTTGTTTTGTCCTAAGTCTAGCATATGGGACTGGGCACGGTAGGGGCATCCCGGCCCACCATCTTGGTCCGGGTGGGCGAGGTGGTGGGCAGGATCATCCCCACAGGTGCCCAGTGGGTTAGCATTCTACATCTGGCTTATGTTCACCTTCTCCCTCTGCCCAGTCTCCTCCCTCCTGCTTCCTCCAGTGAGAGATGCTCATGTGCCCCCCTCTCACTGTCTGATTCTGGAGAACAGACCTGTGGCAGGGTGTACCAGCAGTGGTCTGAGGGAGAAGGTAATAAGGTGGGCCTCTAGTTGGACTCCCTCACCACCGAGCTGGATCCCAGCCTGGAGCATGCTGACACCACTGTTCCCTGCAGAGCCCTGGTTGGATTGACCATGGCTTTCTCCAACCAGCCCTGCCTCTTTTCCCTCTTTCAAGGGGATGATGCCTCAAAAGTAGCATGTGAGGCAAACTCTGCCTCATCCCTGTTTCCAGGGACTTCAACCCTCAGCCAAGTGCCACGTAACTGTCCACAGCACTGAACCTGAGTCGGTTGTCAGGTGAAGTGGCTGCAGGCATGGCTGGGATGCCATGAAATGCAAAGCAGGGGCTAAATTTTGAAGGAGATATTAGGGAGGGATGCACTTAAACAGGCACGCATGGGAAGAGGCAAGTTTCTACAGGAGGAAGTTTGAGCAAAAATACCAAGGTTGAATAAGTCAGAGTGTACATGATGAAAACTGAATTTGGCAAGAGAAAAAGCATGTGGAGAGGCAGCTGTGAACAGGCAGAGGTGAGCTCCTGGACAGGCTTGGACTTGAAAGTTTATACTGCATCACAAACCTGAAGGCAATACCGTCAGAATGCCTTGTGTTTGCCACGACTAATTAGCTAACAGATACCTGACTGCTAGCTGGTCCTCAGGAAGGGACTGTGGAGGAATCAAATCACCCAGATGCTGGAATGCCTGCATCTCTAGGGAGGAATTGGCAGTGCATCTTTGGGGCTGCCAAGCCCCCCTGGATTGACCCTGACAGGGAGCTGCTTCTCCTCACCTGAAACCTCATCTCCTCTCTCCTGTGTTAGCTCCTGTTGAAGCAGAAACTCACTGAAACACTGGGGGTTTTTCAGTTATTTCATTTAAAATCATGATTCTGGAAGATTCAGTTGGTCTTCATGTCTCAAATTAAAATACGTTGAATAGTGGATTTTTAATTTTCTGTCCATTTTTCTGACATTGGAAGCAGCATGGAATTCCAAGCCAGGAAACCAGCCCTGGCCCTGGCCCTGGCCCTGGACGCTGGGGCAGCCTGCGGGTACCTTGGCTCGGCCTTGGTCAGGCGGGCTGTGACCCTCCCTACAGGACTGCGGTGGGGATTTGCTCTCGCCACAGGCACGGGCACACCTCTTATATTGTGCAGATGCTACTGTCGAAGCACAATCGCTCAAGGGAGGAATTCTTAACCTGAAGAAGTATTTCAATAAACTGTCAATTTTATTTCCATTTCTATTATGTTCCTTTATATTCTTTTCTGATATTTACAAGTTGTTTCCATCCTCCACTTGGTTTTTGCACACCTCTGCCCACCCGCCTGGGCATGGTGGGGTTATGTAGCATGTGCTGGGAAACAGGGGAGGGAAAATCAACAACTTTGCTTATTGTCACCCCCTGTATTCTCTACTCCAGGAAAGGGAGGCTCAGGGGAGGCTGGGATGCACCCAGTGTGCCATCACAGGACGGGGCAGAGCCCGGTTTCAGGTGGGTATTCTGCACAGAGAAGGCTGTTTTCCTGTCCTGTGCGCTCAGGCCTGAGGACCATGCTGACCCTCTATGCTCAGGCTCCGATCAGTGACTCCAGGCTCTGCCACGTTCTGCAGGCCTTCCCTCCCCTGCTTGGCACCTGCCAACTCTCCAGCTGGTGGCCCACTCTCTCCTCTCTGCCCGCACTTTGGGGGGAAATCAGACTAGAGCTGTTCTCACGCACTCTCAGTCTATGGTCTTATTCTGAAACTATCAACATCAGGCAACAGATGCCTTCTGTTTGAGTACTAATCAGCCCTATCTGGCCCTAAAGGGAAAGACTGATGGGATAATATTACAATTCATAACTTCTCTTCATCAAAAGACACCATTCAAGAAAAAAAAAAAAAGTAAGGGCAGGGCAGAAGATACTTGAGGCAAATACAACCCAAATAGGGCCTAAATGGAGAATATACCGAGACACCCTACAAGTCAGAACGCCTCGTGATCCTCGCTGTCATCCGTACCGTCCTCACCATCGGCCTGCCTGGACAGCGGGCAGGGAAGGGAAACAGGCATCCCACAGAAGGGCAACTCCGCCCGGCGGGAGGGCATGGTGCTCAGGGATGCCCTTGCATCTTCAGAGACGCAAACCATGCGGGGACCTTTTCCGGGAAATCTCCGAGTCGGAGTCGCAGGAGCGGTATACTCAGACTCTGAGCTGGTGTGGATGGAGCACGGCTGTCAGGCGACACGAGGGGCCATTCTCTGCATGGGTCTCGCTCGAACACTTTCTGTCCGTCAGACAGAAGACCGAGCCTGGTTGTTTCTCCTCCGCATGCCGTGCACAGACAGGAAATCACATCCGGCTATAACTTTGCGGGAGAAGACAGCGGTGCTGGGCGGCCTTACAGTGTCTCCATGGGTAAACAGAGCCATTTATCTGTGTGGATAAAAGCCTTTATGTATGGCTTTGACCTCCTGAGCAGATGAAAGGAAGGGAGGGAGGGAGAGAGAGAACTAATTTTTATGATGAACCAGCTCCTACTATGATTCGTTTCTTCCGATGAAGTTGCACAATATAATTTTCACACGAGATAAAAGCAATGGTGGAATTATGAGAAAAAAATTAGATTCTAATAAGTGGTGATCCTCTGAAGATCATCATCATAACACAAAATGCAGACAAATGCCAGCCTGCAGTGGATTCCATTATTCCATCTCGAGGTGCTACATGTTTACACAGCGAGAGATTTTACTAAGTCCAATCATTTACCGTGGAAACATATGCACTTTTTTTGTGTGTGTTAATGCTTTATTCTCTGGGAATTTTGGAGAACACAGTGTGCTTAAAGAAACAAACTTCTGAAGAAAAGAGCTACGGAAACAGAATGCCTGCTTTTTAAAATAAGTTAAATGTTTCCAGTGAGGACTAACAGCTTCCAATATTTATTTGTCCAGCACATTAATTACTAGGTTGGGGATAGGAGGTCACACCTCAGACTATGAAGGGATTGCTCTCTCCTACAGGGCATTGGCTGGTTGCTGGGGTTTGGCTGAATACATGCGTAGATATAAAGAGAGGGAAAGAGACAATGTGCAGAGAATCCATGTTTTAAAGTGGATTTTTCAAGGCTTTCTTTTTTTCTTGCCATGATAGAAAAACTGGAACATTTTAAATTAGGCACTTTTTTTTAGAATGATGAATTCATCTTAAAATAAAATGTGCCTATATTGATCGCTTTATGTTTGGGAACAAATCCACACCATCAAATCAATCCTTGTGTTTTTGTATAAAGAAACTGGGGCACAGAAAGAGTAGCTGAACTGTCAGTGCTCACATGCCTCTTTACTGGCAGAGCTGGGACCAGTCTGTGTCTTCCTTTCCCACTGCAGTATTCTGATGTGTCCGAGTGTGTTAGAGTCACCGTTACCAGGTTTTTTTTTTTTTTTTTTTGCATTTGAAAACGAGCTGATGGCGCGGAAGTTGATGTTGGAGAAGTGCACGCAAGTCTTGCAAGGTTGTGCATTTGTGCTGGCGCACACCCCTTGGGAACTCACGAAACGGGTCTTCCCAGGAGCATGTGAAGATCCCCGGCCTGATGGCTTGACCCCAACTTGATTCTTACCCACCTACATCATCCCCTTAATGTGTCGCGTGAAATATATAGCCTAGTGCTTTAGATTTTACCCAGTCCAAAAGAAACTACCAATTAGAATAATCAAATTACTGCAACCCTATGAAATTCAGGCTTCAAAAGATGAGAAGATAATTGAGGTAAACCCCAAATTATTTAATAATAATAATAGTGACAAAACAACAAGTCCCTTGGTTTCTGGATCAGACACTGTTCTCAGCACCTCTCACATTCGTTCTCTAAGCCTTTTGCCAACCACATGGGGTAGGCATAACTGTCATCCCATTTTACAGATGAGAACATGGAAGGCAGAGCACATTTATACAGTGTTTAAAGTCACATATTTAGCTTTTGGCAGAACCAGATTTCTAAAGGAGGCATTTTGATTCCAGAATCTGCTGCACATACCTAAAAGTATCAAATTTGTTACTCTTTGTGAAAGTAAGTCTGGCACCCAAAATATGACTTGGCTAAATTTGCAACCACAGAACCGATAGACTGTCCCAGTCCTTAAAGACATTACCTGCCCCACCCGGTATATTTTTTCTCCCCAAACTCCTTTGTGGAAATGACTGATTGCTTTCTCTTGGTGTTCTTTTATCCCCACGCTCCAGAGTAGGCATGTTTTGGAATGATGAGTAAATGTTGAGTAAAACAGTTTACTGGACAAGAGAGGGAGAATGTAGACAAAACCAAAGAAAGACACCAACAGATAATTTACACAAATAATAATTTCTGAGAAGTCTTCTAAAACTTAGAACCAATGTATTGTTCTCAAGTACCTGTTCTCTTCTTAGGAACAATTCTGTATAGTAATAAAATGATTTTAGAATAATTGTAAGTCTTGCAAATTAAATCTAGTCACTCTCAAAGAAAAATAAACATTTGTTTTTTACACTGGTGCCCGCTGATTTGAAATTTCATTGTAAAATAAAATGCTTTCTTTTTCCCTAAAGAATAGGGACCCCTGAAGGATCTGCGTGTGCAAAGCAGCTTTAGTTTTTACTTTTGGCAACCAGCTCTTCTTTTGAATTCATGTCCAAATATAATAATCTCTTATACTGTGACAAATTCTGGAGAGACAGACGTTGTGCTCCTAATTTTTTAAAGTTGTTACGTAAATCCTGAAAGTCCGGTGTGTAGTCCAGCCTATGGTGCATGGGGCTGTGTGCGATCGAGCCGGGATGGATGATGCTGAAGCTCTGGGGTGACGAGGACATCACAAGGTTTCCCCTGGCCCTGGGCAGTCACGTGAATCTTCACACGCTCCACTTGTATAACTAGGAAATGAGACAGTGATACCCGCCCATAGGTATCTGGCAGTCCAGTGACTACGATCAGGTGTTCTGATGTCTGAGGGAGGTTTATTAAATGAATAAATGACCAATTTTTGGTTTTATTAAACAATAAGAAATTAGACTTTAAATTGTTTTCCCTAATATTTACTACTTAGAATATGTACTCGGAGGCAGGGGTGGTATCTAGGTTCTGCTCTCAGCCTTTGCAACCGAGCAAAACTGCAACTTATCACCACACCAGCTAGTGTTGTTATGCATTGACTCATCTGGGAATTTTGTCTGTGCCTTTCTTTTTGGACGTGAAACTTCCTCTTAGTGCCTGGTTTGCACCTCTTCCAAAATAGTAATACTAGACAGCTATCTAAAATATCCCTTGCAACTGCCTGAGAGCAAGTGCCTCTAGGTGAAGAGATTGGAGGATGCAGGTAGGTTTAGCAAGGGAGTGATGATGGAAATAAAGGGTGCCAGTCCGCTTCCAGATGCCCTGAAGATCGGGAGAACCAAACAGCACACCTGCTTGTACGTCTTTTGAGATACAAAATCATCCTATCTTTCCTCGAAGAACTTTGTACCTGCGTCTCCCCACCAGACAGGAATGACTAGGGGCTCGTGCAGCCTCACACACCTGTCTCCCCCCTCCCCAGGCTTTGCTTCCAATAGTTTTGCTTTGAAAACCTTTCATTAAATGGTTTTGCTTTAAAATATTGATATTACTATTTTAGATGCAGACAGGTCCACATTCAGAATTCCCTTTTACGTTAAAATAAGAAAAAGCTATCCCACTGATCAGTAGATGGCAAACTTGCTACACCTAAGTGATGAGGTTTGTTTTTTTTCCGTTAGAACTTTCACTGACATTCTGTTCCAAAATATTTTAAAAGCTCCTTTAAATTGACAGTATACTTAGTTTATTGTAAAACTGACCCCTCCCCTCGACAGATGTGTGCATTTATATCAAAGTTCCCGTCTTTAAGATACTGTATGAAAGTATCCCCATTCGTATAAACAAATAACACACTTTTCACTGACAACGTAAGTCAGTGTTTTAATTCTTACTAATTAAACTTCTTTCTCATTTTCTTTCAAAATATCCTCTCCAATAGTTCCACCTGAGGCAAATACCTATGGTTACCAGAAACACCATGAATATCTGCTTGCCATGGCTGCCCCATTCTTTCCTCAGGCTCAGAGCCCTGCTTTTGTTACTGCGTTAATATTTTGTAACCAAACATAAACAGAAATATGTTGAGATTACCTAGGTGAAAATAGCATGTAGGAATTCAAGAAAAGGCAAAGGGAGTTAAGTTCTTAAAAACCAAATTAATATGATTAAGAAAATCACCAGACAGCCCGAAGACTTATGCATTCTAATTGACTGTGATCAGACATACATTTTGGTTATTGAGCTGCTTTCTCTTTTGTCAGGCTTTTGACAGTTTGCTGTGTGACCTGAAAAGAAATTGTGACTTTTCCCTGAGGGTAAATAGTAATTTCCTCTGAATATTTTAGTGGTCTTTAACAGGACACTCTGCACTGAGAGGACCACCCCACAGTAGAACACCAGGGGCTGGTAAAGTGTATGGAAAGGAAAAAAAGTCACAGCTGAGAAATCGGGACTTGCGGTAAACAGGGAGATACGTCAATATTCACTCTCGTGGGAGCGAAAGGACCTGGTTAAAGGTCAGGGTCCAGCTTATCTATTTTGGAGCCCCCCCAAAACACAGTGACATGAAATCACAACTCTTTTATTGTTATGGAACCTGGACTGGATCGCCCGACAGAAGAACCAAGCGAAACTCAGAGATCTTGGAGACTGGGAGGTTTATTTAACGCCGGTGGGCTCAGAGGAGAGTGGTCTCCAAGGAGCACTGAGCCAGGAGCACAAACAAAGGGGGCAATTTATACACTTCTACTTCCACCTACTGGGCACTTTTGGTGTGTGCGTGAAGCGGGGCAGGGAGAAGAACTTGGATTGGTGCACATGGGAAGCAGAGCAGGGAGAAGAACGCAGAAGAGCCCTGGGGCAAGGGCTGGGACTCTCTTGGCTGGCTCAGTGGGCCATCTCAGGACACAGATTTTCCTTATCATTATTACAATTCCAATTTTGTGGGTCAGGAATGTAGCCAGGACACAACATGAATGCTGCCCCAGGTCCGGGCAGAGGGCAGGTGGCTCTCTGCTAGCTGATTTCCAGTTTGCATCTGGAACACTTAAAATGGTTTCTTTGTGGCTTGGTTTGTTTGCTTCTGTTTTTTTTTTTTTTTTCTTTGTGGTTTTGATTTGCATTTCCTGGTGTTTAGTTCGTGCACTCTTGGTGGGAATTTTAAAAATGGTGTTGCTTTCATGGCAAATAGTATGGAGGCTCCTCAAAAAATTTAAAAATATAAATACTATCTGACCCAGCAGTCCCACTTCTGGTTGTATATCCCAGGAAATGAAATCTGGGTCTTTTTTTTTTTTTGAAGATCTTATTTATTTATTTGTCAGAGAGAAAGAGAGAGAGAGAGATCACAGAGGCAGAGGGAGAAGCAGACTCCCTGCTGAGCATGGTGCCTAGTGCGGGAATCGATCCCAGGATCCTGGGATCATGACTTGAGCCGAAGGCAGATGCTTAACTGACTGAGCCACCCAGGAACCCAGTGAAATCTGGATCTTAAAGAAATATCTGTACACCCATGTTCACTGAAGCATTCATTAATCACAATGGCCAAAGTACGTAAACAACCCAAATGTCTGTGGACAGATGTGTAGAGAAAGAAAATGTGATTCATACCTAAAATTGTCTTATTAAGCCTTACAAAAAGAAGGGAACTCTACCATTTGTGACAACACGGATAATCTGGAGGACATTATGCCGAGATAAAGCGGTGACAGAAGGATGGACACTGCATGACCTCCCTTATATGTGGAATCTAAAATAGTCAAACTCGGAGAGAGAAGAAAGGTGCTTGCAGGCAGGGCATGGGCGGAAAAAAGAGATGTTCAATAGATACGAAGTTTCAGTTTTGCAAGATAAATAAATTCAAGATCTGCTCTACAACGGGGTGCCTCTAACAACAAAGTATTGTATGCTAACATTTTGTTAGGAGCGTAGATCTCATGTTAAGCATTCTTGCAACAACAACAACAAAAATAAAAACAAATCCAAGAAACAAAGGAAACTTTCAGAGGTAATGGATATGTCTATTACTTTGATTGTGGTGATGGCTTCATGGGTCTTTGTTTACATCCAATCTCATTAAATGGCATACAGTAAGTATGTGTAGTCTTTGTATATCAATTGTATTTCAATAAAGTTGCTTAAAAAATTGATGTTTTCACTCACATTATCTGGTGCCTGGGCTCTCCATGTGAGTCCTTTGTGCTTTCTCATAGCTTCCAGATAGTTGAACTTACATAGAGCCTAGCTTCACTCGGCAAGCATGCCCAGATGCCAGGGGTGGTGTGGACTGCATAGGACCTAGCCTTGGGAGTCCCAGGATCTCCTGTCTCCCATAATCAATTGGTGAAGGAAAAGTATTAAGGCCGGCCTCAACTCAAAGAGAGGAAAATTAGACCTCTCTTCTTGGAGGGGTGGGGGGCGAGATGTAGCAAAGAATTTCCAGCCATCTTGACTCTACCAAAATAAGTACAAAAAAGGAAAATTCAATGAGTTCATGCGGAGATTAGAATTCCAGAGTAGAGACTTTCTGCCTAATGCATTGGATAGTACGATTTAATATGGAAAATGGACAGACAGGATTTTCTGCACTGCAGGTGCTAAAATCATGATGTATCATAGCCAGTGGAAGGCTTTGCCAGGGCACACATTATCTCATGTGCATCAAAAATTAGCAAGTCCTAGAACTAGATTTTATCAGTCACGTGCCTGCAGGGAGCATTCACCTCCTCCTCCTCAGCCTACCTCAACTTTCTCATTGATGGGAAAAAAATGTACGGCCTCCCACGTTATGCACATTTCTGCCCTGTCCTTTTGCAAATTAGAGTTAATGATTGTGAAATGCATGCATATGAGTTCGTCACAAATATATATGTTTCCATTCATTAATTTTAATAATAAGGATATTTTATTATAATCTAATTTGACGCCATCCATTCTTATTTTATAAAAAAATGCTCTTTTTAGGTTAGAAGTGTCCATCACAATCTCAAATCAAAATCAATTACACAAAAATCCATAGAGTGGTTTGGAATGTGCTACAGTTGTCCATAATTAATGACATACCTTGTTTCTAACTCCCATATGGGCCTTCAGAGTTGAAGCCCTTCTAAGCAGAATCTTATCTGTCTCCCTCTTGTCTTAATCCAGAATGTGATCTGTTTTTAAACATCAGGTATGTACTTGAGATGACATTTATATTTTATACAGTCTTTTTTCCCCCTAAGTGAAACCTTAGCAGTAACATTTTTCTTATTCAGTAAAATTCACATTCTTGTGAGACTTATTTTCAGGGGATATTATTTTAACTGATGTTGAGAGCTTACAGTTTCTTCTGATCATAAATGCCGACTGCCTTATGTAGTTCTTAAGCATTGGAAGGTAATGGTCAATTATGGTAAACCACAGATAAAAGAAAATGCCTTTTAAAATATATCAAAAAACATATATTCCTAAGATACAGAGAGCTCATTCTAAACTCTGCCTTTATGTATTTTGGGACTGAGGCACAGTGTAATTGGAGTGATTCATGCAAGTTCATTCAGCTCCAGTGAAAATGTGTGTCGGTAACAGGGCCGGCCATCCAGTGCTGGGCCAATGGAAGTTCCAACACTCTCTTTCTATCTTTTATAAAAATATCTCAAATGTTTAAGAAATAATTGTCAGATCCTTGATAAAACCAAGCAAAAACATAAGAGGTGATAAATCTCTAATACGGAGTGGCAGCGTTTTGTTTCAAGTTTGGTTTTTTAACCAGTGTACTTTGGGTTCAAAATCTGGGCGGCTTGCAAACCAGTGAAGAAAAGATCTCAATTTGTGTGGATTATAACTGCCTGGCACATCCTGGAACTCAAAATAACCATGCACCGGATTTGAACATGTTGGCTTCAGGACCATGTGACCCCACGTCCACTCACACAGTTCCTTGCAGTGACATGATATCTAACTTCCCCTAAATATTCCAAAGTGATATTAAAATATATGTGGTGAGAGGTAAAGAGTGCATTTATTGAACTATTTCAATATCTCCTTCTTTGAACTTTTCTTCCTAATCTAAACAATTGGAAAGGATATATGTAGGTATAAGAAAATTTAAAGATGGGCATATGAATCAGTAGGAATATTGTAACATTTGCATTATGTAAGGTTTTTCCAAATTTATTTTATCAGGGTATGTAATGTCGGTGAAGGTCCTTGCACCTGCTTCCAGGTAGCACCTGCTGTCAAGTCAAGGGATAGCACATACAGAGCTAAGGAGCAGGGACCTGGCCAGTGTGCTCCCACATCTATTCCTTTCCTGCTACATCCTTCTTGACACAACGTGCAGCACTCAGCACTCCTACCCATTCCTCAGCATGCGGGTCAGATGTCTTCTCTTTCTTCCACTCAGGATGATGCCTCCTCCCCTGAAGTTTGCTGTATTGCTTGTTTCTTTCTGGATACATATATTAGTACTTTCTTTGAGACACATTATAGTTGGGTCTTTTCTCCCTCTAAAAGGGACCCATACAGTTTTCTGTCTACGCTTGAGGTTTAAAAAAGTAGCTTCAAGTCTGTAACATGACCAATCAGGACAGGTACTCGACCCAGGAGAAGTATTAGCACTATGCAGGAAAAAATGAGGTCTGCTGAGACCGTCTTCCCCAAACCAAGTTAACAACCCTCTGGCCGTGGGTCCCACTGCAGGCTTCCTACTTCAGATACCTGCTTCCTTGCCTCCCCGAAGTTCAGCTGGACGACTGGAACATTTAATTCTGCTACTTGGCCATCACTGAGCATCTTCTCAACTTCAGATGGGCGTTCATGATATTACCTCAACTTGTGAAGAAATGAGCCTCATAAAGGTGTGTATTGTATTAATTTGGAAATGCAGGACCTTGTACAGAGGTAATATTTGGCCTGGGGAACCCTGATGGCTTTTATCAAAATGAAGTGCCACATTCATCACCTTCTGTGGAGCCCTGACTGCATCCTATGCCTGGTGTTGAGAGATTTGTGTATGTTAGTCTCATTTAATCTACCTTACAATCTTTTGAGTTCAAAATGTCTGTTAATCTAATGTCGAGGTTGAGGGGAGAGACCCGCAACCTCTTGGAGATCTCTGAGACTCAGGTATTCTTGTTGCCGGGCGCTCGCTTGCCAAAATGTTCAGAAGGGCCCTGCTTGCTGCTCCATCATCACCCCCGGCACCCCATTTCCCTGGATCCTGGAAATCTGGCCTCATGGATTTTCCTTTCTTTGGAACTGAGGAATGAGAATTTGGCAGGAGAGAGCCCTGGGCTGGAGAGGACTCACAAGATTTATGTCCTCTACTATGTGTGTGGGGGTAAAACTGCAGGGACATTGGTGTACAATATGGGCTACGTTTTCCAGGAAAATAGTACCTGCAAGCTATTTCCCACTCGCTTTTCTTTCTTTTTTATTTTGATAATTTAAGGACTCATTTAATTTTAATTTTTTTAAACTAGTTTCATTTTCTTCCGCATGATAGAAGCAGGGAAGGAGAAAAATTTTAGCTGGAAACTGTTATCAATTTGGATATACAAAAATGGAAATATAATATGTTTACTCAATTCTAATATGTATGATCTCTAAATAGCAAAAAAAAAAAATCTATCCTTGTTGCTATAGTAACTAGAAATTTTCTTCTATATCTCTATTTTTTTTTTTAAACACTGGATTCAGGTGCAATTTTTTATAGTATGCATGACAAACACAAAGTTTCCCCTCCAACCCACCCTGCATGGTTTCACCCAAAAGTTTTGTGGGGTGACAGTTACCACTGTGAAATGTGAAAAGACCTACTTGAATTCATATGAATGTATGGCCATGTGTGGATCTGAAGACATACACAAAATTAAGTAAAATGGTACAATACGATGGGTCACTCCAAAGTGATTTTTACCCAGTCAATTTTACATTTAGGGGAATGGAAAAAAAATGAGGGAAATATAAGGAAATTTGGCAAAAATTTAAAAAATGTGGAGGATCTCCTCAAATGTAAGGAAATCTATAACGTGTGAAAGACATTTCATCTGGCATTATTTCACTCTTTTTCTTATAGTTACAATTCCCGATGGAACTGACCACACCATTGGAAGAAGGGATTTTTACCTCTCTTGCAATTTGAACTACTCAGTGTCTGAGACTGCTGATTTGTGCTCAGTGGATTTGTGAATTCATTCGAAAATATTATGGAGTAATGATTGTCTCGAGGCCGTAGAAGTGAGCAACATGGGCCAGGTAACCACTCTGGAGAAGCCGCTGGGCTCTGCCCATCACTGTGTCCTGGGAGATCCCTCACCCTTCCCTCACACCAGCCTCCCAGTGAGGCCGCTAGAGCCTGTGAGCAGAGATCTGATGAAAGTTCCAGCAATGGAACTCATACCTATTAATGTTGACACAAAAATATGTTCCTGCTACGTAAGTGTTTACCTAATAAGAATTTGTTATAGGCTACTATTCTGCCCTGGTGCATCTCTACATTGGCAATGGCTAGATTGATGACTGATGAAGGAAAAATCCTCCAGGATTACTTCGGTGCAGCCTCACGTATACAAAGTCAAGGAAACTCAACCCCAAATTCACAGAGCTGACCAGTGGTGGATGCTCCCAGGCCACGCTATTTCTAACACAGCAGCTTGCCTCCTGCAGGACACCACACAGGTGAGTCCTTAACACTGTTGATAATCAAATCTGTGTCTCTGTTCCTCAATACCAAACAACCTCTTCTAACTCTGAGCCAAGGCTTGGAATAGGCTGCATCGTTGATACTGCGGTTGCTGGCTCACACACTTTGAGCTTGGGATATGTTCTGAGCACTGTACCACGTGCTGTGTTTGCCTCCTGAGCGCTATCGTGAGACACACTTGATAAAGGGACAACAGGAGATGTAGAGCCAAAGCGATTCTCCATGATGCAGCCTTTGGGGGCCAGCACTCACATTCAGAGCCAAGGGTCTCTGAACTCATCATCCCAGCAATCCAAAGCCCTTTCCTCCTCCTTCTCTCCTGGTCTCTTCCCATCTGGTAGCAACTTTCACCAGGTTGGTCGTCCCAACTAGAACTGATGGCATCTTCTTTCTCACCTGTTGCAATGATGACTGATGCGGGTTCTAAGACCAAGTCCACTCACAGCCTGCATTCCTCTCCCCACTACTCGCCCATGGACTCCTGCATCCTTTCCTCTGTCTGCTGTACCATCTCTCTGTCTCCATGGCAGCATCTCACTCAACATGAACATGGGCTATAACAGCCCTCTTAACATAATCCTCCTTTGTCTCCACAAAATCCTCCATGCATGGCAACCTCTCTAGACTCCAGGAAACTTCTCAGAAGACACTTCTCTAACCCCTGTGGTGAGCTCCCAGGGGTCAGTGAGGACGCTGAGCATGCCCCTGAGCATGGCTGGCCCAGGGGAATCAGTCCTTCTCCACTTAGACTGTGACGCCTTGGCCCTGCATGGAGCTGGGTGTGGAAGGACCTGCCAGGCAGAGGTCAGGCCTGAACAGTCACAGTTGGATGTGGGTGGGGGGCCAGACTCTTCCTTCTGGCTCCATGGGGTCTACCCGCCTGCCTGCACCGGGCCAAATCCAACAGTCTCTTCCACCCTCATTGGTTTATCCATGTCCAACTCTTTGCTGGATCTTTTCCATCTCCCCAACCTAGAAACACTAGTGGGAAGGCCCCCAGGTGCTGGCTCTGCCCACGTCTCTCCTCCTTCTGCATCCACACCTCACTTGTGTTCCAATTCAAGGAAGCACTAGCCCCAAACTGAGAAGGACTATCCAAGGACTTGATGCAAAAGGAGCAGAGTTGATCCTCGGTGCCAATACCACATCAGCCCAGATCCCAAAGTTCCTGAGACGTGAGGCATAAGGTGCAGTGTGGACAGATCATCGATGGAAACTCCAAGAGAACTATAGAAACAAGCAAAGACCAGCCAGACTAGAACAAACCACGGCTATTTCTTCAGAGCTTGCTACAGTGAAGGAGTCACTTTGGCTCAGCAGATACTCAAAGGCATGTGGGGGATGGGGAGAGCTTCCTGGCAAAAACAGGGAAAGTGTGGAGCATGTTCTTCCTGCAGTCTGTTGGCTGGGGATGCTGAACAGGGGTGTCCTCTGCACTGGATCAGGAATGTGTCTGGTGTTCTCTGGATGGTCCTGAGTTGTCAGCAGGGGCGAAAATATAGGGAAGCTGGCAGTCACACTCCGGGTTCTGACTCGTCGGGGCTGGTTGCTGTAGCAGGTGTGGGTCAGAGCTCCAAGGCCATACGTGGTCTGGCCATTGTCCCAATGTGATTCCGTCTCTTCCAAAACCCAGACTTGCTTCCAACATCTCCATTTCCTTACTCAACTTCCCAATGTTAACAAGCAAAATTTAACTCTTGATTTGATGCTATCCTTTGAAACTTGCCCTTTTTCCAACCCTTTCCAGGGCCTGCAAAACCCCATTCATGTTCACCTGCAGGGAGGTCCCTTTCCTTCTCCAGCCGTGGCCACCCCTGCCACCAAGCAATGCTACCAGTCGTTTCAAAGCCAGCTCATGGCTCTGCACCTGACACTTGCTCTTCCTTCCACCGGAAATCCCCTTTTCCCTTCACTGGTGTCCCTGTGCCTCTCATTTCATTGGTTCTCTACTCAGATGTCAGCTCCTTAGACAGGCCTGCTTCTATCACGTTTCCCAAAGTCGTGCTCCCATCCCTGTGTCTCTGTCCCAGCACTAGTGTTCATTTCTAGCTTGTCTTTCTATGTTAAATATGTTCACAGGGGTGCCTGGGTGGCTCAGTCTGTGAGGCATCTGCCTTCGGCTCAGGTCATGATCTCAGGGCCCTGGGATCGAGTCCCGCATCAGGCTCCCTGCTCAGCGGAGAGCCTGCTTCTCCCTCTCCCTCTGCCCCTGCTTGTGCTCTCTTACTCTCGCTCTCTCTCAAATAAATAAATTTAAAAAATAACTAAAATCTAAAAAAAACAAGGGATGCTCCCAGGGTTGTCTCCACTATAGCATGGAATGGGCATCTTAAATTTCATCTGCC
This sequence comes from Callorhinus ursinus, assembly GCF_003265705.2. NCBI lineage: Eukaryota > Metazoa > Chordata > Mammalia > Carnivora > Otariidae > Callorhinus > Callorhinus ursinus. The sequence goes on from NW_027397079.1 coordinate 2,440,158, forward strand.
CAAAGTCAAAGTCCTGATTTCCCTAAACCCTGACAATCAAACCATCCTTCCCCTTGAGTGTCCCCATCTGACAACCCCAACCTGCATTGGTCAGGCTGTGGTCTGACTTCATCTGCACTGAGAGGGGCCGTGAGTGCAGCATAAACAGTAAACGGAAGTAAGTAAAAAACACATAAATCCATTCGGCTGTATGTAGTCTCTGTGTGTCTTTGGCAACAAAGACATGCAAAATGGAATAGAGAAATTAGACTGGGATTTTGTGGAGCTTTTGTTTTTAATTAATCTGAAGTCTCCGGGGGTGTGTGATGTGACACGAGCTGGAGCTGAGACTCATTAGGTCAAGTGCAGACAATTGTAGCACAGATGGACAGACAGACAGACAGGCCCCCCCGTATAGTATGCTGGAGTGTTACTCCCTGCAGGCCCAACAGGCTGTGGGCAAAATTGGGAAAAGGAAAATCTTGGCTCGGTTGCTTTTCTTCCCCTTTTCCCCTGTCCCTTTCAGCATTTCTTGCTGTTCAGTCTCTGTTTTCACTGCTCAATATCATGAAATCCTGGCTTACACCTTCTTTATCTTCACCCCCATTTCCTGCCCACTGACACCAGGGCTGGGTTGACACGGACCCACCCGCAAACCTAGGGCGCTGTAGTTATTACGGTTATTACTTATTACTGTACGTGTGGATAACATGGACCTCAAAGGAGAAAGTCGGGTGATGGCAGCAGGTGAGTTGGGGCAATGTTCTGGTAAAAAAGGGGCTTCACCGACCCCTCAGCTCTTACCAGCTGCACTTGGGGCTCTGGTGGGGGCCATGGGGTGTGGGAGAAAAACCACACAGGGCAGCTGATGGCGCCCCCAGCCTGCAGGGCTAGTCCTCTTCCCAGCCCGCCCAAAGGGCAAGGCCATCTGGAATGTGACGATGCATTTTGCACTCTCTGAAATATTCACAAATACAGGCTTGCCTATGTCTCCTTCAGAGCAGTGTATGAGACCAGTCAGGAAGGTGCCCCAAGTGCTCCTTTCCTAGAAGATAAAATGTAAAGGTATTTTTTATTCTTATTTAAAGGGGATCTCTTTGTCCTTTTATGTGAGTTGGCAATCTACAAATCTTATGTGCTTTTTCTTTAATCCTACCCAGAATTAAATCCCCAGTTCCTGATAAAAATCTCTATAGCTAGCAACTTAGGTGAAAAGCCCATTTGAAACCATTAACCTTGCTTGAAGTAGATGTATTTAAGGAAAAGCAGAACAGGTATCTTAGAAGAAAAGCTAATGAGTATTGACTAAAAATTGATTTCAAACCCCTTTCCCTCTTTTTGCACGTTTTATGGCTGTAATAAAGTAACAAGATAGAAAATATGCCTGAGAAATTTAGCTTCCCAAGGAATTAATTTTAATTCTTAGTATATATGAGAAAAGAACAATTGCTTTGATTTTTTTCCTTGATTTTTGATTTCTTTTTAAAGCTCTTTCTTCCAAGTAATGATTGTTTCCTGATTAACAAAGTCAGAAATTGCATTTGCTGCCTGGGTCAACTAGAGATTTTTTTCACACAAGGTGTTTATATAACATTCAAGTTTCTGCCTTTCGTTATGTGGGTGATATATATTTTTTTCTTGATATTTCTGAAACTCTCAATAGGTGGAGAGCAAATCTGACTGAGAATGGAGAGGGGGGGAGGGAGAGGGAGAGAGAGAGAGACACAAACAGAGAGGGAGAGATGAATGAAAAGAGAAGAAAAGATGCAGCCAACAGGAGTCTTTTATAGAACCTGAAAGTAGCCATGGTCCCATTCTATAGAAATGCTTAGTTGGAACAGGGTGGTGGCCACAGGCCTCTAGAAGCCACAGAAGGCAGGTACTTTCCCACAAACCTTGAAGGATGCTAAGAGGACCTGATGGCAACATCTCTCAACCATAAACCCAAATCCATCAGAGTAATGCATTTGTTTGAAGGTTTGTATGTGTCAAGTTCAAATTTTCTTGGGAAATGTAAGCTGGTGAAGGGATTAAGACTTTAGAATAGGGCTGGTTTGACATACTTTGTTCTGTTAAAGCAGTGAAGGAAAGGTGTGCTTTTATAGGCTCACTTATGCAAGGTAAAGGAGGGAGGCAGAGATGACATTTGCCTGTTTGTTGCCAGTCGAAACTGTTGTGCAGACAGTTGGGTCTGTGAGCTCAGACAGGGAGTCCCTGTGGATTTCTGTGCTCTGTGTCCTCAGCATTGGGTGGTGTTCCCAGCTGTGCAATGGGGTAAGATCTCTGAGGTCATGACTATCAGTAGAAGACAGAGAAGTTCTGAGGAGGAAACTGAGGGATACAAATATTAAGAGATACAAAAAAGAAAAATCCAGCAATGTGGGTCCAAAATGGGACCAGTGTGCATGCAAGAGGACATAAAAGATGCCGTCTCTAGAAAGCCTAGAGAGAAAGTGATGGGATGAAACAGAGAGGGGTGAATACGCATTTAATTTGGGGCGAATAGGAAGTTACTTCTCTTGACCAATCAAAAAAATGAGCTTCACCAACAGACAAAAATTTTGTTCACACAAAAGAGAAGCAGAACATGTCAGTGAGTCTGTTGGATCCATTTACAAGGAGACATGGCTGGGTGTCTCTATCTGGGGGCACGAACTAACAGGGCCTTTCTTTTTACCATACAGGAAATGGCTTTTCACTCAACAAAAGAATCTTGAATGGAGTTTCTGTCAACTGTGTCATACACTCTTGTAACTGTTTCTGAGTCTTATTCCTTCAAACCACACAGGCTCCTAAGGGGCTGGGACTCCACGTACCTGCACCCTACATTGTCTGTGCACAGTCAGCCCGTGAATCTGTGTAAAATCAGCCACATGCTCAGTCAATAAACTTAAGTTTAACACAAAAGATAAACCTAAAAATGTGATCTCTCTAAGAGAAAGAGTTTAGAATATTCTGAGGTTTATTTCAATGTGCAGATCAGTGGGCATCTCAAGCCTGAGAACCTACCTTTTTGTCATTTACTTCAACCAAGTTAAGACAAAGGGTATGGAGGGTATAAGCTTCCCTGTCTCTTGACTTGAATTTATCTATTTTATTTCTAATTAGATTACAGAGACTTACAAAGATTGACATTTCTCAGAAATTCAGAGAAGGAACGTCAGTTCCAGAGGTCACCTGGGTGAACTCCCAGCCGGGTCCCTGGATAACGCTTGGATAATTTCTACAAAAAGTGAATAAGCTCCAGCTATGGGCCTCTATTCACACTCCTTCATGCACCTCATTTGGCATTCAGAAAAAACATTAAATTATTAGAAAGTTCTTAACAGTCTTAAACTAGTTATTTCAATTTTTTTTAACTCTTCCAGCTACTTAGATATGTATGATCTTCAAGATATTTACTTAAGGCATTTTCTTTCCTTTCTGTGGTGATTTTGGCAAGAACCTTTCACTTCCAACTTACATTTCCTACACTGGACCCTCGGTGTGTGAAAATCACATACTGGACCCTCAGTGTTTGAAGGTCTCCCAATGTCAAGAAGCATGAAACTTACCATCTCTGTGTGCAAATGCAGGAAGGATTCAAGCACAGAAGATTTGAGATGTCAGATCTGCACTGTAGCCTATTAACAGAAGCTGGAATTCAAGATGGCATAGAAATGTTTGAGCTTCGGTACTTTTGCTAGGCACAGAGTTAAAAGAAAGATTTCCTTTTAAATTATGAATATCCGGGCTTCAGATAGCCTTCCAAGGCTTGATAAAGAAATTGCCTCCCTCTCTGCAGACCACATGCTGGGTCTGAACAAATGCTCTGATTTCATGTAAATAAACGGGTTTAATGGGTTTTATATTACTTTGTGTCATAAATAGAAAAAAATTCAAAGAGCAAAGTGCAGAAGATAGCCCGTTAAAGATACAGTGTAAATCGACATTGCTGAGTCCTTTTGAATAAACAGCTAAGGTGGACAGAAGGCCAAGGTAGAGAACTCTTAGTTGATTTTAAGAGAGAAACCTATAAATATGGCAGCTTAATTTCACAAAAAAAGGCCTATACATATAACAGCTTAATTAAAAGAACAGGTTAATGTATTCGTTCAACTTTATGTCAAAGGAAAGCTGGGAAAATATTCTAAAAAGTATATCTAATAGATAGACTCATACAATATGATTTCTCATTAAGTAGTGACTAATTTTAATGTTTCACATAGAATATCTGTCATTCAATGATCTTTATGTCTGCTGTAAGAGCTGCTATTGATCCATTGAAATAACCAATAGACAATCTACCCCTTCATTGATCTTCACTCCGTAAAGTTGAGCTTTCATAGATCACTCACACTGGTCTGGGGAAAACCACAGATAGCTCGAAGTTGGGGTGTGTGGAGACGTGGACTCATAGGTGCCTCAGTGTAGATGTTCCTTCTGACGTTTCCCTTTCAGTTTAAATGTGTATTTATAAATTTTTACTCTGATATAAATTTAAATGCATCTAAGTTGCAATAATAGTAAAAAAAAGTCATACCCTTCACCAGATTCAGATTCACATATTTGCTTTTTTCTCTTCCATTCTTTTCTCTCCTTTCTACACACACACACACGCATGCACACATTCAGCACACACGTATACTCATGCATGCACACACATATACTCACACATCATACAATACAGTCAACACATACAAATGCACGCACAGACACATGCACACACATATGTAGACATGAATACACACGTATACTCATGCATGCACACACATATACTCACACATCATACAATACAGTCAACACATACAARTTCACGCAAGACACATGCACACACATATGTAGACATGAATACACACACATATACTCACACATCATACAATACTATCAACACATACAAGTGCACGCACAGACACACACATATGTAGACATGAATACACACACACATATACTCATGCTTGCACACATAAGCACATATGTACATATACACATTTTTCTGAACCTCTTGAGAAACAAATTGGAACATCATGTGCTTTGTCACTGAAATTCTTTAGTGTGTTTTTCCTAAGAACAAGGGCATTATTTTCCATAACCAAAGAGCCACTATCAGAAACTTAAGTTTGATAAAATACAGTAATCTGTTCCCTTTAATTCAATTGTCCCAAAAATGGCTTTTGTGGCTATGTCCCTAACCTTTACCTCTACCTTCTAGGCTCAGGATCCAACTCTCTTTTTAATTTAGGAAATGTCCTAAGCTTTCCTTGTCATTGTCTTTCATTATGATGATATTTTTGAGGAGTATAGATCCTTATTTTGCAGAATATTCCACAATTTAGATTCCCCTGAAATTTCCTTAGGTGTAGATAGAGATGATGAACTTTGGCAAGAAACCACAAAGGTGGTGTTGAATACTAAATGTATCCCAAAGGGAGGAACGTGACATCCTTTTGTCCTAGAATTGGAGATACTAACTTTGATATCTTTGCTGAGGTGGTAAAAATATAAAGTAATAATTTTCCCCTTTCAAAGAATAAATAACTTGTGGAAAGATAATTTGAGATGATGTAAATATATTGTTTGTCTTCAAATTTTCACCAACTCATTTCAGACTTCACTGATGGTATTCTAAATTCATCACTCTTCCATATTTATTACATGATAATTAATATTAGTATGGGATACTGGTTTTGTATTTTATTCGACTTCTATTTTGTATCTATTTTATCCAATGGTATGATCTTTCACTCTTATCATTTATTCTATGTTCATATTTTCCAATATTTGGCCACAGGAAACCCCTTCAGGCTAGTGTCCCAGTGTTTTCAACATGCCCTCAAGTTCATTGAAAAAAAAATTTTTTTCCGAAATATTTTCCTCACCTGGGTCATGTAAGGTATGATGTCAGTGATATCTGGGCTGGGTCCATAATTCAGGATGCAACTCTTTTGTGTTACTACTCTGTAGATTTTATTTTACCATTTTTTAGCTTCTAGTGTTGTAGATCATAGGTTGGGTGTCAGTCTGATTCCTTTTGTCTTTTGTAAATCATTGTCCCTTCTATTTGAAAACATATGCACACTTCTTTTTCCTTAAAGTTCTTTTTTTAAGATTTCCATTTATTTATTTGAGAGACAGCGAGAGCACAGAGGGAGAGTGCGAGGGAGAAGCAGAGAGCTCAACTCAGGACTCGATCCCAGGACCTCGGGATCATGACCTGAGCTGAAGGCAGATGCCCAATGGCTGAGCCACCCAGGCACCCCCATAGCTAAGTGTCTGCATTGGGCAAGAACCACCACCTAGAGTTCTTAACTGGGTGTTAGTAAAAGTTTTCAGTCACCTAATGCAAGCCTTTTTCACATCTAGAACTTTTCTTTATAATGTGTACAACTTCTCCCCAGATTTGGGAACTTTTGTACTTTCATAGTAAGCCCTTTGGACCTGTCATCCACATCTGTTCTCTTTTCCCTTGTGACCCCCATTTATTTTACATAATGAGAGCTGAAGCTGGCACGGGCATATCTGAGCCAGAATCTTGCCAGGTGCTTTACTTCTGCTAGGAAGATAAACACCAGAAGATCTCCTAACTAATGTGGTCCAGATCATAATTCACAACTCTTAGGAAAATGATACTCTCAGATCAGAGAAAATCTTACCCATATAAAATGTATCACAATCTTAGGAAAAGATAGAGAAGTGTTCAAACTACATGTGTGCATTCACACACACACAAACACACACACGATTGTGATATTGAATATTATTTGCTACTCTTAGCCAAAGTTTCTGATTAAATATGTCATCCATTTGAGGTAGGATAGAGCAAAAAACTTAGTAACAACCACTCACCTACCAAATAAATACACAGCATAAGTGCAGTGTGTTCTTTTTTTTTTTAAGATTTTATTTATTTATTTATTTGACAGAGAGAGACACAGCGAGAGAGGGAACACAAGCAGGGGGAGTGGGGGAGGGAGAAGCAGGCTTCCCGCTGAGCAGGGAGCCCGACGTGGGGCTCGATCCCAGGACCCCGGGATCATGACCTGAGCTGAAGGCAGACGCTTAATGACTGAGCCACCCAGGTGCCCCTTTCCTTGTGCTTTTAACACAATGCCTGCCACACTTTTTCTTTTAAGATTTTATTTATTTATTTGACAGAGAGAGAGAGAGAGCACAAGCAGGGGGAGTGGGAGAGGGAGAAGCAGGCTTCCCGCTGAGCAGGGAGCCAGATGCGGGGCTCAATTCCAGGATCCGGGGACCATGACCTAAGCCAAAGGCAGACGCTTAATGACTGAGCCACCCAGGCGCCCCTAGTGCAGTGTGTTCTTAAAGAGCAATAAGGAACATATTTATTAATATAAAGTCAAAACGATATTCAGGAAATTTGCTAAAACTTCTGAAGTGGGGATTACTTTCTTGAATGGTATTGATGTTAGCATGTATATTTTTTAGAGGCTAATGTGATGTGCTTGAATGAAGAGTGAACTCATAATCACCAAACTACAGAAACGAAAGGGATCTTCTAGAATGCTGGAATTAATTGCAAGATTTCTAAATCTGTCATACAAATGACACAATGACTATTCTAACAACGATGGGAGGAGTCATTTCTTCCCTCAAGGAGTGTACAATAATAAAAAAGTAGTTGAAGGGAACACAGATGAAAGGGAAAACTAGTTTGTATGCATGCATGTGTATGTGCATATTTGTATAAATATTTATAGATACCCACCCCCTACACACATGTGCATGCACACTAACACACACACTCATCTATAATGAGCTGAAAGGACAAGCCCTAAGTCTAGGTAGTTACAGTTGAACCAAATTCTCTCTATTTCCACTTTATAGAAAGAGTTAATTAGTATTATCTGAAAAATATGTGTGAAATAAAATATTAGACATTAAAAATAGATCCTATTTGGACATGCACATAAAGAGAAACTATGCCAGTATGTTATTGTCTAATGATAAAACCAGAATGATGGGGGTGCCTGGATGGCTCAGTCAGTTAAGCATCTAACTCTTGATTTCAGCTCAGGTCATGATCTCAGGGTCGTGATCTCAGGGTCATGAGATTGAGCTCTGCGTTGGTTCCACACTGGGCATTGAGACTGCTTAAGATTCTCTTTCTTCCTTCTCCCTCTGCCTCTTCACACTGCCCTTTAAAAAAAACCAAGAACCAAAAACCCAGAATGATGATTTACAGGTGCATCATAACATCATGTTAATCAAATAACAACATTTCACATAATATTTTTCTTTAGATATAAATAATAATAACATAATGTTTAGATATAAATAAGTACTTTTAAAAGAAATAAATGAACAAAAATTAATTTATCACATAAGTTTTGCAGAACACTTTATTCACTGTATTCAGGATATAATGGTAAACCCTTGAATACAAAGAACAATGTAGCAATTATTGAATAATGAACACTTTTTTACTTAAGTAAATTTATGCCAAGAAACCTAAATATTTTTAGTTGTTGGTTTTTATTTATCTAGAAATTAGCAAAATATTACAGGAATATATGATTGTATTTTTAAATATATTCGTATTTTTCCAGAAAGAGTTATATTCTTTTACCTAACACTTGGGAGACATGGAGCAAAGCAGTTGTTGTGGGCTGAACTGTGTCCCCTTCAAAATCCATATATTGAAGCTCTAGCCCCCAATCCCTCAGAATATAATTGTATTTGGAGATAGGACCTTTACAGAGCTGATCCTGTGATCTTTCTGTACTCATTTATTAGACTTAAGAATACTTCCATAGATTTTTTTAAAGTTCTATGTAGAAAATTAAGTTGTCTGTGACAGGAGACAATTTGATTTCTCTTAGGTGGAAAGTATTCCATCATTCATATCATTAAGTATTACATCACATTATAGCATTAATTACGATACTAGGTCTAGTTTTCCTGCAGCTGCTGTTTATCATACTCAGGAAGTTCCCTTGCATTTTTAACCTGCTAAGTGTTCTTATCATGAATGCATTTTCAATTTTGTCAAATTACAATTTGTGTAGCTCTTGAAATGGTCATCTGATTTTTCATCTTTAATCTGTTAATGTGGTGAATTGCATTGTTTGAAATTTTAATGCTGAGGCAGCCTTGCAATACTGGAATGAATCTAGTTATCATTTTATTATATTGCCGAATTAAACTTTGCTGAGGAATTCTGAGGCAATGATCAGACATTACTAATCTACACTTTTCTTTTCCTATAAATTCTTTGTCTTTTTTTTTAAGATTTATTCATTTATTTTGAGAGAATGAGAATGAGAGAGAGAGAGAGAGCGAGCACATGAGAGGGAGGAGGGCCAGAGGGAGAAGCAGGCTCCTCGGTGAGCAGGGAGTCTGATGCGGGACTCGATCCCGGGACTCCAGGATCATGACCTGAGCCGAAGGCAGTCGCTTAACCAACTGAGCCACCCAGGCCCCCCCTTTGTCTGGTTTTGATGGTACCCTAGTGTTGGCCTCATAAGAGGAGTTGGGAGTGTCTCCTCCTCTTTTATTTTATGGCATTGTTTTTGTTTGTCTAGAATTGGTATTATTTTCTCCTTAAAGTTATTTTAGACTTCAATATAATCATTGGGACTGGAATTTTATTTTTTTATAGATTTTTTATTGCAAATTCAATTGTTTTAATGGACATAGATCTATTCAGGTTATCTATTTTCCTTGAGTGAAGTTGGTAATGTGCATCTATCAAGAAACTGCTCCATCTCACCTAAGGTGTGGAATTTATAGGCACAGTTATTATGTACTATAACAAATCATAATTTGTTTTTTTTTCCTTTTTTCTTAATGTGGCTAAAGGTTTATCAATTTTATTGCTCTTTCAAATAACCAAGGTTTTCATAGGCTTTTCTGTATTTTCATTTTTTTCCAAGTATCATTGTTTCTTGCTCCAACCTTTATTTCCTGGCATCTGCTTGCTGTAGGTTTATTTGCCCTTCTTTTTTCTATTTTCTTTAAGTGGAGGTTTAGCTAACTCACTTGAGAACTTTGTTTTTTTCTAACAAAGACACTGAATGCTGTAAATTCCCCTACAGCCACTGATTAACCTGCGTTGTGCATATTCTGACATGTTGACTTTTCGTTTACATTCCGCTCAAGGTGATTTTTGTTGTTGTTGAGACCTTCTCTTTGTCCCAATGACCTAGTTTTGGAATGTTGGTAAGGTCTGGAGCTGACAGCCGAGAAGGAATTCCTGAGAGGGCTTTGGTGCAAAAATGTAATTTTATTAAAGCACAGGACCCATGGACAGAAAGAGCTGCTGCCCTCAGGGTTGTGGGGATGGCTGATTAGGTACTTGGGAGTTGGGGAAGGTAAGGAAAAAAGGAGGTGTCCAAAGGGCTTTCATATGCAACAGAAAACCCTCCAGATGCTGGAGGCCTGACTATTGCCCCGTTAAGGTTGTTTTCCTTCTAGTAAGGCATTAATGTTAAGACTGTTGGGAACGGGGGTGCCTGGGTGGCTCAGTCAGTTAAGTGTCATGATCCTGGAGTCTCTGAATCGAGCCCCATGTCCTGCTTCCTGCTCAGTGGGGGCATCTGCTTCGTCCTCACCCTCTGCCCCTCCCTGCTAGTGTTCTCTCTCTGACTTTCTCTCTCTCAAATAGATAAATAAAATCTTAAAAAAAAAAGACAGTTGGGAGCTTTCTAGAGGAATGTTACACTCTTCCTATCACAAGTCCTTGTCAATAGGCCACAGATCATAAATTTAACGTTGTTTACATTTCCTTCTGCCCCTGTTTCCTACAGCACTGTGGAGGGGAGGGTGATGGTAGGGCTCCAGAAAATTGAGTTAAGCATCTCTGAAAGCTAGGCTATTGATAAGAATGCTTTCTCCTTGTAAATCACTAAGACCTTGGTAAACTGATAGAGACTCATGTCTTGAGGTACTGTGATCTTTTTCAGTTAACCATTTGTTTTTCTCTTCCCTTAGCTTGAGCTCAGGCAGGAGTGCCTGAGGAATGTCACACACATCCCACCTGCCTGGTTTCAGCTTCTTCTTTGTCCTCAACTTGCCTTCTGCTCCCTCATCATGATGCGTTCTTTAAAATTGTGTACTTATTTCTCAAGTATTTGGGGATTATTCAGATAGTTTATGTCATTGGTTATTAGTTATTTCCATTATGGTTTGAGGACATGCTTTATATATATATAAATTTAACGAGGTTTGTTTTGTGGCCCACAATATGGTCAATCTTCTTATTTTATGTAAATATTCTTGAAAAGAATGTATATATAGTGTTGCTGAGTTGGGTGTTCCATAATGGCAGTCAAAGACATCTGGCTAATGGCTCTGGGGAGGCCCTCCCTTATCCTTGCTGGTTTAACAGCTCACTGTTCTATCAGTCATGACAGAGGAGTGTGGAAATTCTCCACACTAAGTGTGGGTTTGTCTATTTCCCTCTCAGCTCCTTCCATTTCTGTGTCAGGTGTTTGGAAGCTCTGTTGCTAGGAAATTCAAGTTGAGGATTATTATGTCCTTTTAGATAATTGACCTCTTTCCTATAATGCAGTCCTACCTTTTCTAAAATCAGGATTCTTGCTCTGACATCTGTTTTGTCTGATTATAACACAGTGACTCCAGCCTCTCTTCAGGTGGAGTATGCATCTACATCCTGCTATATCCTTTTACTTGTATCACATCACTTTATATTTAAAGTTGATTTCCTAATGGGGAAAAACTGAGGTTTTCCCCTAAGGTAAAGAACAGGACAAGGATGTCCACTCTCACCACTGTTGTTCAACATTCATCATAAAAAATTAGAAGTCCTAACATCAGCAATCAGAAAACAAAAATAAATAAAAGGCATTCAAATTGGCAAAGAAGTCAAACTCTCACTCTTCACAGATGATGTGATACTTTATGGGGAGAACCCAAAAGACTCCACCCCAAAATTGCTAGAACTCATACAGGAATTCAGCAATGTGGCAGTATATAAAATCAATGCACAGAAATCAGCTGCATCTCTATACACTAACAATGAGGCAGAAGAAGGAGAAATTAAGGAATCAATCCCATTTACAATTGCACCAAAAGCCATGAGATACCTAGGAATAAACCTAACCAAAGAGGTAAAGGGTCTGCACTCTAGAAACTATAGAACACTTATGAGGAAGACACAAAGAGATGTAAAAACATTCCATGCTCATGGATGGGAAGAATAATATGGTTAAAATGTCTATGCAACCCCGAGCAATCTACACATTCAATGCAGTCCCCATCAAAATACCATCAATATTTTTCACAGAGCTGGAACAAATAATCCTAAAATTTGTATGGAGCCAGAAATGACCCTGAATAGCCCGAGGAATGTTGAAAAAGAAAAGCAAAGCTGGTGGCATCACAATGTTGGACTTTAAGCTCTATTACAAAACTGTAATCATCAAGACAGTACGGTACAGGTACAAAAACAGACACATAGATCAATGGATCAGAATAGAGAAACCAGAAATGGACCCTGAAGTCTATGGTCAACTAATCTTGGACAAAGCAGTAAAGAATGTCAATGGAAAAAAGACAGTCTCTTCAACAAATGGTGTTGGGAAAATTGGACAGTCACATATGGAAGAATGAAACTGGACCATTTTCTTATACCATACAAAGATAATCTCAAAATGGATAAAAGACCTAAATGTGAGACAGGAATCCATCAAAATCCTAGGGGAGAACACAGGCAGCAACCTCTTCGACCTTGGTCACAGCAACATCTTCCTAGACACATCTCCAAAGGCAAGGGAAACAAAAGCAAAAATGAACTATTGGGACTTCATCAAGATAAAAACCTTCTGCACAGCAAAGGAAACAGTCAACAGAACTAAAAGGCAACCTATACAGAATAGAAATGATATTTGCAAATGACATATCAGTTAAAGGGTTAATATCTAAGATTTAAAAAGAACTTATCAAACTCAACACCCAAAAACAATATAATCCAGTTAAGAAATGGGCATAAGACATGAACAGACATTTCTCCAAAGAAGACATCCAAATGGCCAACAGATACATGAGAAATGCTCCACATCACTTGGCATCAGGGAAATACAAATCAAAACCACAATGAGGATACCACCTCACACCAGTCAGAATGGCTAAAATTAACAAGTCAGGAAACGACAGATGTTGGCGGGGATGTGGAGAAAGGGGAACCTTCCTACACTGTTGGTGGGAATGAAAGCTGGTGCAGCCACTCTGGAAAACAGTATGGAGGTTCCTCAAGACGTTAAAAATAGAGCTATCCTATGACCCAGCAATTGCACTACTGGGTGTTTACCCCAAAGATACAAATGTAGGGATCCAATGGGGCACCTGCACCCCAATGCTTATAGCAGCAATGTCCACAATAACCAAATTGTAGAAAGAGCTGAGATGTCCATTGATGGATGAATGGATAAAGATGTGGTATATATGTATATATATACAATGGAATATTACTTAGCCATCAGAAAGGATGAATATTTACCACTTATATTGACATGGATGGAATTGGAGGGTATTATTCTAAGTGAAATAAGTCAATCAGAGAAAGACAATTATCGTCCGGTTTCACTCATATATGGAATATAAGAAACAGCACAGAGGATCATAGTGGAAGGGAGGGAAAACTGAATGGGAAGAAATCAGAGAGGGAGACAAACCATGAGAGACTCTTGACTCTAGGAAACAAAGAGGTTGCTGGAGAGGAGGCGCATGGGCGGATGGGGTAACTGGGTGATGGGTATTAAGGAGGGCAGGTGATGTGATGAGCACTGGGTGTTATATGCAACTGATGAATTATTGAACTCTACATCTGAAACTAATGATGTACTCTATGTAGGCTAATTGAATTTAAATTAAAAAATAAATAAAGTTGGTTTCCTATTGGCAGCATGAAGTCTTTCTTTGTTACACAGCCTGACTTAATACATTTTTTATTGATTTATTTATACAGGTTTCATGTAATGTGATTACTCACATATTTGGATTAAAATCTGTCATCTCTTAGACTGTTTTTATTGTTGTTTATTACTGTTCTATTTCTTCTGTACTTATTTTGTCTTCCTTTTCTGCCTCTTCTTTTAATTAAGCATTTGTTTTGAATCCATTTTATCTCCTTGACTTGCCTAGTGGTTACACCCTTTTTATTTATTTACTTTTTTAGTAGATCCTTTTGGGGTTGCAATATACATCTTGAATGAATCAGACTCTGCCTTTTATTGCCATGACTTTACAAAAATTTATGCTAAAATTTCCCCTCACATTACTTGAACTATTTTCTCATACTACACTTTTACATATGCTATAGACACACGAGCTACTGCTACTATTTTTGGCCTGAGTGAGTTATCTTTTAATGCATTTCACACTAAGAAAAGTCATAAATTTAATTTTACTTTTATTTTTCCCATTTCCAGTGTTCTTTATTTTCTTGTGTAGATCCAAGTTTTCCATGATACATTATTTCAGCCTACAGAGTTTCCTTTAACTCTTAGATACTAGTTCTCCTGGAAATTAATCCTTTCTCTCTTTTTCCTTTTTCTTTTTTCTGATAAAGACTTTATTTCTCAATCTTTTTTTTGTATTTAGAGATATTTTTATTTATTTTTTATTATTATGTTATGTTAATCACCATACATTACATCATTAGTTTTTGGTGTAGTGTTCCATGATTCATTGTTTGCATATAACACCCAGTGCTCCATTCAATATGTGCCCTCTTTAATACCCATCACCAGGCTAACCCATCCTCCCACCTCCCTCCCCTCTAGAACCCTCAGTTTGTTTCTCAGAGTCCATTGTCTCTCATGGTTCGTCTCCCCCTCAATCATTTTTTTTAAGATTTTATTTATTTATTTGAGAGAGTGAGAATGGAGAGAGAACACATGAGACGGGGGAGGGTCAGAGGGAGAAGCAGACTCCCTGCTGAGCAGGGAGCCCGATGTGGGACTCGATCCCAGGACTCCAGGATCATGACCTGAGCCGAACGCAGTCGCTTAACCAACTGAGCCACCCAGGTGCCTTTCCCCTCAATCATTATTTAAATACTTTGCTTGGCATAGATTTGGGGTTGATGGTTGTTATTCTCATAGTACACTGAGCATGTAGCTTGGTTATCCTCTGGCTTATACAGTTTCTGGTTTCTGAAGTGAAATCTGCTGTAATCCTTACCCATTTTTCTTCTAAATGCAGTGTTACTTTTTTTCCTCTGGCTCGTTTCAAAATTTCCATGTCATATAGTTGCAAAATGTGTGTCATATCTGAGCTGTTTCTGAGGATTTCTCTGTTGCATGGAAGTGGGTTGTTTATTCTCGTTTTTCCATATGCCTCATCTATTTTTTGTTCAGAGCTATCCATGTTGTAGTGGATAGCAGTGACTTCATTAGACCATCTTCATGTCTGGAGATGGCACTACTCTCCTTTGTGAGGCAAAGTGTGGGATTTACACTGAAGTAGTTTGGCCTGTGTCTGAGATCTGTTGTTGCTATGGTGACCCTCTGTGCCCACAACTTCCAAATTCCTGTAGAGACCCCATGTTTTGGGTGGCAGTGCAGTGGCTTACTTATTCTGCACTTTACTTTGTCTTCAATGGGGCCACCTTCACAAGCTCTGAGTCCTTCCTGTCCCTCCAAGGGTGGTAACTGTCACCACTCGTTACTCAAATCTGGAAGGAGAGATGTAAATTAAATGCAAGAAGCTTAATGCTCCAGGTTGAAAATAAGAGATTTCCACCCCTCTTTCTAATCAGATCCCTGTTTTAGAAAATTTATAGTTTTCTTTCTCCTCTTTTTGAAATATATGTGAGTCCTTTTAAAGATTCCTTTTAAATATTTGTCAGTTCTGTGACTTAAGAAGGCCCCTATCAAGGGCCTGGGAGCCATCTCCTTGAAATGCAAACATCAGGGGAAGAGTACCCTATCTCTCCCTGTAGGAGGGGAGGAGCCTAACCTGGGGGCAGCTTGCTCCAAGTTGCAAAACTACCTCCTGTCAAGAAGATGTGAAAATTGGGGGAGGAGCAAGATGGCGGAGGAGTAGGAGACCTAGATTTCATCTGGTCTCAGGAATTCAGCTGAATAGGAATCAAACCATTCTGAACACCTACGAACTCAACAGGAGATCGAAGAGGAGAGTAGCACCAACTCTCTGAACAGAGAAGCGACCACTTACTGGAAGGTAGGACGTGCGGAGAAGTGAATCCGAGGTGATATTCGGGAGGATAGATGGCGGGGGAGGGGCCTCCGCCGGCCGCTTCTGGCAAGTGATAGAGCCGCGGAGCACAAAATCGGACCTTTTAGAAGTCGGCTCCGCTGAGGGACGTCGCTGCAGTGGCTAAGCAGGGGGTGGAATCCTCCCGGGACAGTGTGGTCTCAGGACCCTTGGGGTCACAGAAAGACTGGGGGTGACTGAGTGCGGCAGAGCTCCCAGGTATCAGAGCGGGGAAGCCGGCTGCAGAGACGGAGCCGAGGCGCGGGCTCTCTGCTCGCGGTTGCAATAAACTGTGATCCGCAGCCCAGTCGGGCCACTGCTCTTCCAGCAGGGACCCAACAAGTGGCAGAGCTGGGGAGACTCCCCTTCCTTCCCGGGAGGAGTGGCGTGGGAGTGCACCGCAGGGATCTGCTGGGTTTGGAGTCTCCACACGGGGTCGGGTGCCAGAGATAGAAATGCTCTGTCACAGGCCGGGTGAGCACGGAGTGCGGCCGGAGACTGGGGACACGGGAGTGACTGCTTTTCTCTGGAGGCGCACTGAGGAGCGAGGCCCCGAGTTCTCAGCTCCTCC